>NW_027077475.1:600000-965000 GCF_963924675.1 Phocoena phocoena
ATCCTGGTCCTCGGGTTCACCATTCCAGATGCTTTACTAACACTCTCCCTGCTTGGAGAGTCCGTGCCTTTAACCTCCTGTTTGGCACAGCTTGCCATTTCTGTGCAAGATGAACCGGAATAGGGAGAACCAATGAGAGACTAGCTGTAGGTGTCTGCACGGGCAAATGTAACGCTCATTGCCCACCAGGAAGAGGAATTAAACAAAGGCTCAGTGTGCCCGCTGGAAACAGATTAGGGCCTGAAGCAATCCTGCGGTTTTGTGCCCAGCTCACAAGAAAGCGAGTTGAAGAAAGGAGCTCAGGGGCACTGTACCTCACAAACCTGCAGAGTTATAAATGACAGCTATCCTCCAAAAATATATTGAAGTAAGCCTGCGAAGGGGACTTGAAAGCGGGGCTGAATTTCAGGAAAACGATTGCAGGGGGTAGACTGGAATTGCCCTGAAAGCATAGGAAAAGAGGCACAACGTCGACAATGATGCACTTGGCCAAAAAGGGCGTATGCGTTTTTTCCTGAATATATTCAGGATAAAACGCATACGCCCTTTTTGGCCAACCAAGCAAGCCTGTAAAGGAAATCTGCACTACAATGAAATCTCACTGCCCCCCCGGGCAAAAGGGCCATCTGAAAAAAGTGTAAAATCCAGAAAGGTAGGACAGGATATGGAGAACAGGGAGCCTTGTTATGCTGATTGGCAGGATGTAAATTGCCAGCAGCCAGCCTGGAGAAGTGTATGGTGTTTCCTGAAACACGTAAGAAACAAAGCAACACAGCCTATGGCACTTCCACTTATGGATCTATAGCTTACGGAAATTAAAATCAAAAACAGACAGCCACCCCAATATTTGGGACGGCTGTGTTCACAAGAAGCTCGTCTACAGTATCAGGTAAATATCCCAGAAAGCAAAAAATGGATAAAGAATTTGTGGCACGTACGTGCAATGCAATATCACTCAGCAATGAAATCTGTGTCATCAGGCCCGTAGTGGCATAGTGAGTGGATGCAGGTACAGTGATTCTACGTGAACTACGTCACACAGAAAAAGAAACATCATAAGATATCACTAATACACGGAATGTAAACTTGACTACACATGAACTGAATTACAAAACAGAACAGGGTCTCAAATTTAGAAAACCAACTAGTGCTTGCTTATGGGGAAAGGTGCCTTGGGGTGCTGCATAAAACCAGAGACTGAAATTAGCACAGATAACTTTCCATAAGCCAAATATGTAATAGACAAGACCTACTCCTTGCTCAACGAAATGGACCCAACACCACATATTCAACGCCTAGGAATATACCTGACTAGGAAGAATCTTAAAACCCATGGATATATATGTCTCCGTAAGAGAATCAAGCGTGTGTACAGCGGCCGAAACGCAGCAGTGAAAATCCGATAAATCCCATTATCAAAATAAATTTCGAAAACAAAACACAAAGACAGTGAAATAGAGAGCAATTCTTAAATAATTCACTCAGGGCATGTGATGCAACCGGGATTTACCGCATCTACACCCAGAGCTGGTTGAGACATAAGGCTGGACACTTCAGGCTGATAGCATTGATGAGTTTCGGTGAGCAAATGCAGACCCTTTGAAGTCATACTGCATGGTACCCATTCCATGGGGCCCAAGTCTCCAGGTTCAAGGGATTCTCCCTCCAGCTGAAACATGCATGGGAAACCCAGAGTATCGTCCACCGTGTGATTGGGAAATGATTTAAAATGCATCTCAGTTTTCGTTTCCTTGTCCTCGGGTTCACCATTCCAGATGCTTTACTAACACTCTCCCCGCTTGGAGAGTCAGTGCCTTTAACCTCCTGTTTGGCACAGCTTGCCATTTCTGTGCAAGATGAACAGGAATAGGGAGAACCAATGAGAGACTAGCTGTAGGTGTCTGCACGGGCAAATGTAACGCTCATTGCCCACCAGGAACAGGAATTAAACAAAGGCTCAGTGTGCCCTGCTGGAAACAGATTAGGGCCTGAAGCAATCCTGCGGTTTTGTGCCCAGCTCACAAGAAAGCGAGTTGAAGAAAGGAGCTCAGGGGCACTGTACCTCACAAACCTGCAGAGTTATAAATGACAGCTATCCTCCAAAAATATATTGAAGTAAGCCTGCGAAGGGGACTTGAAAGCGGGGCTGAATTTCAGGAAAACGATTGCAGGGGGTAGACTGGAATTGCCCTGAAAGCATAGGAAAAGAGGCACAACGTCGACAATGATGCACTTGGCCAAAAAGGGCATATGCGTTTTTTCCTGAATATATTCAGGATAAAACGCATACGCCCTTTTTGGCCAACCAAGCAAGCCTGTAAAGGAAATCTGCACTACAATGAAATCTCACTGCCCCCCCGGGCAAAAGGGCCATCTGAAAAAAGTGTAAAATCCAGAATGGTAGGACAGGATATGGAGAACAGGGAGCCTTGTTATGCTGATTGGCAGGATGTAAATTGCCAGCAGCCAGCCTGGAGAAGTGTATGGTGTTTCCTGAAACACGTAAGAAACAAAGCAACACAGCCTATGGCACTTCCACTTATGGTCCTATAGCTTACGGAAATTAAAATCAAAAACAGACAGCCACCCCAATATTTGGGACGGCTGTGTTCACAAGAAGCTCGTCTACAGTATCAGGTAAATATCCCAGAAAGCAAAAAATGGATAAAGAAATTGTGGCACGTACGTACAATGCAATATCACTCAGCAATGAAATCTGTGTCATCAGGCCCGTAGCGGCATAGTGAGTGGATGCAGGTACGGTGATTCTACGTGAACTACGTCACACAGAAAAAGAAACATCATAAGATATCTCTAATACACGGAATGTAAACTTGACTACACATGAAGTGAATTACAAAACAGAACAGGGTCTCAAATTTAGAAAACCAACTAGTGCTTGCTTATGGGGAAAGGTGCCTTGGGGTGCTGCATAAAATCAGAGACTGAAATTAGCACAGATAACTTTCCATAAGCCAAATATGTAATAGACAAGACCTACTCCTTGCTCAACGAAATGGACCCAACACCACATATTCAACGCCTAGGAATATACCTGACTAGGAAGAATCTTAAAACCCATGGATATATATGTCTCCGTAAGAGAATCAAGCGTGTGTACAGCGGCCGAAACGCAGCAGTGAAAATCCGATAAATCCCATTATCAAAATAAATTTCGAAAACAAAACACAAAGACAGTGAAATAGAGAGCAATTCTTAAATAATTCACTCAGGGCATGTGATGCAACCGGGATTTACCGCATCTACATCCAGAGTTGGTTGAGACATAAGGCTGGACACTTCAGGCTGATAGCATTGGTGAGTTTCGGTGAGCAAATGCAGACCCTTTGAAGTCATACTGCATGGTACCCATTCCATGGGTCCCAACTCTCCAGGTTCAAGGGATTCTTCCTCCAGCTAAAACATGAATGGGAAACCCAGAGTATCGTCCACCGTGTGATTGGGAAATGATTTAAAATGCATCTCAGTTTTCGTTTCCTGATCCTCGGGTTCACCATTCCAGATGCTTTACTAACACTCTCCCCGCTTGGAGAGTCAGTGCCTTTAACCTCCTGTTTCGCACAGCTTGCAATTTCTGTGCAAGATGAACAGGAATAGGGAGAACCAATGAGAGACTAGCTGTAGGTGTCTGCACGGGCAAATGTAACGCTCATTGCCCACCAGGAAGAGGAATTAAACAAAGGCTCAGTGTGCCCTGCTGGAAACACATTAGGGCCTGAAGCAATCCTGCGGTTTTGTGCCCAGCTCACAAGAAAGCGAGTTGAAGAAAGGAGCTCAGGGGCACTGTACTTCACAAACCTGCAGAGTTATAAATGACAGCTATCCTCCAAAAATATATTGAAGTAAGCCTGCGAAGGGGACTTGAAAGCGGGGCTGAATTTCAGGAAAACAATTGCAGGGGGTAGACTGGAATTGCCCTGAAAGCATAGGAAAAGAGGCACAACGTCGACAATGATGCACTTGGCCAAAAAGGGCGTATGCGTTTTTTCCTGAATATATTCAGGAAAAAACGCATACGCCCTTTTTGGCCAACCAAGCAAGCCTGTAAAGGAAATCTGCACTACAATGAAATCTCACTGCCACCACGGGCAAAAGGGCCATCTGAAAAAAGTGTAAAATCCAGAAAGGTAGGACAGGATATGGAGAACAGGGAGCCTTGTTATGCTGATTGGCAGGATGTAAATTGCCAGCAGCCACCCTGGAGAAGTGTATGGTGTTTACTGAAACACGTAAGAAACAAAGCAACACAGCCTATGGCACTTCCACTTATGGTCCTATAGCTTACGGAAATTAAAATCAAAAACAGACAGCCACCCCAATATTTGGGACGGCTGTGTTCACAAGAAGCTCGTCTACAGTATCAGGTAAATATCCCAGAAAGCAAAAAATGGAAAAAGAAATTGTGGCACGTACGTACAATGCAATATCACTCAGCAATGAAATCTGTGTCATCAGGCCCGTAGCGGCATAGTGAGTGGATGCAGGTACGGTGATTCTACGTGAACTACGTCACACAGAAAAAGAAACATCATAAGATATCACTAATACACGGAATGTAAACTTGACTACACATGAACTGAATTACAAAACAGAACAGGGTCTCAAATTTAGAAAACCGACTAGTGATTGCTTATGGAGAAAGGTGCCTTGGGGTGCTGCATAAAACCAGAGACTGAAATTAGCACAGATAACTTTCCATAAGCCAAATATGTAATAGACAAGACCTACTCCTTGCTCAATGAAATGGACCCAACACCACATATTCAACGCCTAGGAATATACCTGACTAGGAAGAATCTTAAAACCCATGGAAATATATGTCTCCGTAAGAGAATCAAGCGTGTGTACAGCGGCCGAAACGCAGCAGTGAAAATCCGATAAATCCCATTATCAAAATAAATTTCGAAAACAAAACAAAAAGACAGTGAAATAGAGAGCAATTCTTCAATAATTCACTCAGGGCATGTGATGCAACCGGGATTGACCACATCTACACCCAGAGCTGGTTGAGACATAAGGCTGGACACTTCAGGCTGATAGCACTGGTGAGTTTCGGTGAGCAAATGCAGACCCTTTGAAGTCATACTGCATGGTACCCATTCCATGGGTCCCAACTCTCCAGGTTCAAGGCATTCTTCCTCCAGCTAAAACATGCATGGGAAACCCAGAGTATCGTCCACCGTGTGATTGGGAAACGATTTAAAATGCATCTCAGTTTTCGTATCCTGGTCCTCGGGTTCACCATTCCAGATGCTTTACTAACACTCTCCCTGCTTGGAGAGTCAGTGCCTTTAACCTCCTGTTTGGCACAGCTTGCCATTTCTGTGCAAGATGAACCGGAATAGGGAGAACCAATGAGAGACTAGCTGTAGGTGTCTGCACGGGCAAATGTAATGCTCATTGCCCACCAGGAAGAGGAATTAAACAAAGGCTCAGTGTGCCCTTCTGGAAACAGATTAGGGCCTGAAGCAATCCTGCGGTTTTGTGCCCAGCTCACAAGAAAGCGAGTTGAAGAAAGGAGCTCAGGGGCACTGTACTTCACAAACCTGCAGAGTTATAAATGACAGCTATCCTCCAAAAATATATTGAAGTAAGCCTGCGAAGGGGACTTGAAAGCGGGGCTGAATTTCAGGAAAACGATTGCAGGGGGTAGACTGGAATTGCCCTGAAAGCATAGGAAAAGAGGCACAACGTCGACAATGATGCACTTGGCCAAAAATGGCGTATGCGTTTTTTCCTGAATATATTCAGGATAAAACGCATACGCACTTTTTGGCCAACCAAGCAAGCCTGTAAAGGAAATCTGCACTACAATGAAATCTCACTGCCCCCCCGGGCAAAAGGGCCATCTGAAAAAAGTGTAAAATCCAGAAACGTAGGACAAGATATGGAGAACAGGGAGCCTTGTTATGCTGATTGGCAGGATGTAAATTGCCAGCAGCCACCCTGGAGAAGTGTATGGTGTTTCCTGAAACACGTAACAAACAAAGCAACACAGCCTATGGCACTTCCACTTATGGTCCTATAGCTTACGGAAATTAAAATCAAAAACAGACAGCCACCCCAATATTTGGGACAGCTGTGTTCACAAGAAGCTCGTCTACAGTATCAGGTAAATATCCCAGAAAGCAAAAAATGGATAAAGAAGTTGTGGCACGTACGTGCAATGCAATATCACTCAGCAATGAAATCTGTGTCATCAGGCCCGTAGCGGCATAGTGAGTGGATGCAGGTACGGTGATTCTACGTGAACTACGTCACACAGAAAAAGAAACATCATAAGATATCACTAATACACGGAATGTAAACTTGACTACACATGAATTGAATTACAAAACAGAACAGGGTCTCAAATTTAGAAAACCAACTAGTGCTTGCTTATGGGGAAAGGTGCCTTGGGGTGCTGCATAAAACCAGAGACTGAAATTAGCACAGATAACTTTCCATAAGGCAAATATGTAATAGACAAGACCTACTCCTTGCTCAACGAAATGGACCCAACACCACATATTCAACGCCTAGGAATATACCTGACTAGGAAGAATCTTAAAACCCATGGATATATATGTCTCCGTAAGAGAATCAAGCGTGTGTACAGCGGCCGAAACGCAGCAGTGAAAATCCGATAAATCCCATTATCAAAATAAATTTCGAAAACAAAACACAAAGACAGTGAAAAAGAGAGCAATTCTTAAATAATTCACTCAGGGCATGTGATGCAACCGGGATTTACCGCATCTACACCCAGAGCTGGTTGAGACATAAGGCTGGACACTTTAGGCTGATAGCATTGGTGAGTTTCGGTGAGCAAATGCAGACCCTTTGAAGTCATACTGCATGGTACCCATTCCATGGGTCCCAACTCTCCAGGTTCAAGGGATTCTTCCTCCAGCTAAAACATGCATGGGAAACCCAGAGTATCGACCACCGTGTGATTGGGAAATGATTTAAAATGCATCTCAGTTTCCGTTTCCTTGTCCTCGGGTTCACCATTCCAGATGCTTTACTAACACTCTCCCCGCTTGGAGAGTCAGTGCCTTTAACCTCCTGTTTGGCACAGCTTGCAATTTCTGTGCAAGATGAACAGGAATAGGGAGAACCAATGAGAGACTAGCTGTAGGTGTCTGCACGGGCAAATGTAACGCTCATTGCCCACCAGGAAGAGGAATTAAACAAAGGCTCATTGTGCCCTGCTGGAAACAGATTACGGCCTGAAGCAATCCTGCGGTTTTGTGCCCAGCTCACAAGAAAGCGAGTTGAAGAAAAGAGCTCAGGGGCACTGTACTTCACAAACCTGCAGAGTTATAAATGACAGCTATCCTCCAAAAATATATTGAAGTAAGCCTGCGAAGGGTACTTGAAAGCGGGGCTGAATTTCAGGAAAACGATTGCAGGGGGTAGACTGGAATTGCCCTGAAAGCATAGGAAAAGAGGCACAACGTCGACAATGATGCACTTGGCCAAAAAGGGCGTATGCGTTTTTTCCTGAATATATTCAGGAAAAAACGCATACGCCCTTTTTGGCCAACCAAGCAAGCCTATAAAGGAAATCCGCACTACAATGAAATCTCACTGCCCCCCCCGGGCAAAAGGGCCATCTGAAAAAAGTGTAAAATCCAGAAAGGTAGGACAGGATATGGAGAACAGGGAGCCTTGTTATGCTGATTGGCAGGATGTAAATTGCCAGCAGCCACCCTGGGGAAGTGTATGGTGTTTCCTGAAACACGTAAGAAACAAAGCAACACAGCCTATGGCACTTCCACTTATGGTCCTATAGCTTACGGAAATTAAAATCAAAAACAGACAGCCACCCTAATATTTGGGACGGCTGTGTTCACAAGAAGCTCGTCTACAGTATCAGGTAAATATCCCAGAAAGCAAAAAATGGATAAAGAAGTTGTGGCACGTACGTGCAATGCAATATCACTCAGCAATGAAATCTGTGTCATCAGGCCCGTAGCGGCATAGTGAGTGGATGCAGGTACGGTGATTCTACGTGAACTACGTCACACAGAAAAAGAAACATCATAAGATATCACTAATACAAGGAATGTAAACTTGACTACACATGAACTGAATTACAAAACAGAACAGGGTCTCAAATTTAGAAAACCAACTAGTGCTTGCTTATGGGGAAAGGTGCGTTGGGGTGCTGCATAAAACCAGAGACTGAAATTAGCACAGATAACATTCCATAAGCCAAATATGTAACAGACAAGACCTACTCCTTGCTCAACGAAATGGACTCAACACCACATATTCAACGCCTAGGAATATACCTGACTAGGAAGAATCTTAAAACCCATGGATATATATGTCTCCGTAAGAGAATCAAGCGTGTGTACAGCGGCGGAAATGCAGCAGTGAAAATCCGATAAATCCCATTATCAAAATAAATTTCGAAAACAAAATACAAAGACAGTGAAATAGAGAGCAATTCTTATATAATTCACTCAGGGCATGTGATGAAACCGGGATTGACCACATCTACACCCAGAGCTGGTTGAGACATAAGGCTGGACACTTCTGGCTGATAGCACTGGTGAGTTTCGGTGAGCAAATGCAAACCCTTTGAAGTCATACTGCATGGTACCCAATCCATGGGTCCCAACTCTCCAGGTTCAAGGCATTCTTCCTCCAGCTAAAACATGCATGGGAAACCCAGAGTATCGTCCACCGTGTGATTGGGAAACGATTTAAAATGCATCTCAGTTTTCGTATCCTGGTCCTCGGGTTCACCATTCCAGATGCTTTAATAACACTCTCCCCGCTTGGAGAGTCAGTGCCTTTAACCTCCTGTTTGGCATAGCTTGCCATTTCTGTGCAAGATGAACAAGAATAGGGAGAACCAATGAGAGACTAGCTGTAGGTGTCTGCACGGGCAAATGTAACGCTCATTGCCCACCAGGAAGAGGAATTAAACAAAGGCTCAGTGTGCCCTGCTGGAAACAGATTAGGGCCTGAAGCAATCCTGCGGTTTTGTGCCCAGCTCACAAGAAAGCGAGTTGAAGAAAGGAGCTCAGGGGCACTGTACTTCACAAACCTGCAGAGTTATAAATGACAGCTATCCTCCAAAAATATATTGAAGTAAGCCTGCGAAGGGGACTTGAAAGCGGGGCTGAATTTCAGGAAAACGATTGCAGGGGGTAGACTGGAATTGCCCTGAAAGCATAGGAAAAGAGGCACAACGTCGACAATGATGCACTTGGCCAAAAAGGGCGTATGCGTTTTTTCCTGAATATATTCAGGAAAAAACGCATACGCCCTTTTTGGCCAACCAAGCAAGCCTGTAAAGGAAATCTGCACTACAATGAAATCTCACTGCCCCCCCGGGCAAAAGGGCCATCTGAAAAAAGTGTAAAATCCAGAAAGGTAGGACAGGATATGGAGAACAGGGAGCCTTGTTATGCTGATTGGCAGGATGTAAATTGCCAGCAGCCACCCTGGAGAAGTGTATGGTGTTTCCTGAAACACGTAAGAAACAAAGCAACACAGCCTATGGCACTTCCACTTATGGTCCTATAGCTTACGGAAATTAAAATCAAAAACAGACAGCCACCCCAATATTTGGGACGGCTGTGTTCACAAGAAGCTCGTCTACAGTATCAGGTAAATATCCCAGAAAGCAAAAAATGGATAAAGAAGTTGTGGCACGTACGTACAATGCAATATCACTCAGTAATGAAATCTGTGTCATCAGGCCCGTAGCGGCATAGTGAGTGGATGCAGGTACGGTGATTCTACGTGAACTACGTCACACAGAAAAAGAAACATCATAAGATATCACTAATACACGGAATGTAAACTTGACTACACATGAACTGAATTACAGAACAGGGTCTCAAATTTAGAAAACCAACTACTGCTTGCTTATGGGGAAAGGTGCGTTGGGGTGCTGCATAAAACCAGAGACTGAAATTAGCACAGATAACTTTCCATAAGCCAAATATGTAATAGACAAGACCTACTCCTTGCTCAACGAAATGGACCCAACACCACATATTCAACGCCTAGGAATATACCTGACTAGGAAGAATCTTAAAACCCATGGATATATATGTCTCCGTAAGAGAATCAAGCGTGTGTACAGCGGCTGAAACGCAGCAGTGAAAATCCGATAAATCCCATTATCAAAATAAATTTCAAAAACAAAACACAAAGACAGTGAAATAGAGAGCAATTCTTAAATAATTCACTCAGGGCATGTGATGCAACCGGGATTGACCACATCTACACCCAGAGCTGGTTGAGACATAAGGCTGGACACTTCAGGCTGATAGCATTGGTGAGTTTCGGTGAGCAAATGCAGACCCTTTGAAGTCATACTGCATGGTACCCATTCCATGGGTCCCAACTCTCCAGGTTCAAGGGATTCTTCCTCCAGCTAAAACATGCATGGGAAACCCAGAGTATCGTCCACCGTGTGATTGGGAAACGATTTAAAATGCATCTCATTTTTCGTATCCTGGTTCTCGGGTTCACCATTCCAGATGCTTTACTAACACTCTCCCCGCTTGGAGAGTCAGTGCCTTTAACCTCCTGTTGGGCACAGCTTGCAATTTCTGTGCAAGATGAACAGGAATAGGGAGAACCAGTGAGAGACTAGCTGTAGGTGTCTGCACGGGCAAATATAATGCTCATGGCCAACCAGGAAGAGGAATTAAACAAAGGCTCAGCGTGCCCTGCTGAAAACAGTATAGGGCCTGAAGCAATCCTGCGGTTTTGTGCCCAGCTCAAAAGAAAGCGAGTTGAAGAAAGGAGCTCAGGGGCACTGTAATTCACAAACCTGCAGAGTTATAAATGACAGCTATCCTCCAAAAATATATTGAAGTAAGCCTGCGAAGGGGACTTGAAAGCGGGGCAGAATTTCAGGAAAACGATTGCAGGGGGTAGACTGGAATTGCCCTGAAAGCATAGGAAAAGAGGCAGAACGTCGACAATGATGCACTTGGCCAAAAAGGGCGTATGCGTTTTTTCCTGAATATATTCAGGAAAAAACGCATACGCCCTTTTTGGCCAACCAAGCAAGCCTCTAAAGGAAATCTGCACTACAATGAAGTCTCACTGCCCCCCGGGCAAAAGGGCCATCTGAAAAAAGTATAAAATCCAGAAATGTAGGACAGGATATGGAGAACAGAGAGCCTTGTTATGCTGATTGGCAGGATGTAAATTGCCAGCAGCCACCCTGGAGAAGTGTATGGTGTTTCCTGAAACACGTAAGAAACAAAGCAACACAGCCTATGGCACTTCCACTTATGATCCTATAGCTTACGGAAATTAAAATCAAAAACAGACAGCCACCCCAATATTTGGGACGGCTGTGTTCACAAGAAGCTCGTCTACAGTATCAGGTAAATATCCCAGAAAGCAAACAATGGATAAAGAAGTTGTGGCACGTACGTACAATGCAATATCACTCAGCAATGAAATCTGTGTCATCAGGCCCGTAGCGGCATAGTGAGTGGATGCAGGTACGGTGTTTCTACGTGAACTACGTCACACAGAAAAAGAAACATCATAAGATATCACTAATACACGGAATGTAAACTTGACTACACATGAACTGAATTACAAAACAGAACAGGGTCTCAAATTTAGAAAACCAACTAGTGCTTTCTTATGGGGAAAGGTGCCTTTGGGTGCTGCATAAAACCAGAGACTGAAATTAGCACAGATAACTTTCCATAAGCCAAATATGTAATAGACAAGACCTACTCCTTGCTCAACGAAATGGACCCAACACCACATATTCAACGCCTAGGAATATACCTGACTAGGAATAATCTTACAACACATGGATATATATGTCTCCGTAAGAGAATCAAGCGTGTGTACAGCAGCCAAAACACAGCACTGAAAATCCGATAAATCCCATTATCAAAATAAATTTCGAAAACAAAACACAAAGACAGTGAAATAGAGAACAATTCTTAAATAATTCACTCAGGGCATGTGATGCAACCGGGATTGACCACATCTACACCCAGAGCTGGTTGAGACATAAGGCTGGACACTTCAGGCTGATAGCATTGGTGAGTTTCGGTGAGCAAATGCAGACCCTTTGAAGTCATACTGCATGTTACCCATTCCATGGGTCCCAACTCTCCAGGTTCAAGGCATTCTTCCTCCAGCTAAAACATGTATGGGAAACCCAGAGTATCGTCCACCGTGTGATTGGGAAACGATTTAAAATGCATCTCAGTTTTCGTATCCTGGTCCTCGGGTTCACCATTCCAGATGCTTTACTAACACTCTCCCCGCTTGGAGAGTCAGTGCCTTTAACCTCCTCTTTGGCACAGCTTCCAATTTCTGTGCAAGATGAACAGGAATAGGGAGAACCAATGAGAGACTAGCTGTAGGTGTCTGCACGGGCAAATGTAACGCTCATTGCCCACCAGGAAGAGGAATTAAACAAAGGCTCAGTGTGCCCTGCTGGAAACAGATTAGGGCCTGAAGCAAACCTGCGGTTTTGTGCCCAGCTCACAAGAAAGCGAGTTGAAGAAAGGAGCTCAGGGGCACTGTACTTCACAAACCTGCAGAGTTATAAATGACAGCTATCCTCCAAAAATATATTGAAGTAAGCCTGCGAAGGGGACTTGAAAGCGGGGCAGAATTTCAGGAAAACGATTGCAGGGGGTAGACTGGAATTGCCCTGAAAGCATAGGAAAAGAGGCAGAACGTCGACAATGATGCCCTTGGCCAAAAAGGGCGTATGCGTTTTTTCCTGAATATATTCAGGAAAAAACGCATACGCCCTTTTTGGCCAAACAAGCAAGCCTGTAAAGGAAATCTGCACTACAATGAAGTCTCACTGCCCCCCCCCCCCGGGCAAAAGGGCCATCAGAAAAAAGTGTAAAATCCAGATGTGTAGGATAGGATATGGAGAACAGGGAACCTTGTTATGCTGATTGGCAGGATGTAAATTGCCGGCAGCCACCCTGGAGAAGTGTATGGTGTTTCCTGAAACACGTAAGAAACAAAGCAACACAGCCTATGGCACTTCCACTTATGGTCCTATAGCTTACGGAAATTAAAATCAAAAACAGACAGCCACCCCAATATTTGGGACGGCTGTGTTCCCAAGAAGCTCGTCTACAGTATCAGGTAAATATCCCAGAAAGCAAAAAATGGATAAAGAAGTTGTGGCACGTACGTACAATGCAATATCACTCAGCAATGAAATCTGTGTCATCAGGCCCGTAGCGGCATAGTGAGTGGATGCAGGTACGGTGATTCTACGTGAACTACGTCACACAGAAAAAGAAACATCATAAGATATCACTAATACACGGAATGTAAACTTGACTACACATGAACTGAATTACAAAACAGAACAGGGTCTCAAATTTAGAAAACCAACTAGTGATTGCTTATGGGGAAAGGAGCCTTGGGGTGCTGCATAAAACCAGAGACTGAAATTAGCACAGATAACTTTCCATAAGCCAAATATGTAATAGACAAGACCTACTCCTTGCTCAACGAAATGGACCCAACACCACATATTCAATGCCTAGGAATATACCTGACTAGGAAGAATCTTAAAACCCATGGATATATATGTCTCCGTAAGAGAATCAAGCGTGTGTACAGCGGCCGAAACGCAGCACTGAAAATCCGATAAATCCCATTATCAAAATAAATTTCGAAAACAAAACACAAAGACAGTGAAATAGAGAGCAATTCTTAAATAATTCACTCAGGGCATGTGATGCAACCAGGATTTACCACATCTACACCCAGAGCTGGTTGAGACATAAGGCTGGACACTTCAGGCTGATAGCATTGGTGAGTTTCGGTGAGCAAATGCAGACCCTTTGAAGTCATACTGCATGGTACACATTCCATGGGTCCCAACTGTCCAGGTTCAAGGGATTCGTCCTCCAGCTAAAACATGCATGGGAAACCCAGAGTATCGTCCACCGTGTGATTGGGAAAGGATTTAAAATGCATCTCAGTTTTCGTATCCTGGTCCTCGGGTTCACCATTCCAGATGCTTTACTAACACTCTCCCCGCTTGGAGAGTCAGTGCCTTTAACCTCCACTTTGGCACAGCTTGCAATTTCTGTGCAAGATGAACAGGAATAGGGAGAACCAATGAGAGACTAGCTGTAGGTGTCTGCACGGGCAAATGTAATGCTCATTGCCCACCAGGAAGAGGAATTAAACAAAGGCTCAGTGTGCCCTGCTGAAAACAGATTAGGGCCTGAAGCAATCCTGCGGTTTTGTGCCCAGCTCACAAGAAAGCGAGTTGAAGAAAGGAGCTCAGGGGCACTGTACTTCACAAACCTCCAGAGTTATAAATGTCAGCTATCCTCCAAAAATATATTGAAGTAAGCCTGCGAAGGGGACTTGAAAGTGGGGCAGAATTTCAGGAAAACCATTGCAGGGGGTAGACTGGAATTGCCCTGAAAGCATAGGAAAAGAGGCAGAACGTCGACAATGATGCACTTGGCCAAAAAGGGCGTATGCGTTTTTTCCTGAATATATTCAGGAAAAAACGCATACGCCCTTTTTGGCCAACCAAGCAAGCCTGTAAAGGAAATCTGCACTACAATGAAGTCTCACTGCCCCCCGGGCAAAAGGGCCATCTGAAAAAAGTGTAAAATCCAGAAATGTAGGACAGGATATGGAGAACAGGGAGCCTTGTTATGCTGATTGGCAGGATGTAAATTGCCAGCAGCCACCCTGGAGAAGTGTATGGTGTTTCCTGAAACACGTAAGAAACAAAGCAACACAGCCTATGGCACTTCCACTTTTGGTCCTATAGCTTACGGAAATTAAAATCAAAAACAGACAGCCACCCCAATATTTGGGACGGCTGTGTTCACAAGAAGCTCGTCTACAGTATCAGGTAAATATCCCAGAAAGCAAAAAATGGATAAAGAAGTTGTGGCACGTACGTACAATGCAATATCACTCAGCAATGAAATCTGTGTCATCAGGCCCGTAGCGGCATAGTGAGTGGATGCAGGTACGGTGATTCTACGTGAACTACGATACACAGAAAAAGAAACATCATAAGATATCACTAATACACGGAATGTAAACCTGACTACACATGAACTGAATTACAAATCAGAACAGGGTCTCAAATTTAGAAAACCAACTAGTGCTTGCTTATGGGAATAGTTGCCTTGGGGTGCTGCATAAAACCAGAGACTGAAATTAGCACAGATAACTTTCCATAAGCCAAATATGTAATAGACAAGACCTACACCTTGCTCAACGAAATGGACCCAACACCACATATTCAATGCCTAGGAATATATCTGACTAGGAAGAATCTTAAAACCCATGGATATATATGTCTCCGTAAGAGAATCAACCGTGTGTACAGCGGCCGAAACGCAGCAGTGAAAATCCGATAAATCCCATTATCAAAATAAATTTCGAAAACAAAGACAGTGAAATAGAGAGCAATTCTTAAATAATTCACTCAGGGCATGTGATGCAACCGGGATTGAGCACATCTACACCCAGAGCTGTTTGAGACATAAGGCTGGACACTTCAGGCTGATAGCATTGGTGAGTTTCGGTGAGCAAATGCAGACCCTTTGAAGTCATACTGCATGGTACCCATTCCATTGGTCCCAACTCTCCAGGTTCAAGGGATTCTTCCTGCAGCTAAAACATGCATGGGAAACCCATAGTATCGTCCACCGTGTGATTGGGAAACGATTAAAAATGCATCTCAGTTTTCGTATCCTGGTCCTCGGGTTCACCATTCCAGATGCTTTACTAACACTCTCCCTGCTTGGAGAGTCAGTGCCTTTAACCTCCTGTTTGGCACAGCTTGCAATTTCTGTGCAAGATGAACATGAATAGGGAGAACCAATGAGAGACTAGCTGTAGGTGTCTGAACGGGCAAATGTAACGCTCATTTCCCACCAGGAAGAGGAATTAACCAAAGGCTCAGCATGCCCTGCCTGAAGCAGATTAGGGCCTGAAGCAATCCTGCGGTTTTGTGCCCAGCTCACAAGAAAGCGAGTTGAAGAAAGGAGCTCAGGGGCACTGTAATTCACAAACCTGCAGAGTTATAAATGACAGCTATCCTCCAAAAATATATTGAACTAAGCCTGCGAAGGGGACTTGAAAGCGGGGCAGAATTTCAGGAAAACGATTGCAGGGGGTAGACTGGAATTGCCCTGAAAGCATAGGAAAAGAGGCAGAACGTCGACAATGATGCACTTGGCCAAAAAGAGCGTATACTTTTTTTCCTGAATGTATTCAGGAAAAAACGCATACGCCCTTTTTGGCCAAACAAGCAAGCCTGTAAAGGAAATCTGCACTACCATGAAGTCTCACTGCACCCCGGGCAAAATGGCCATCTGATAAAAGTGTAAAATCCAGAAAGATAGGACAGGATATGGAGAACAGGGAGCCTTGTTATGCTGATTGGCAGGATGTAAATTGCCAGCAGCCACCCTGTAGAAGTGTATGGTGTTTCCTGAAACACGTAAGAAATAAAGCAACACAGCCTATGGCAATTGCACTTATGGCCCTATTCCTTAGGGAAATTAAAATCAAAAACAGAGAGCCACCCCAAAGTTTGGGACAGCTGTGTTCCCAAGAAGCTCGTCTACAGTACCAGGTAAATATCCCAGAAAGCAAAAAATGGATAAAGAAGTTGTGGCACGTACGTGCAATGCAGTATCACTCAGCAATGAAATCTGTGTCATCAGGCCCGTAGCGGCATAGTGAGTGGATGCAGGTACGGTGATTCTACGTGAACTACGTCACACAGAAAAAGAAACATCATAAGATATCACTAATGCACGGAATGTAAACTTGACTACACATGAACTGAATTAAAAAACAGAACAGGGTCTCAAATTTAGAAAACCAACTAGTGCTTGCTTATGGGGAAAGGTGCGTTGGGGTGCTGCATAAAACCAGAGACTGAAATTAGCACAGATAACATTCCATAAGCCAAATATGTAATAGACAAGGCCTACTCCTTGCTCAACGAAATGGACTCAACACCACATATTCAACGCCTAGGAATATACCTGACTAGGAAGAATCTTAAACCCATGGATATATATGTCTCCGTAAGAGAATCAAGCGTGTGTACAGCGGCCGAAACGCAGCAGTGAAAATCCGATAAATCCCATTATCAAAATAAATTTCGAAACAAAACATAAAGACAGTGAAATAGAGAGCAATTTTTAATAATTCACTCAGGGAATGTGATGCAACCGGGATTGACCACATCTACACCCAGAGCTGGTTGACACATAAGGCTGGACACTTCAGGCTGATAGCATTGGTGAGTTACGGTGAGCAAATGCAGACCCTTTGAAGTCATACTGCATGGTACCTATTCCATGGGTCCCAACTCTTCAGGTTCAAGGGATTCTTCCTCCAGCTAAAACATGCATGGGAAACCCACAGTATGGTCCACCGTGTGATTGGGAAACGATTTACAATGCATCTCAGTTTTCGTATCCTGGTCCTCGGGTTCACCATTCCAGATGCTTTACTAACACTCTCCCTGCTTGGAGAGTCAGTGCCTTTAACCTCCTGTTTGGCACAGCTTGCAATTTCTGTGCAAGATGAACATGAATAGGGAGAACCAATGAGAGACTAGCTGTAGGTGTCTGAACGGGCAAATGTAACGCTCATTGCCCACCAGGAAGAGGAATTAAACAAAGGCTCAGTGTGCCCTGCTGGAAAAAGATTAGGGCCTGAAGCAATCCTGCGGTTTTGTGCCCAGCTCACAAGAAAGCGACTTGAAGAAAGGAGCTCAGGGGCACTGTAATTCAAAAACCTGCAGAGTTATCAATGACAGCTATCCTCCAAAAATATATTGAAGTAAGCCTGCGAAGGGGACTTGAAAGCGGGGCAGAATTTCAGGAAAACAATTGCAGGGGTAGACTGGAATTGGCCTGAAAGCATAGGAAAAGAGGCAGAACGTCGACAATGATGCACTTGGCCAAAAAGGGCGTATGCGTTTTTTCCTGAATATATTCAGGAAAAAACGCATACGCCCTTTTTGGCCAACCAAGCAAGCCTGTAAAGGAAATCTGCACTACAATGAAGTCTCACTGCCCCCCGGGCAAAAGGGCCACCTGAAAAAAGTGTAAAATCCAGAAAGGTAGGACAGGATATGGAGAACAGGGAGGCTTGTTATGCTGATTGGCAGGATGTAAATTGCCAGCAGCCACCCTGGAGAAGTGTATGGTGTTTCCTGAAACACGTAAGAAACAAAGCAACACAGCCTATGGCACTTCCACTTATGGTCCTATAGCTTACGGAAATTAAAATCAAAAACAGACAGCCACCCCAATATTTGGGACGGCTGTGTTCACAAGAAGCTCGTCTACAGTATCAGGTAAATATCCCAGAAGGCAAAAAATGGATAAAGAAGTTGTGGCACGTACGTGCAATGCAGTAGCACTCAGCAATGAAATCTGTGTCATCAGGCCCGTAGCGCCATAGTGAGTGGATGCAGGTACGGTGATTCTACGTGAACTACGTCACACAGAAATAGAAACATCATAAGATATCACTAATACACGGAATGTAAACTTGACTACACATGAACTGAATTACAAAACAGAACAGGGTCTCAAATTTAGAAAACCAACTAGTGCTTGCTTATGGGGAAAGGTGCGTTGGGGTGCTGCATAAAACCAGAGACTGAAATTAGCACAGATAACATTCCATAAGCCAAATATGTAATAGACAAGACCTACTCCTTGCTCAACGAAATGGACTCAACACCACATATTCAACGCCTAGGAATATACCTGACTAGGAAGAATCTTAAAACCCATGGATATATATGTCTCCGTAAGAGAATCAAGCGTGTGTACAGCGGCCGAAACGCAGCAGTGAAAATCCGATAAATCCCATTATCAAAATAAATTTCGAAACAAAACACAAAGACAGTGAAATAGAGAGCAATTCTTAAATAATTCACTCAGGGAATGTGATGCAACCGGGATTGACCACATCTACACCCAGAGCTGGTTGACACATAAGGCTGGACACTTCAGGCTGATAGCATTGGTGAGTTTCGGTGAGCAAATGCAGACCCTTTGAAGTCATACTGCATGGTACCTATTCCATGGGTCCCAACTCTTCAGGTTCAAGGGATTCTTCCTCCAGCTAAAACATGCATGGGAAACCCACAGTATGGTCCACCGTGTGATTGGGAAACTATTTACAATGCATCTCAGTTTTCGTATCCTGGTCCTCGGGTTCACCATTCCAGATGCTTTACTAACACTCTCCCCGCTTGGAGAGTCAGTGCCTTTAACCTCCTCTTTGGCACAGCTTGCAATTTCTGTGCAAGATGAACAGGAATAGGGAGAACCAATGAGAGACTAGCTGTAGGTGTCTGCACGGGCAAATGTAACGCTCATTGCCCACCAGGAAGAACAATTAGACAAAGGCTCAGTGTGCCCTGCTGGAAACAGATTAGGGCCTTAAGCAATCCTGCGATTTTGTGCCCAGCTCACAAAAAAGCGAGTTGAAGAAAGGAGCTCAGGGGCACTGTAATTCAGAAACCTGCAGAGTTATAAATGACAGCTATCTTCCAAAAGTATATTGAAGTAAGCCTGCGAAGGGGACTTGAAAGCAGGGCAGAATTTCAGGAAAACGATTGCAGGGGGTAGACTGGAATTGCCCTGAAAGCATAGGAAAAGAGGCACAACTTCGACAATGATGCACTTGGCCAAAAAGTGCGTAAGCGTTTTTTCCTGAATATATTCACAAAAAACGCATACGCCCTTTTTGGCCAACTGAGCAAGCCTGTAAAGGAAATCTGCACTACAATGAAATCTCACTGCCCCCCGGCAAAAGGGACATCTGAAAAAAGTGTAAAATCCAGAAAGGTAGGACAGGATATGGAGAACAGGGAGCCTTGTTATTCTGATTGGCAGGATGTAAATTGTGAACAGCCACCCTGGAGAAGTGTATGGTGTTTCCTGAAACACGTAAGAAATAAAGCAACACAGCCTATGGCAATTGCACTTATGGTCCTATTCCTTAGGGAAATTAAAATCAAAAACAGAGAGCCACCCCAAAATTTGGGACGGCTGTGTTCCCAAGAAGCTCGTCTACAGTACCAGGTAAATATCCCAGAAAGCAAAAATGGATAAAGAAGTTGTGGCACGTACGTGCAATGCAGTATCACTCAGCAATGAAATCTGTGTCATCAGGCCCGTAGCGGCATAGTGAGTGGATGCAGGTACGGTGATTCTACGTGAACTACGTCACACAGAAAAAGAAACATCATAAGATATCACTAATACACGGAATGTAAACTTGACTACACATGAACTGAATTACAAAACAGAACAGGGTCTCAAATTTAGAAAACCAACTAGTGCTTGCTTATGGGGAAAGGTGCATTGGGGTGCTGCATAAAACCAGAGACTGAAATTAGCACAGATAACTTTCCATAAGCCAAATATGTAATAGACAAGACCTACTCCTTGCTCAACGAAATGGACCCAACACCACATATTCAACGCCTAGGAATATACCTGACTAGGAAGAATCTTAAAACCCATGGATATATATGTCTCCGTAAGAGAATCAAGCGTGTGTACAGCGGCCGAAACGCAGCAGTGAAAATCCGATAAATCCCATTATCAAAATAAATTTCGAAAACAAAACACAAAGACATTGAAATAGAGAGCAATTCTTAAATAATTCACTCAGGGCATGTGATGCAACCGGGATTTACCACATCTACACCCAGAGCTGGTTGAGACATAAGGCTGGACACTTCAGGCTGATAGCATTGGTGAGTTTCGGTGAGCAAATTCAGACCCTTTGAAGTCATACTGCATGGTACCCATTCCATGGGTCCCAACTCTCCAGGTTCAAGGGATTCTTCCTCCAGCTAAAACATGCATGGGAAACCCAGAGTATCGTCCACCGTGTGATTGGGAAACGATTTAAAATGCATCTCAGTTTTCGTATCCTGGTCCTCGGGTTCACCATTCCAGATGCTTTACTAACACTCTCCCCGCTTGGAGAATCAGTGCCTTTAACCTCCTCTTTGGCACAGCTTGCAATTTCTGTGCAAGATGAACAGGAATAGGGAGAACCAATGAGAGACTAGATGTAGGTGTCTGCACGGGCAAATGTAACGCTCATTGCCCACCAGGAAGAACAATTAAACAAAGGCTCAGTGTGCCCTGCTGGAAACAGATTAGGGCCTTAAGCAATCCTGCGGTTTTGTGCCCAGCTCACAAGAAAGCGAGTTGAAGAAAGGAGCTCAGGGGCACTGTAATTCACAAACCTGCAGAGTTATAAATGACAGTTATCTTCCAAAAGTATATTGAAGTAAGCCTGTGAAGGGGACTTGAAAGCAGGGCAGAATTTCAGGAAAACGATTGCAGGGGGTAGACTGGAATTGCCCTGAAAGCATAGGAAAAGAGGCAGAACGTCGACAATGATGCACTTGGCCAAAAAGGGCGTATGCGTTTTTTCCTGAATATATTCAGGAAAAAACGCATACGCCCTTTTTGGCCAACCAAGCAAGCCTCTAATGGAAATCTGCACTACAATGAAGTCTCACTGCCCCCATCCCTCCGGGCAAAATGGCCATCTGAAAAAAGTGTAAAATCCAGAAATGTAGGACAGGATATGGAGAACAGGGAGCCTTGTTATGCTGATTGGCAGGATGTAAATTGCCAGCAGCCACCATGGAGAAGTGTATGGTGTTTCCTGAAAAACGTAACAAACAAAGCAACACAGCCTATGGCACTTCCACTTATGGTCCTATAGCTTACGGAAATTAAAATCAAAAACAGACAGCCACCCCAATATTTGGGACGGCTGTGTTCACAAGAAGCTCGTCTACAGTATCAGGTAAATATCCCAGAAAGCAAAAATTGGATAAAGAAGTTGTGGCACGTACGTACAATGCAATATCACTCAGCAATGAAATCTGTGTCATCAGGCCCGTAGCGGCATAGTGAGTGGATGCAGATACGGTGATTCTACGTGAACTACGTCACACAGAAAAAGAAACATCATAAGATATCACTAATACACGGAATGTAAACTTGACTACACATGAACTGAATTACAAAACAGAACAGGGTCTCAAATTTAGAAAACCGACTAGTGCTTGCTTATGGAGAAAGGTGCCTTGGGGTGCTGCATAAAACCAGAGACTGAAATTAGCACAGATAACTTTCCATAAGCCAAATATGTAATAGACAAGACCTACTCCTTGCTCAACGAAATGGACCCAACACCACATATTCAACGCCTAGGAATATACCTGACTAGGAAGAATCTCAAAACCCATGGATATATATGTCTCCGTAAGAGAATCAAGCGTGTGTACAGCGGCCGAAACGCAGCAGTGAAAATCCGATAAATCCCATTATCAAAATAAATTTCGAAACAAAACACAAAGACAGTGAAATAGAGAGCAATTCTTAAATAATTCAATCAGGGAATGTGATGCAACCGGGATTGACCACATCTACACCCAGAGCTGGTTGACACATAAGGCTGGACACTTCAGGCTGATAACATTGGTGAGTTTCGGTGAGCAAATGCAGACCCTTTGAAGTCATACTGCATGGTACCTATTCCATGGGTCCCAACTCTTCAGGTTCAAGGGATTCTTCCTCCAGCTAAAACTTGCATGGAAACCCACAGTATGGTCCACCGTGTGATTGGGAAACGATTTAAAATGCATCTCAGTTTTCGAATCCTGGTTCTCGGGTTCACCATTCCAGATGCTTTACTAACACTCTCCCCGCTTGGAGAGTCAGTGCCTTTAACCTCCTGTTTGGCACAGCTTGCAATTTCTGTGCAAGATGAACAGGAATAGGGAGAACCAATGAGAGACTAGCTGTAGGTGTCTGCACGGGCAAATGTAACGCTCATTGACCACCAGGAAGAGGAATTTAATAAAGGCTCAGTGTGCCCTGCTGGAAACAGATTAGGGCCTGAAGCAATCCTGCGGTTTTGTGCCCAGCTCACAAGAAAGCGAGTTGAAGAACGGAGCTCAGAGGCACTGTAATTCACAAACCTGCAGAGTTATAAATGACAGCTATCTTCCAAAAGTATATTGAAGTAAGCCTGCGAAGGGGACTTGAAAGCGGGGCAGAATTTCAGGAAAACAATTGCAGGGGGTAGACTGGAATTGCCCTGTAAGCATAGGAAAAGAGGCACAACGTCGACAAGGATGCACTTGGCCAAAAAGGGCGTATGCGTTTTTTCCTGAATATATTCAGGAAAAAACGCATACGCCCTTTTTGGACAAACAAGCAAGCCTGTAAAGGAAATCTGCACTACAATGAAGTCTCACTGCCCCCCGGGCAAGAGGGCCATCTGAAAAAAGTGTAAAATCCAGAAAGGTAGGACAGGATATGGAGAAAGGGAGCCTTGTTATGCTGATTGGCAGGATGTAAATTGCCAACAACCACCCTGGAGAAATGTATGGTGTTTCCTGAAACACGTAAGAAATAAAGCAACACAGCCTATGGCAATTGCACTTATGGTCCTAATCCTTAGGGAAATTAAAATCAAAAACAGAGAGCCCCCCCAAAGTTTGGGACGGCTGTGTTCACAAGAAGCTCGTCTACAGTATCAGGTAAATATCCCAGAAAGCAAAAAATGGATAAAGAAGTTGTGGCACGTACGTACAATGCAATATCACTCAGCAATGAAATCTGTGTCATCAGGCCCTTAGCGGCATAGTGAGTGGATGCAGGTACGGTGATTCTACGTGAACTACGTCACACAGAAAAAGAAACATCATAAGATATCACTAATACACGGAATGTAAACTTGACTACACATGAACTGAATTACAAAACAGAACAGGGTCTCAAATTTAGAAAACCAACTAGTGCTTGCTTATGGGGAAAGGTGCGTTGGGGTGCTGCATAAAACCAGAGACTGAAATTAGCACAGATAACTTTCCATAAGCCAAATATGTAATAGACAAGACCTACTCCTTGCTCAACGAAATGGACACAAAACCACATATTCAACGCCTAGGAATATACCTGACTAGGAAGAATCTTAAAACCCATGGATATATATGTCTCCATAAGAGAATCAAGCGTGTGTACAGCGGCCGAAACGCAGCAGTGAAAATCCGATAAATCCCATTATGAAAATAAATTTCGAAAACAAAACACAAAGACAGTGAAATAGAGAGCAATTCTTAAATAATTCACTCAGGGCATGTGATGCAACCGTGATTGACCACATCTACACCCAGAGCTGGTTGAGACATAAGGCTGGACACTTCAGGCTGATAGCATTGGTGAGTTTTGGTGAGCAAATGCAGACCCTTTGAAGTCATACTGCATGGTACCCATTCCATGGGTCCCAACTCTCCCGGTTCAAGGGATTCTTCCTCCAGCAAAAACATGCATGGGAAACCCAGAGTATCGTCCACCGTGTGATTGGGAAACGATTTAAAATGCATCTCAGTTTTCGTATCCTGGTCCTCGGGTTCACCATTCCAGATGCTTTACTAACACTCTCCCCGCTTGGAGAGTCAGTGCCTTTAACCTCCTCTTTGGCACAGCTTGCCATTTCTGTGCAAGATGAACAGGAATAGGGAGAACCAATGAGAGACTAGCTGTAGGTGTCTGCACGGGCAAATGTAACGCTCATTGCCCACCAGGAAGAGGAATTAAACAAAGGCTCAGTGTGCCCTGCTGGAAACAGATTAGGGCCTGAAGCAATCCTGCGGTTTTGTGCCCAGCTCACAAGAAAGCGAGTTGAAGAAAGGAGCTCAGGGGCACTGTAATTCACAAACCTGCAGAGTTATAAATGACAGCTATCCTCCAAAAATATATTGAAGTAAGCCTGCGAAGGGGACTTGAAAGCGGGGCAGAATTTCAGGAAAACTATTGCAGGGGGTAGACTGGAATTGCCCTGAAAGCATAGGAAAAGAGGCAGAACGTCGACAATGATGCACTTGGCCAAAAAGGGCGTATGCGTTTTTTCCTGAATATATTCAGGAAAAAACGCATACGCCCTTTTTGGCCAACCAAGCAAGCCTGTAAAGGAAATCTGCACTACAATGAAGTCTCACTGCCCCCCGGGCAAGAGGGCCATCTGAAAAAAGTGTAAAATCCAGAAAGGTAGGACAGGATATGGAGAACAGGGAGCCTTGTTATGCTGATTGGCAGGATGTAAATTGCCAACAGCCACCCTGGAGAAGTGTATGGTGTTTCCTGAAACACGTAAGAAATAAAGCAACACAGCCTATGGCAATTGCACTTATGGTCCTATTCCTTAGGGAAATTAAAATCAAAAACAGAGAGGCACCCCAAAATTTGGGACGGCTGTGTTCCCAAGAAGCTCGTCTACAGTACCAGGTAAATTTCCCAGAAAGCAAAAAATGGATAAAGAAGTTGTGGCACGTACGTGCAATGCAGTATCACTCAGCAATGAAATCTGTGTCATCAGGCCCGTAGCGGCATAGTGAGTGGATGCAGGTACGGTGATTCTACGTGAACTACGTCACACAGAAAAAGAAACATCATAAGATATCACTAATGCACGGAATGTAAACTTGACTACACATGAACTGAATTACAAAACAGAACAGGGTCTCAAATTTAGAAAACCAACTAGTGCTTGCTTATGGGGAAAGGTGCGTTGGGGTGCTGCATAAAACCAGAGACTGAAATTAGCACAGATAACATTCCATAAGCCAAATATGTAATAGACAAGACCTACTCCTTGCTCAACGAAATGGACTCAACACCACATATTCAACGCCTAGGAATATACCTGACTAGGAAGAATCTTAAAACCCATGGATATATATGTCTCCGTAAGAGAATCAAGCGTGTGTACAGCGGCCGAAACGCAGCAGTGAAAATCCGATAAATCCCATTATCAATATAAATTTCGAAACAAAACACAAAGACAGTGAAATAGAGAGCAATTCTTAAATAATTCACTCAGGGCATGTGATGCAACCGGGATTTACCACATCTACACCCAGAGCTGGTTGAGACATAAGCCTGGACACTTCAGGCTGATAGCATTGGTGAGTTTCGGTGAGCAAATGCAGACCCTTTGAAGTCATACTGCATGGTACCCATTCCATGGGTCCCAACTCTCCAGGTTCAAGGGATTCTTCCTCCAGCTAAAACATGCATGGGAAACCCAGAGTATCGTCCACCGTGTGATTGGGAAACGATTTAAAATGCATCTCAGTTTTCGAATCCTGGTTCTCGGGTTCACCATTCCAGATGCTTTACTAAAACTCTCCCCGCTTGGAGAATCAGTGCCTTTAACCTCCTTTTTGGCACAGCTTGCAATTTCTGTGCAAGATGAACAGGAATAGGGAGAACCAATGAGAGACTAGCTGTAGGTGTATGCACGGGCAAATGTAACGCTCACTGACCACCAGGAAGAGGAATTTAATAAAGGCTCAGTGTGCCCTGCTGGAAACAGATTAGGGCCTGAAGCAATCCTGCGGTTTTGTGCCCAGCTCACAAGAAAGCGAGTTGAAGAAAGGAGCTCAGGGGCACTGTAATTCACAAACCTGCAGAGTTATAAATGACAGCTAACCTCCAAAAATATATTGAAGTAAGCCTGCGAAGGGGACTTGAAAGCGGGGCAGAATTTCAGGAAAACGATTGCAGGGGGTAGACTGGAATTGCCCTGAAAGCATAGGAAAAGAGGCAGAACGTCGACAATGATGCACTTGGCCAAAACGGGCGTATGCGTTTTTTCCTGAATATATTCAGGAAAAAACGCATATGCCCTTTTTGGCCAACCAAGCAAGCCTGTAAAGGAAATCTGCACTACAATGAAGTCTCACTGCCCCCCGGGCAAAAGGGCCATCTGAAAAAAGTGTAAAATTCAGAAATGTAGGACAGGATATGGAGAACAGGGAGACTTGTTATGCTGATTGGCAGGATGTAAATTGCCAGCAGCCACCATGGAGAAGTGTATGGTGTTTCCTGAAACACGTAACAAACAAAGCAACACAGCCTATGGCACTTCCACTTATGGTCCTATAGCTTACGGAAATTAAAATCAAAAACAGACAGCCACCCCAATATTTGGGACGGCTGTGTTCACAAGAAGCTCGTCTACAGTATCAGGTAAATAACCCAGAAAGCAAAAAATGGATAAAGAAGTTGTGGCACGTACGTACAATGCAATATCACTCAGCAATGAAATCTGTGTCATCAGGCCCGTAGCGGCATAGTGAGTGGATGCAGGTACGGTGATCCTACGTAAACTATGTCACACAGAAAAAGAAACATCATAAGATATCACTAATACACGGAATGTAAACTTGACTACACATGAACTGAATTACAAAACAGAACAGGTTCTCAAATTTAGAAAACCAACCAACTAGTGCTTGCTTATGGGGAAAGGTGCCTTGGGGGGCTGCATAAAACCAGAGACTGAAATTAGCACAGATAACTTTCCATAAGCCAAATATGTAATAGACAAGACCTACTCCTTGCTCAACGAAATGGAACCAACACCACATATTCAACGCCTAGGAATATACTTGACTAGTAAGAATCTAAAAACCCATGGATATATATGTCTCCGTAAGAGAATCAAGCGTGTGTACAGCGGCCGAAACGCAGCAGTGAATATCCGATAAATCCCATTATCAAAATAAATTTCGAAAACAAAACACAAAGACAGTGAAATAGAGAGCAATTCTTAAATAATTCACTCAGGGCATGTGATGCAACTGGGATTGACCACATCTACACCCAGAGCTGGTTGAGACATAAGGCTGGACACTTCAGGCTGATAGCATTGGTGAGTTTCGGTGAGCAAATGCAGACCCTTTGAAGTCATACTGCATGGTACCCATTCCATGGGTCCCAACTCTCCAGGTTCAAGGGATTCTTCATCCAGCAAAAACATGCATGTGAAACCCAGAGTATCGTCCACCGTTTGATTGGGAAACGATTTAAAATGCATCTCAGTTTTCGTATCCTGGTCCTCGGGTTCACCATTCCAGATGCTTTACTAACACTCTCCCCGCTTGGAGAGTCAGTGCCTTTAACCTCCTGTTTGGCACAGCTTGCAATTTCTGTGCAAGATGAACAGGAATAGGGAGAACCAATGAGAGACTAGCTGTAGGTGTCTGCACGGGAAAATGTAACGCTCATTGCCCACCAGGAAGAGGAATTAAACAAAGGCTCAGCGTGCCCTGCTGAAAACAGATTAGGGCTTGAAGCAATCCTGCGGTTTTGTGCCCAGCTCACAAGAAAGCGACTTGAAGAAAGGAGCTCAGGGGCACTGTAATTCACAAACCTGCAGAGTTATAAATGACAGTTATCCTCCAAAAATATATTGAAGTAAGCCTGCGAAGGGGACTTGAAAGCGGGGCAGAATTTCAGGAAAACGATTGCAGGGGGTAGACTGGAATTGCCCTGAAAACGTAGGAAAAGAGGCAGAACGTCGACAATGATGCACTTGGCCGAAAAGGGCGTATGCGTTTTTTCCTGAATATATTCAGGAAAAAACGCATACGCCCTTTTTGGCCAACCAAGCAAGCCTGTAAAGGAAATCTGCACTACAATGAAGTCTCACTGCCCCCCGGGCAAAAGGGCCATCTGAAAAAAGTGTAAAATCCAGAAAGGTAGGACAGGATATGGAGAACAGGGAGCCTTGTTATGCTGATTGGCAGGATGTAAATTGCCAGCAGCCACCCTGGAGAAGTGTATGGTGTTTCCTGAAACACGTAAGAAACAAAGCAACACAGCCTATGGCAATTGCACTTATGGTCCTATTCCTTAGGGAAATTAAAATCAAAAACAGAGAGCCACCCCAATGTTTGGGACGGCTGTGTTCCCAAGAAGCTCGTCTACAGTACCAGGTAAATATCCCAGAAAGCAAAAAATGGATAAAGAAGTTGTGGCACGTTAGTACAATGCAATATCACTCAGCAATGAAATCTGTGTCATCAGGCCCGTAGCGGCATAGTGAGTGGATGCAGGTACGGTGATTCTACGTGAACTACGTCACACAGAAAAAGAAACATCATAAGATATCACTAATACACGGAATGTAAACTTGACTACACATGAACTGAATTACAAAACAGAAAAGGGTCTCAAATTTAGGAAACCAACTAGTGCTTGCTTATGGGGAAAGATGCCTTGGGGTGCTGCATAAAACCAGAGACTGAAATTAGCACAGATAACTTTCCATAAGCCAAATATGTAATAGACAAGACCTATTCCTGCTCAACGAAATGGACCCAACACCACATCTTCAACGCCTAGGAATATACCTGACTAGGAAGTATCTTAAAACCCATGGATATATATGTCTCCATAAGAGAATCAAGCATGTGTACAGCGGCCGAAACGCAGCAGTGAAAATCCGATAAATCCCATTATCAAAATAAATTTCGAAAACAAAACACAAAGACAGTGAAATAGAGAGCATTTCTTAAATAATTCACTCAGGGCATGTGATGCAACCGGGATTGACCACATCTACACCCAGAGCTGGTTGAGACATAAGGCTGGACACTTCAGGCTGATAGCATTGGTGAGTTTCGGTGAGCAAATTCAGACCCTTTGAAGTCATACTGCATGGTACCCATTCCATGGGTCCCAACTCTCCAGGTTCAAGGGATTCTTCCTCCAGCTAAAACATGCATGGGAAACCCAGAGTATCGTCCACCGTGTGATTGGGAAACGATTTAAAATGCATCTCAGTTTTCGTATCCTGGTCCTCGGGTTCACCATTCCAGATGCTTTACTAACACTCTCCCCGCTTGGAGAGTCAGTGCCTTTAACCTCCTCTTTGGCACAGCTTGCAATTTCTGTGCAAGATGAACAGTAATAGGGAGAACCAATGAGAGACTAGCTGTAGGTGTCTGCACGGGCAAATGTAACGCTCATTGCCCACCAGGAAGAGGAATTAAATAAAGGCTCAGTGTGCCCTGCTGGAAACAGATTAGGGCCTGAAGCAATCCTGCGGTTTTGTGCCCAGCTCACAAGAAAGCGAGTTGAAGAACGGAGCTCAGAGGCACTGTAATTCACAAACCTGCAGAGTTATAAATGACAGCTATCTTCCAAAAGTATATTGAAGTAAGCCTGAGAAGGGGACTTGAAAGCGGGGCAGAATTTCAGGAAAACGATTGCAGGGGGTAGACTGGAATTGTCCTGAAAGCATAGGAAAAGAGGCACAACGTCGACAATGATGCACTTGGCCAAAAAGGGCGTATGCGTTTTTTCCTGAATATATTCAGGAAAAAACGCATACGCCCTTTTTGGCCAACCAAGCAAGCCTGTAAAGGAAATCTGCACTACAATGAAGTCTCACTGCCCCCCGGGCAAGAGGGCCATCTGAAAAAAGTGTAAAATCCAGAAAGGTAGGACAGGATATGGAGAACAGGGAGCCTTGTTATGCTGATAGGAATGATGTAAATTGCCAACAGCCACCCTGGAGAAGTGTATGGTGTTTCCTGAAACACGTAAGAAATAAAGCAACACAGCCTATGGCAATTGCACTTATGGTCCTATTTCTTAGGGAAATTAAAATCAAAAACAGAGAGCCACCCCAAAGTTTGGGACGGCTCTGTTCCCAAGAAGCTCGTCTACAGTACCAGGTAAATATCCCAGAAAGCAAAAAATGGATAAAGAAGTTGTGGCATGTACGTGCAATGCAATATCACTCAGCAATGAAATCTGTGTCATCAGGCCCATAGCGGCATAGTGAGTGGATGCAGGTACGGTGATTCTACGTGAACTACGTCACACAGAAAAAGAAACATCATAAGATATCACTAATACACGGAATGTAAACTTGACTACACATGAACTGAATTACAGAACAGAACAGGGTCTCAAATTTAGAAAACCAACTAGTGCTTGCTTATGGGGAAAGGTGCCTTGGGGTGCTGCATAAAACCAGAGACTGAAAGTAGCACAGATAACATTCCATAAGCCAAATATGTAATAGAAAAACCTACTCCTTGCTCAACGAAATGGACTCAACACCACATATTAAACGCATAGGAATATACCTAACTAGGAAGAATCTTAAAACCCATGGATATATATGTCTCCGTAAGAGAATCAAGCGTGTGTACAGCGGCTGATACGCATCAGTGAAAATCCGATAAATCCCATTATCAAAATAAATTTCGAAAACAAAACACAAAGACAGTGAAATAGAGAGCAATTCTTAAATAATTCACTCAGGGCATGTGATGCAACCGGGATTGACCACATTTACACCCAGAGCTGGTTGAGACATAAGGCTGGACACTTCAGGCTGATAGCATTGGTGAGTTTCGGTGAGCAAATGCAGACCCTTTGAAGTCCTACTGCATGGTACCTATTCCATGGGTCCCAAATCTTCAGGTTCAAGGGATTCTTCCTCCAGCTAAAACATGCATGGGAAACCAACAGTACGGTCCACCGTGTGATTGGGAAACGATTTAAAATGCACCTCAGTTTTCGTATCCTGGTCCTCGGGTTCACCGTTCCAGATGCTTTACTAACACTCTCCCTGATTGGGAAGTCAGTGCCTTTAACCTCCTGTTTGGCACAGCTTGCAATTTCTGTGCAAGATGAACAGGAATAGGGAGAACCAATGAGAGACTAGCTGTAGGTGTCTGCATGGGCAAATGTAACGCTCATTGCCGACCAGGAAGAGGAATTAAACAAAGGCTCAGTGTGCCCTGCCAGAAACAGATTAGGGCCTGAAGCAATCCTGCGGTTTTGTGCCCAGCTCACAAGAAAGCGAGTTGAAGAAAGGAGCTCAGGGGCACTGTAATTCACAAACCTGCAGAGTTATAAATGACAGCTATCCTCCAAAAATATATTGAAGTAAGCCTGCGAAGGGGACTTGAAAGCGGGGCAGAATTTCAGGAAAACGATTGCAGGGGGTAGACTGGAATTGCCCTGAAAGCATAGGAAAAGAGGCAGAACGTCGACAATGATGCACATGGCCAAAAAGGGCGTATGCATATTTTCCTGAATATATTCAGGAAAACACGCATATGCCCTTTTTGGCCAACCAAGCAAGCCTGTAAAGGAAATCTGCACTACAATGAAGTCTCACTGCCCCCCAGGCAAAAGGGCCATCTGAAAAAAGTGTAAAATCCAGAAAGGTAGGACAGGATATGGAGAACAGGGAGCCTTGTTATGCTGATTGGCAGGATGTAAATTGCCAGCAGCCACCCTGGAGATGTGTATGGTGTTTCCTGAAACACGTAAGAAACAAAGCAACACAGCCTATGGCACTTCCACTTATGGTCCTATAGCTTACGGAAATTAAAATCAAAAACAGACAGCCACCCCAAAGTTTGGGACGGCTGTGTTCCCAAGAAGCTCGTCTACAGTATCAGGTAAATATCCCAGAGAGCAAAAAATGGATAAAGAAGTTGTGGCACGTATGTACAATGCAATATCACTCAGCAATGAAATCTGTGTCATCAGGCCCGTAGCGGCATAGTGAGTGGATGCAGGTACGATGATTCTACGTGAACTACGTCACACAGAAAAAGAAACATCATAAGATATCACTAATACACGGAATGTAAACTTGACTACACATGAACTGAATTACAAAACAGAACAGGGTCTCAAATTTAGAAAACCAACTAGTGCTTGCTTATGGGGAAAGGTGCCTTGGGGTGCTGCATAAAACCAGAGACTGAAATTAGCACAGATAACATTCCATAAGCCAAATATGTAATAGACATGACCTACTCCTTGCTCAACGAAATGGACTCAACACCACATATTCAACGCCTAGGAATATACCTGACTAGGAAGAATCTTAAAACCCATGGATATATTTGTCTCCATAAGAGAATCAAGCGTGTGTACAGCGGCCAAAACGCAGCAGTCAAAATCCGATAAATCCCATTATCAAAATAAATTTCGAAAACAAAACACAAAGACAGTGAAATAGAGAGCAATTCTTAAATAATTCACTCAGGGCATGTGATGCAACCGGGATTGACCACATCTACACCCAGAGCTGGTTGAGACATAAGGCTGGACACTTCAGGCTGATAGCATTGGTGAGTTTCGGTGAGCAAATGCAGACCCTTTGAAGTCATACTGCATGGTACCCAATCCATGGGTCCCAACTCTCCAGGTTCAAGGCATTCTTCCTCCAGCTAAAACATGCATGGGAAACCCAGAGTATCGTCCACCGTGTGATTGGGAAATGATTTAAAATGCATCTCAGTTTTCGTATCCTGGTCCTCGGGTTCACCATTCCAGATGCTTTACTAACACTCTCCCCGCTTGGAGAGTCAGTGCCTTTAACCTCCTGTTTGGCACAGCTTGCAATTTCTGTGCAAGATGAACAGGAATAGGGAGAACCAATGAGACACTAGCTGTAGGTGTCTGCACGGGCAAATGTAACGCTCATTTCCCACCAGGAAGAGGAATTAACCAAAGGCTCAGCGTGCCCTGCCGGAAACAGATTAGGGCCTGAAGCAATCCTGCGGTTTTGTGCCCAGCTCACAAGAAAGCGAGTTGAAGAAAGGAGCTCAGGGGCACTGTAATTCACAAACCTGCAGAGTTATAAATGACAGATATCCTCCAAAAATATATTGAAGTAAGCCTGCGAAGGGGACTTGAAAGCGGGGCAGAATTTCAGGAAAACGATTGCAGGGGGTAGACTGGAATTGCCCTGTAAGCATAGGAAAAGAGGCAGAACGTCGACAATGATGCACTTGGCCAAAAAGGGCGTATGCGTTTTTTCCTGAATATATTCAGGAAAAGACGCATACGCCCTTTTTGGCCAAACAAGCAAGCCTGTAAAGGAAATCTGCACTACAATGAAATCTCACTGCCCCCCAGGGCAAAAGGGCCATCTGAAAAAAGTGTAAAATCCAGAAAGTTAGGACAGGATATGGAGAACAGGGAGCCTTGTTATGCTGATTGGCAGGATGTAAATTGCCAGCAGCCACCCTGGAGAAGTGTATGGTGTTTCCTGAAACACGTAAGAAACAAAGCAACACAGCCTATGGCACTTCCACTTATGGTCCTATAGCTTACGGAAATTAAAATCAATAACAGACAGCCACCCCAATATTTGGGACGGCTGTGTTCACAGGAAGCTCGTCTACAGTATCAGGTAAATATCCCAGAAAGCAAAAAATGGATAAAGAAGTTGTGGCACGTACGTACAATGCAATATCACTCAGCAATGAAATCTGTGTCATCAGGCCCGTAGCGGCATAGTGAGTGGATGCAGGTACGGTGATTCTACGTGAACTACGTCACACAGAAAAAGAAACATCATAAGATATCACTAATACACGGAATGTAAACTGGACTACACATGAACTGAATTACAAAACAGAACAGGGTCTCAAATTTAGAAAACCAACTAGTGCTTGCTTATGGGGAAAGGTGCCTTGGGGTGCTGCATAAAACCAGAGACTGAAATTAGCACAGATAACTTTCCATAAGCCAAATATGTAATAGACAAGACCTACTCCTTGCTCAACGAAATGGACCCAACACCACACATTCAACGCCTAGGAATATACCTGACTAGGAAGAATCTGAAAACCCATGGATATATATGTCTCCGTAAGAGAATCAAGCGTGTGTACAGCGGCCGAAACGCAGCAGTGAAAATCCGATAAATCCCATTATCAAAATAAATTTCGAAAACAAAACACAAAGACAGTGAAATAGAGAGCAATTCTTAAATAATTCACTCAGGGCATGTGATGCAACCGGGATTGACCACATCTACACCCAGAGCTGGTTGAGACATAAGGCTGGACACTTCAGGCTGATAGCACTGGTGAGTTTCGGTGAGCAAATGCAGACCCTTTGAAGTCATACGGCATGGTACCCATTCCATGGGTCCCAACTCTCCAGGTTCAAGGGATTCTTCCTCCAGCTAAAACATGCATGGGAAACCCAGAGTATCGTCCACCGTGTGATTGGGAAACGATTTAAAATGCATCTCAGTTTTCGTATCCTGGTCCTCGGGTTCACCATTCCAGATGCTTTACTAACACTCTCCCCGCTTGGAGAGTCACGGCCTTTAACCTCCTGTTTGGCACAGCTTGCCATTTCTGTGCAAGATGAACAGGAATAGGGAGAACCAATGAGAGACTAGCTGTAGGTGTCTGCACGGGCAAATATAACGCTCATTGCCCACCAGGAAGAGGAATTAAACAAAGGCTCAGTGTGCCCTGCTGGAAACAGATTAGGGCCTGAAGCAATCCTGCGGTTTTGTGCCCAGCTCACAAGAAAGCGAGTTGAAGAAAGGAGCTCAGGGGCACTGTACTTCACAAACCTGCAGAGTTATAAATGACAGCTATCCTCCAAAATATATTGAAGTAAGCCTGCGAAGGGGACTTGAAAGCGGGGCTGAATTTCAGGAAAACGATTGCAGGGGGTAGACTGCAATTGCCCTGAAAGCATAGGAAAAGAGGCACAACGTCGACAATGATGCACTTGGCCAAAAAGTGCGTATGCGTTTTTTCCTGAATATATTTAGGAAAAAACGCATACGCCCTTTTTGGCCAACCAAGCAAGCCTGTAAAGGAAATCTGCACTACAATGAAATCTCACTGCCCCCCTGGGCAAAAGGGCCATCTGAAAAAAGTGTAAAATCCAGAAAGGTAGGACAGGATATGGAGAACAGGGAGCCTTGTTATGCTGATTGGCAGGATGTAAATTGCCAGCAGCCACACTGGAGAAGTGCATGGTGTTTCCTGAAACACGTAAGAAACAAAGCAACACAGCCTATGGCACTTCCATTTATGGTCCTATTGCTTACGGAAATTAAAATCAAAAACAGACAGCCACCCCAATATTTGGGACGGCTGTGTTCACAAGAAGCTCGTCTACAGTATCAGGTAAATATCCCAGAGAGCAAAAAATGGATAAAGAAGTTGTGGCACGTACGTACAATGCAATATCACTCAGCAATGAAATCTGTGTCATCAGGCCGTAGCGGCATAGTGAGTGGATGCAGGTACGGTGATTCTACGTGAACTACGTCACACAGAAAAAGAAACATCATAAGATATCACTAATACACGGAATGTAAACTTGACTACACATGAACTGAATTACAAAACAGAACAGGGTCTCAAATTTAGGAAACCAACTAGTGCTTGCTTATGGGGAAAGGTGCCTTGGGGTGCTGCATAAAACCAGAGACTGAAATTAGCACAGATAACTTTCCATAGGCCAAATATGTAATAGACAAGACCTACTCCTTACTCAACGAAATGGACCCAACACCACATATTCAATGCCTAGGAATATACCTGACTAGGAAAAATCTTAAAACCCATGGATATATATGTCTCCATAAGAGAATCAAGCGTGTGTACAGCGGCCGAAACACAGCAGTGAAAATCCGATAAATCCCATTATCAAAATAAATTTCGAAAACAAAACACAAAGACAGTGAAATAGAGAGCAATTCTTAAATAATTCACTCAGGGCATGTGATGCAACCGGGATTGACCACATCTACACCCAGAGCTGGTTGAGACATAAGGCTGGACACTTCAGGCTGATAGCATTGGTGAGTTTCGGTGAGCAAATGCAGACCCTTTGAAGTCATACTGCATGGTACCCATTCCATGGGTCCCAACTCTCCAGGTTCAAGGCATTCTACCTCCAGCTAAAACATGCATGGGAAACCCAGAGTATCGTCCACCGTGTGATTGGGAAACGATTTAAAATGCATCTCAGTTTTCGTATCCTGGTCCTCGGGTTCACCATTCCAGATGCTTTACTAACACTCTCCCCGCTTGGAGAGTCAGTGCCTTTAACCTCCTGTTTGGCACAGCTTGCCATTTCTGTGCAAGATGAACAGGAATAGGGAGAACCAATGAGAGACTAGCTGTAGGTGTCTGCACGGGCAAATGTAACGCTCATTGCCCACCAGGAAGAGGAATTAAACAAAGGCTCAGTGTGCCCTGCTGGAAACAGATTAGGGCCTGAAGCAATCCTGCGGTTTTGTGCCCAGCTCACAAGAAAGCGAGTTGAAGAAAGGAGCTCAGGGGCACTGTACTTCACAAACCTGCAGAGTTATAAATGACAGCTATCCTCCAAAAATATATTGAAGTAAGCCTGCGAAGGGGACTTGAAAGCGGGGCAGAATTTCAGGAAAACGATTGCAGGGGGTAGACTGGAATTGCCCTGAAAGCATAGGAAAAGAGGCAGAACGTCGACAATGATGCACTTGGCCAAAAAGGGCGTATGCGTTTTTTCCTGAATATATTCAGGAAAAAACGCATACGCCATTTTTGGCCAACCAAGCAAGCCTGTAAAGGAAATCTGCACTACAATGAAATCTCACTGCCCCCCCGGGCAAAAGGGCCATCTGAAAAAAGTGTAAAATCCAGAAATGTAGGACAGGATATGGAGAACAGGGAGCCTTGTTATGCTGACTGGCAGGATGTAAATTGCCAGCAGCCACCCTGGAGAAGTGTATGGTGTTTCCTGAAACACGTAAGAAACAAAGCAACACAGCCTATGGCACTTCCACTTATGGTCCTATAGCTTACGGAAATTAAAATCAAAAACAGACAGCCACCCCAATATTTGGGACGGCTGTGTTCACAAGAAGCTCGTCTACAGTATCAGGTAAATATCCCAGAAAGCAAAAAATGGATAAAGAAGTTGTGGCATGTACGTACAATGCAATATCACTCAGCAATGAAATCTGTGTCATCAGGCCCGTAGCGGCATAGTGAGTGGATGCAGGTACGGCGATTCTACGTGAACTACGTCACACAGAAAAAGAAACATCATAAGATATCACTAATACACGGAATGTAAACTTGACTACACATGAACTGAATTACAAAACAGAACAGGGTCTCAAATTTAGAAAACCGACTAGTGCTTGCTTATGGAGAAAGGTGCCTTGGGGTGCTGCATAAAACCAGAGACTGAAATTAGCACAGATAACTTTCCATAAGCCAAATATGTAATAGACAAGACCTACTCCTTGCTCAACGAAATGGACCCAACACCACATATTCAATGCCTAGGAATATACCTGACTAGGAAGAATCTTAAAACCCATGGATATATATGTCTCCGTAAGAGAATCAAGCGTGTGTACAGCGGCCGAAACGCAGCAGTGAAAATCCGATAAATCCCATTATCAAAATAAATTTCGAAAACAAAACAAAAAGACAGTGAAATAGAGAGCAATTCTTAAATAATTCACTCAGGGCATGTGATGCAACCGGGATTTACCACATCTACACCCAGAGCTGGTTGAGACATAAGGCTGGACACTTCAGGCTGATAGCACTGGTGAGTTTCGGTGAGCAAATGCAGACCATTTGACGTCATACTGCATGGTACCCATTCCATGGGTCCCAACTCTCCAGGTTCAAGGCATTCTTCCTCCAGCTAAAACATGCATGGGAAACCCAGAGTATCGTCCACCGTGTGATTGGGAAACGATTAAAAATTCATCTCAGTTTTCGTATCCTGGTCTTCGGGTTCACCATTCCAGATGCTTTACTAACACTCTCCCCGCTTGGAGAGTCAGTGCCTTTAACCTCCTGTTCGGCACAGCTTGCCATTTCTGTGCACGATGAACAGGAATAGGGAGAACCAATGAGAGACTAGCTGTAGGTGTCTGCACGGGCAAATGTAACACTCATTGCCCACCAGGAAGAGGAATTAAACAAAGGCTCAGTGTGCCCTGCTGGAAACAGATTAGGGCCTGAAGCAATCCTGCGGTTTTGTGCCCAGCTCACAAGAAAGCGAGTTGAAGAAAGGAGCTCAGGGGCACTGTACTTCACAAACCTGCAGAGTTATAAATGACAGCTATCCTCCAATAATATATTGAAGTAAGCCTGCGAAGGGGACTTGAAAGCGGGGCTGAATTTCAGGAAAACGATTGCAGGGGGTAGACTGGAATTGCCCTGAAAGCATAGGAAAAGAGGCACAACGTCGACAATGATGCACTTGGCCAAAACGGGCGTATGCGTTTTTTCCTGAATATATTCAGGAAAAAACGCATACGCCCTTTTTGGCCAACCAAGCAAGCCTGTAAAGGAAATCTGCACTACAATCAAATCTCACTGCCCCCCCCCGGGCAAAAGGGCCATCTGAAAAAAGTGTAAAATCCAGAAAGGTAGGACAGGATATGGAGAACAGGGAGCCTTGTTATGCTGATTGGCAGGATTTAAATTGCCAGCAGCCACCCTGGAAAAGTGTATGGTGTTTCCTGAAACACGTAAGAAACAAAGCAACACAGCCTATGGCACTTCCACTTATGGTCCTATAGCTTACAGAAATTAAAATCAAAAACATACAGCCACCCCAATATTTGGGACGGCTGTGTTCACAAGAAGCTCGTCTACAGTATCAGGTAAATATCCCAGAAAGAAAAAATGGATAAAGGAGTTGTGGCACGTACGTGCAATTCAATATCACTCAGCAATGAAATCTGTGTCATCAGGCCCGTAGCGGCATAGTGAGTGGATGCAGGTACGGTGATTCTACGTGAACTACGTCACACAGAAAAAGAAACATCATAAGATATCACTAATACACGGAATGTAAACTTGACTACACATGAACTGAATTACAAAACAGAACAGGGTCTCAAATTTAGAAAACCAACTAGTGCTTGCTTATGGGGAAAGGTGCGTTGGGGTGCTGCATAAAACCAGAGACTGAAATTAGCACAGATAACATTCCATAAGCCAAATATGTAATAGACAAGACCTACTCCTTGCTCAACGAAATGGACCCAACACCACATATTCAACGCCTAGGAATATACCTGACTAGGAAGAACCTTAAAACCCATGGATATATATGTCTCCGTAAGAGAATCAAGCGTGTGTACAGCGGCCGAAACGCAGCAGTGAAAATCCGATAAATCCCATTATCAAAATAAATTTCGAAAACAAAACACAAAGACAGTGAATTCGAGAGCAATTCTTAACTATTTCACTCAGGGCATGTGATGCAACCGGGATTGACCACATCTACACCCAGAGCTGGTTGAGACATAAGGCTGGACACTTCAGGCTGATAGCATTGGTGAGTTTCGTTGAGCAAATGCAGACCCTTTGAAGTCATACTGCATGGTACCCATTCCATGGGTCCCAACTCTCCAGGTTCAAGGGATTCTTCCTCCAGCTAAAACATGCATGGGAAACCCAGAGTATCGTCCACCGTGTGATTGGGAAATGATTTAAAATGCATCTCAGTTTTTGTTTCCTGGTCCTCGGGTTCACCATTCCAGATGCTTTACTAACACTCTCCCCGCTTGGAGAGTCAGTGCCTTTAACCTCCTGTTTGGCACAGCTTGCAATTTCTGTGCAAGATCAACAGGAATAGGGAGAACCAATGAGAGACTAGCTGTAGGTGTCTGCACGGGCAAATGTAACGCTCATTGCCCACCAGGAAGAGGAATTAAACAAAGGCTCAGTGTGCCCTGCTGGAAACAGATTAGGGCCTGAAGCAATCCTGCGGTTTTGTGCCCAGCTCACAAGAAAGCGAGTTGAAGAAAGGAGCTCAGGGGCACTGTACTTCACAAACCTGCAGAGTTATAAATGACAGCTATCCTCCAAAAATATATTGAAGTAAGCCTGCGAAGGGGACTTGAAAGCGGGGCTGAATTTCAGGAAAACGATTGCAGGGGGTAGACTGGAATTGCCCTGAAAGCATAGGAATAGAGGCAGAACGTCGACAATGATGCACTTGGCCAAAAAGGGCGTATGCGTTTTTTCCTGAATATATTCAGGAAAAAACGCATACGCCCTTTTTGGCCAACCAAGCAAGCCTGTAAAGGAAATCTGCACTACAATGAAATCTCACTGCCCCCCCGGGCAAAAGGGCCATCTGAAAAAAGTGTAAAATCCAGAAAGGTAGGACAGGATATGGAGAACAGGGAGCCTTGTTATGCTGATTGGCAGGATGTAAATTGTCAGCAGCCACCCTGGAGAAGTGTATGGTGTTTCCTGAAACACGTAAGAAACAAAGCAACACAGCCTATGGCACTTCCACTTATGGTCCTATAGCTTACGGAAATTAAAATCAAAAACAGACAGTCACCCCAATATTTGGGACGGCTGTGTTCACAAGAAGCTCGTCTACAGTATCAGGTAAATATCCCAGAAAGCAAAAAATGGATAAAGAAGTTGTGACACGTACGTGCAATGCAATATCACTCAGCAATGAAATCTGTGTCATCAGGCCCGTAGCGGCATAGTGAGTGGATGCAGGTACGTTGATTCTACGTGAACTACGTCAAACAGAAAAAGAAACATCATAAGATATCACTAATACACGGAATGTAAACTTGACTACACATGAACTGAATTACAAAACAGAACAGGGTCTCAAATTTAGAAAACCAGCTAGTGCTTGCTTATGGGGAAAGGTGCGTTGGGGTGCTGCATAAAACAAGAGACTGAAATTAGCACAGATAACATTCCATAAGCCAAATATGTAATAGACAAGACCTACTCCTTGCTCAACGAAATGGACTCAACACCACATATTCAACGCCTAGGAATATACCTGACTAGGAAGAATCTTATAACCCATGGATATATATGTCTCCGTAAGAGAATCAAGCGTGTGTACAGCGGCGGAAATGCAGCAGTGAAAATCCGATAAATCCCATTATCAAAATAAATTTCGAAAACAAAACACAAAGACAGTGAAATAGAGAGAAATTCTTAAATAATTCACTCAGGGCATGTGATGCAACCGGGATTGACCACATCTACACCCAGAGCTGGTTGAGACATAAGGCTGGACACTTCTGGCTGATAGCACTGGTGAGTTTCGGTGAGCAAATGCAGACCCTTTGAAGTCATACTGCATGGTACCCATTCCATGGGTCCCAACTCTCCAGGTTCAAGGCATTCTTCCTCCAGCTAAAACATGCATGGGAAACCCAGAGTATCGTCCACATTGTGATTGGGAAACGATTTAAAATGCATCTCAGTTTTGGTATCCTGGTCCTCGGGTTCACCATTCCAGATGCTTTACTAACACTCTCCCCGCTTGGAGAGTCAGTGCCTTTAACCTCCTGTTTGGCACAGCTTGCCATTTCTGTGCAAGATGAACAGAAATAGGGAGAACCAATGAGAGACTAGCTGTAGGTGTCTGCACGGGCAAATGTAACGCTCATTGCCCACCAGGAAGAGGAATTAAACAAAGGCTCAGTGTGCCCTGCTGGAAACAGATTAGGGCCTGAAGCAATCCTGCGGTTTTGTGCCCAGCTCACAAGAAAGCGAGTTGAAGAAAGGAGCTCAGGGGCACTGTACTTCACAAACCTGCAGAGTTATAAATGACAGCTATCCTCCAAAAATATATTGAAGTAAGCCTGAGAAGGGGACTTGAAAGCGGGGCTGAATTTCAGGAAAACGATTGCACGGGGTAGACTGGAATTGCCCTGAAAGCATAGGAAAAGAGACACAACGTCGACAATGATGCACTTGGCCAAAGAGGGCGTATGCGTTTTTTCCTGAATATATTCAGGAAAAAACGCATACGCCCTTTTTGGCCAACCAAGCAAGCCTGTAAAGGAAATCTGCACTACAATGAAATCTCACTGCCCCCCCGGGCAAAAGGGCCATCTGAAAAAAGTGTAAAATCCAGAAAGGTAGGACAGGATATGGAGAACAGGGAGCCTTGTTATGCTGATTGGCAGGATGTAAATTGCCAGCAGCCACCCTGGAGAAGTGTATGGTGTTTCCTGAAACACGTAAGAAACAAAGCAACACAGCCTATGGCACTTCCACTTATGGTCCTATAGCTTACGGAAATTAAAATCAAAAACAGACAGCCACCCCAATATTTGGGACGGCTGTGTTCACAAGAAGCTCGTCTACCGTATCTGGTAAATATCCCAGAAAGCAAAAAATGGATAAAGAAGTTGTGGCACGTACGTGCAATGCAATATCACTCAGCAATGAAATCTGTGTCATCAGGCCCGTAGCGGCATAGTAAGTGGATGCAGGTACGGTGATTCTACGTGAACTACGTCACACAGAAAAAGAAACATCATAAGATATCACTAATACACGGAATGTAAACTTGACTACACATGAACTGAATTACAAAACAGAACAGGGTGTCAAATTTAGAAAACCAACTAGTGCTTGCTTATGGGGAAAGGTGCGTTGGGGTGCTGCATAAAACCAGAGTCTGAAATTAGCACAGATAACATTCCATAAGCCAAATATGTAATAGACAAGACCTACTCCTTGCTCAACGAAATGGACTCAACACCACATATTCAACGCCTAGGTATATACCTGACTAGGAAGAATCTTAAAACCCATGGATATATATGTCTCCATAAGAGAATCAAGCATGTGTACAGCGGCGGAAATGCAGCAGTGAAAATCCGATAAATCCCATTATCAAAATAAATTTCGAAAACAAAACACAAAGACAGTGAAATAGAGAGCAATTCTTAAATAATTCACTCAGGGCATGTGATGCAACTGGGATTGACCACATCTACACCCAGAGCTGGTTGAGACATAAGGCTGGACACTTCAGGCTGATAGCACTGGTGAGTTTCGGTGAGCAAATGCAGACCCTTTGACGTCATACTGCATGGTACCCATTCCATGGGTCCCAACTCTCCAGGTTCAAGGGATTCTTCCTCCAGCTAAAACATGCATGGGAAACCCAGAGTATCGTCCACCGTGTGATTGGGAAATGATTTAAAATGCATCTCAGTTTTCGTTTCCTGGTCCTCGGGTTCACCATTCCAGATGCTTTACTGACACTCTCCCCGCTTGGAGAGTCAGGGCCTTTAACCTCCTGTTTCGCACAGCTTGCAATTTCTGTGCAAGATGAACAGGAATAGGGAGAACCAATGAGAGACTAGCTGTAGGTGTCTGCACGGGCAAATGTAACGCTCATTGCCCACCAGGAAGAGGAATTAAACAAAGGCTCAGTGTGCCCTGCTGGAAACAGATTAGGGCCTGAAGCAATCCTGCGGTTTTGTGCCCAGCTCACAAGAAAGCGAGTTGAAGAAAGGAGCTCAGGGGCACTGTACTTCACAAACCTGCAGAGTTATACATGACAGCTATCCTCCAAAAATATATTGAAGTAAGTCTGCGAAGGGGACTTGAAAGCGGGGCTGAATTTCAGGAAAACGATTGCAGGGGGTAGACTGGAATTGCCCTGAAAGCATAGGAAAAGAGGCAGAACCTCGACAATAATGCACTTGGCCAAAAAGGGCGTATGCGTTTTTTCCTGAATATATTCAGGAAAAAACGCATACGCCCTTTTTGGCCAACCAAGCAAGCCTGTAAAGGAAATCTGCACTACAATGAAATCTCACTGCCCCCCCGGGCAAAAGGGCCATCTGAAAAAAGTGTAAAATCCAGAAAGGTAGGACAGGATATGGAGAACAGGGAGCCTTGTTATGCCGATTGGCAGGATGTAAATTGCCAGCAGCCACCCTGGAGAAGTGTATGGTGTTTCCTGAAACACGTAAGAAACAAAGCAACACAGCCTATGGCACTTCCACTTATGGTCCTATAGCTTACGGAAATTAAAATCAAAAACAGACAGCCACCCCAATATTTGGGACGGCTGTGTTCACAAGAAGCTCGTCTACAGTATCAGGTAAATATCCCAGAAAGCAAAAAATGGATAAAGAAGTTGTGGCACGTACGTACAATGCAATATCACTCAGCAATGAAATCTGTGTCATCAGGCCCGTAGCGGCATAGTGAGTGGATGCAGGTACGGTGATTCTACGTGAACTACGTCACACAGAAAAAGAAACATCATAAGATATCACTAATACACGGAATGTAAACTTGACTACACATGAACTGAATTACAAAAAAGAACAGGGTCTCAAATTTAGAAAACCAACTAGTGCTTTCTTATGGGGAAAGGTGCCTTGGGGTGCTGCATAAAACCAGAGACTGAAATTAGCACAGATAACTTTCCATAAGCCAAATATATAATAGACAAGACCTACTCCTTGCTCAACGAAATGGACTCAACACCACATATTAAACGCCTAGGAATATACCTGACTAGGAAGAATCTTAAAACCCATGGATATATATGTCTCCGTAAGAGAATCAAGCGTGTGTACAGCGGCGGAAATGCAGCAGTGAAAATCCGATAAATCCCATTATCAAAATAAATTTCGAAAACAAAACACAAAGACAGTGAAATAGAGAGCAATTCTTAAATAATTCACTCAGGGCATGTGATGCAACTGGGATTGACCACATCTACACCCAGAGCTGGTTGAGACATAAGGCTGGACACTTCAGGCTGATAGCACTGGTGAGTTTCGGTGAGCAAATGCAGACCCTTTGAAGTCACACTGCATGGTACCCATTCCATGGGTCCCAACTCTCCAGGTTCAAGGCATTCTTCCTCCAGCTAAAACATGCATGGGAAACACAGAGTATCGTCCACCGTGTGATTGGGAAACGATTTAAAATGCATCTCAGTTTTCGTATCCTGGTCCTCGGGTTCACCATTCCAGATGCTTTACTAACACTCTCCCCGCTTGGAGAGTCAGTGCCTTTAACCTCCTGTTTGGCACAGCTTGCCATTTCTGTGCAAGATGAACAGGAATAGGGAGAACCAATGAGAGACTAGCTGTAGGTGTCTGCACGGGCAAATGTAACGCTCATTGCCCACCAGGAAGAGGAATTAAACAAAGCCTCAGTGTGCCCTTTTGGAAACAGAATAGGGCCTGAAGCAATCCTGCGGTTTTGTGCCCAGCTCACAAGAAAGCGAGTTGAAGAAAGGAGCTCATGGGCACTGTACTTCACAAACCTGCAGAGTTATAAATGACAGCTATCCTCCAAAAATATATTGAAGTAAGCCTGCGAAGGGGACTTGAAAGCGGGGCAGAATTTCAGGACAACGATTGCAGGGGGTAGACTGGAATTGCCCTGAAAGCATAGGAAAAGAGGCACAACGTCGACAATGATGCACTTGGCCAAAAAGGGCGTATGCCTTTTTTCCTGAATATATTCAGGAAAAAACGCATACGCCGTTTTTGGCCAACCAAGCAAGCCTGTAAAGGAAATCTGCACTTCAATGAAATCTCACTGCCCCCCCCGGGCAAAAGGGCCATCTGAAAAAAGTGTAAAATCCAGAAAGGTAGGACAGGATATGGAGAACAGGGAGCCTTGTTATGCTGATTGGCAGGATGTAAATTGCCAGCAGCCACCCTGGAGAAGTGTATGGTGTTTCCTGAAACACGTAAGAAACAAAGCAACACAGCCTATGGCACTTCCACTTATGGTCCTATAGCTTACGGAAATTAAAATCAAAAACAGACAGCCACCCCAATATTTGGGACGGCTGTGTTCACAAGAAGCTCGTCTACAGTATCAGGTAAATATCCCAGAAAGCAAAAAATGGATAAAGAAGTTGTGGCACGTACGTACAATGCAATATCACTCAGCAATGAAATCTGTGTCATCAGGCCCGTAGCGGCATAGTGAGTGGATGCAGGTACGGTGATTCTACGTGAACTGCGTCACACAGAAAAAGAAACATCATAAGATATCACTAACACACGGAATGTAAACTTGACTACACATGAACTGAATTACAAAAAAGAACAGGGTCTCAAATTTAGAAAACCAACTAGTGCTTTCTTATGGGGAAAGGTGCCTTGGGGTGCTGCATAAAACCAGAGACTGAAATTAGCACAGATAACTTTCCATAAGCCAAATATGTAATAGACAACACCTACTCCTTGCTCAACGAAATGGACCCAACACCACATATTCAACGCCTAGGAATATACCTGACTAGGAAGAATCTTAAAACCCATGGATATATATGTCTCCGTAAGAGAATCAAGCGTGTGTACAGCGGCCGAAACGCAGCAGTGAAAATCCGATAAATCCCATTATCAAAATAAATTTCGAAAACAAAACACAAAGACAGTGAAATAGAGAGCAATTCTTAAATAATTCACTCAGGGCATGTGATGCAACCGGGATTGACCACATCTACACCCAGAGCTGGTTGAGACATAAGGCTGGACACTTCTGGCTGATAGCACTGGTGAGTTTCGGTGAGCAAATGCAGACCCTTTGAAGTCATACTGCATGGTACCCATTCCATGGGTCCCAACTCTCCAGGTTCAAGGCATTCTTCCTCCAGCTAAAACATGCATGGGAAACCCAGAGTATCGTCCACCGTGTGATTGGGAAACGATTTAAAATGCATCTCAGTTTTCGAATCCTGGTCCTCGGGTTCACCATTCCAGATGCTTTACTCACACTCTCCCCGCTTGGAGAGTCAGTGCCTTTAACCTCCTGTTTGGCACAGCTTGCCATTTCTGTGCAAGATGAACAGGAATAGGGAGAACCAATGAGAGACTAGCTGTAGGTGTCTGCACGGGCAAATGTAACGCTCATTGCCCACCAGGAAGAGGAATTACACAAAGGCTCAGCGTGCCCTGCTGGAAACAGATTAGGGCCTGAAGCAATCCTGCGGTTTTGTGCCCAGCTCACAAGAAAGCGAGTTGAAGAATGGAGCTCAGGGGCACTGTACTTCACAAACCTGCAGAGTTATAAATGACAGCTATCCTCCAAAAATATATTGAAGTAAGCCTGTGAAGGGGACTTGAAAGCGGGGCAGAATTTCAGGAAAACGATTGCAGGGGATAGACTGGAATTGCCCTGAAAGCATAGGAAAAGAGGCACAACGTCGACAATGATGCACTTGGCCAAAAAGGGCGTATGCGTTTTTTCCTGAATATATTCATGAAAAAACGCATACGCCCTTTTTGGCCAACCAAGCAAGCCTGTAAAGTAAATCTGCACTACAATGAAGTCTCACTGCCCCCCGGGCAAAAGGGCCATCTGAAAAAAGTGTAAAATCCAGAAAGGTAGGACAGGATATGGAGAACAGGGAGCCTTGTTATGCTGATTGGCAGGATGTAAATTGCCAGCAGCCACCCTGGAGAAGTGTATGGTGTTTCCTGAAACACGTAAGAAACAAAGCAACACAACCTATGGCACTTCCACTTATGGTCCTATAGCTTACGGAAATTAAAATCAAAAACAAACAGCCACCCCAATATTTGGGAGTGCTGTGTTCACAAGAAGCTCGTCTACAGTATCAGGTAAATATCCCAGAAAGCAAAAAATGGATAAAGAAGTTGTGGCACGTACGTACAATGCAATATCACTCAGCAATGAAATCTGTGTCATCAGGCCCGTAGCGGCATAGTGAGTGGATGCAGGTACGGTGATTCTACGTGAACTACGTCACACAGAAAAAGAAACATCATAAGATATCACTAATACACGGAATGTAAACTTGACTACAGATAAACTGAATTACAAAACAGAACAGGGTGTCAAATTTAGAAAACCAACTAGTGCTTGCTTATGGGGAAAGGTGCCTTGGGGTGCTGCATAAAACCAGAGACTGAAATTAGCACAGATAACTTTCCATAAGCCAAATATGTAATAGACAAGACCTACTCCTTGCTCAACGAAATGGACCCAACACCACATATTCAACGCCTAGGAATATACCTGACTAGGAAGAATCTTAAAACCCATGGATATATAAGTCTCCGTAAGAGAATCAAGCGTGTGTACAGCGGCCGAAACGCAGCAGTGAAAATCCGATAAATCCCATTATTAAAATAAATTTCGAAAACAAAACACAAAGACAGTGAAATAGAGAGCAATTCTTAAATAATTCACTCAGGGCATGTGATGCAACAGGGATTGACCACATCTACACACAGAGCTGGTTGAGACATAAGGCTGGACACTTCAGGCTGATAGCACTGGTGAGTTTCGGTGAGCAAATTCAGACCCTTTGAAGTCATACTGCATGGTACCTATTCCATGGGTCCCAACTCTCCAGGTTCTAGGCATTCTTCCTCCAGCTAAAACATGCATGGAAAACACAGAGTATCGTCTACCGTGTGATTGGGAAACGATTTAAAATGCATCTCAGTTTTCGTATCCTGGTCCTCGGGTTCACCATTCCAGATGCTTTACTAACACTCTCCCCGCTTGGAGAGTCAGTGCCTTTAACCTCCTGTTTGGCACAGCTTGCAATTTCTGTGCAAGATGAACAGGAATAGGGAGAACCAATGAGAGACTAGCTGTAGGTGTCTGCACGGGCAAATGTAACGCTCATTGCCGACCAGGAAGAGGAATTAAACAAAGGCTCAGCGTGCCCTGCTGAAAACAGATTAGGGCCTGAAGCAATCCTGCGGTTTTGTGCCCAGCTCACAAGAAAGCGAGTTGAAGAAAGGAGCTCAGGGGCACTGTACTTCACAAACCTGCAGAGTTATAAATGACAGCTATCCTCCAAAAATATATTGAAGTAAGCCTGCGAAGGGGACTTGAAAGCGGGGCAGAATTTCAGGAAAACGATTGCAGGGTGTAGACTGGAATTGCCCTGAAAGCATAGGAAAAGAGGCACAACGTCGACAATGATGCACTTGGCCAAAAAGGGCGTATGCGTTTTTTCCTGAATATATTCAGGAAAAAACGCATACGCACTTTTTGGCCAACCAAGCAAGCCTGTAAAGGAAATCTGCACTACAATGAAATCTCACTGCCCCCCCCCGGGCAAAAGGGACATCTGAAAAAAGTGTAAAATCCAGAAAGTTAGGACAGGGTATGGAGAACAGGGAGCCTTGTTATGCTGATTGGCAGGATGTAAATTGCCATCAGCCACCCTGGAGAAGTGTATGGTGTTTCCTGAAACACGTGAGAAACAAAGCAACACAGCCTATGGCACTTCCACTTATTGTCCTATAGCTTACGGAAATTAAAATCAAAAACAGACAGCCACCCCAATATTTGGGACGGCTGTGTTCACAAGAAGCTCGTCTACATTATCAGGTAAATATCCCAGAAAGCAAAAAATGGATAAAGAAGTTGTGGCACGTACGTACAATGCAATATCACTCAGCAATGAAATCTGTGTCATCAGGCCCGTAGCGGCATAGTGAGTGGATGCAGGTATGGTGATTCTACGTGAACTACGTCACACAGAAAAAGAAACATCATAAGATATCACTAATACACGGAATGTAAACTTGACTACACATGAACAGAATTACAAAACAGAACAGGGTCTCAAATTTAGAAAACCAACTAGTGCTTGCTTATGGGGAAAGGTGCCTTGGGGTGCTGCATAAAACCAGAGACTGAAATTAGCACAGATAACTTTCCATAAGCCAAATATGTAATAGACAAGACCTACTCCTTGCTCAACGAAATGGACCCAACACCACATATTCAACGCCTAGGAATATACCTGACTAGGAAGAATCTTAAAACCCATGGATATATATGTCTCCGTAAGAGAATCAAGCGTGTGTACAGCGGCCGAAACGCAGCAGTGAAAATCCGATAAATCCCATTATCAAAATAAATTTCCAAAACAAAACACAAAGACAGTGAAATAGAGAGCAATTCTTAAATAATTTACTCAGGGCATGTGATGCAACTGGGATTGACCACATCTACACACAGAGCTGGTTGAGACATAAGGCTGGACACTTCAGGCTGATAGCACTGGTGAGTTTCGGTGAGCAAATGCAGACCCTTTGAAGTCATACTGCATGGTACCCATTCCATGGGTCCCAACTCTCCAGGTTCAAGGGATTCGGCCTCCAGCTAAAACATGCATGGGAAACCCAGAGTATCGTCCACCGTGTGATTGGGAAATGATTTAAAATGCATCTCAGTTTTCGTATCCTGGTCCTCGGGTTCACCATTCCAGATGCTTTAGTAACACTCTCCCCGCTTGGAGAGTCAGTGCCTTTAACCTCTTGTTTCGCACAGCTTGCATTTTCTGTGCAAGATGAACAGGAATAGGGAGAACCAATGAGAGACTAGCTGTAGGTGTCTGCACGGGCAAATGTAACGCTCATTGCCCACCAGGAAGAGGAATTAAACAAAGGCTCAGTGTGCCCTGCTGGAAACAGATTAGGGCCTGAAGCAATCATGCGGTTTTGTGCCCAGCTCACAAGAAAGCGAGTTGAAGAAAGGATCTCAGGGGCACTGTACTTCACAAACCTGCAGAGTTATAAATGACAGCTATCCTCCAAAAATATATTGAAGTAAGCCTGTGAAGGGGACTTGAAAGCGGGGCTGAATTTTAGGAAAACGATTGCAGGGGGTAGACTGGAATTGCCCTGAAAGCATAGGAAAAGAGGTACAACGTCGAAAATGATGCACTTGGCCAAAAAGGGCGTATGCGTTTTTTCCTGAATATATTCAGGAAAAAACGCATACGCCCTTTTTGGCCAACCAAGCAAGCCTGTAAAGAAATCTGCACTACAATGAAATCTCACTGCCCCCCCGGGCAAAAGGGCCATCTGAAAAAAGTGTAAAATCCAGAAAGGTAGGACAGGATATGGAGAACAGGGAGCCTTGTTATGCTAATTGGCAGAATGTAAATTGCCAGCAGCCACTCTGGAGAAGTGTATGGTGTTTCCTGAAACACGTAAGAAACAAAGCAACACAGCCTATGGCACTTCCACTTATGGTCTTATAGCTTACGGAAATTAAAATCAAAAACAGACAGCCACCCCAATATTTGGGACGGCTGTGTTCACAAGAAGCTCGTCTACAGTATCAGGTAAATATCCCAGAAAGCAAAAAATGGATAAAGAAGTTGTGGCACGTACGTGCAATGCAATATCACTCAGCAATGAAATCTGTGTCATCAGGCCCGTAGCGGCATAGTGAGTGGATGCAGGTACGGTGATTCTACGTGAACTACGTCACACAGAAAAAGAAACATCATAAGATATCACTAATACACGGAATGTAAACTTGACTACACATGAAGTGAATTACAAAACAGAACAGGGTCTCAAATTTAGAAAACCAACTAGTGCTTGCTTATGGGGAAAGGTGCGTTGGGGTGCTGCATAAAAGCAGAGACTGAAATTAGCACAGATAACATTCCATAAGCCAAATATGTAATAGACAAGACCTACTCCTTGCTCAACGAAATGGACTCAACACCACATATTCAACGCCTAGGATTATACCTGACTAGGCAGAATCTTAAAACCCATGGATATATATGTCTCCGTAAGAGAATCAAGCGTGTGTACAGCGGCCGAAACGCAGCAGTGAAAATCCGATAAATTCCATTATCAAAATAAATTTCGAAAACAAAACACAAAGACAGTGAAATAGAGAGCAATTCTTAAATAATTCACTCAGGGCATGTGATGCAACCGGGATTGACCACATCTACATCCAGAGCTGGTTGAGACATAAGGCTGGACACTTCAGGCTGATAGCACTGGTGAGTTTCGGTGAGCAAATTCAGACCCTTTGAAGTCATACTGCATGGTACACATTCCATGGGTCCCAACTCTCCAGGTTCAAGGCATTCTTCCTCCAGCTACAACATGCATGGGAAACCCAGAGTATCGTCTACCGTGTGATTGGGAAACGATTTAAAATGCATCTCAGTTTTCGTATCCTGGTCCTCGGGTTCACCATTCCAGATGCTTTACTAACAGTCTCCCCGCTTGGAGAGTCAGTGCCTTTAACCTCCTGTTTGGCACAGCTTGCAATTTCTGTGCAAGATGAACAGGAATAGGGAGAACCAATGAGAGACTAGCTGTAGGTGTCTGCACGGGCAAATGTAACGCTCATTGCCGACCAGGAAGAGGAATTAAACAAAGGCTCAGCGTGCCCTGCTGAAAACAGATTAGGGCCTGAAGCAATCCTGCGGTTTTGTGCCCAGCTCACAAGAAAGCGAGTTGAAGAAAGGATCTCAGGGGCACTGTACTTCACAAACCTGCAGAGTTATAAATGACAGCTATCCTCCAAAAATATATTGAAGTAAGCCTGCGAAGGGGACTTGAAAGCGGGGCAGAATTTCAGGAAAACGATTGCAGGGTGTAGACTGGAATTGCCCTGAAAGCATAGGAAAAGAGGCACAACGTCGACAATGATGCACTTGGCCAAAAAAGGCGTATGCGTTTTTTCCTGAATATATTCAGGAAAAAACGCATACGCCCTTTTTGGCCAACCAAGCAAGCCTGTAAAGGAAATCCTCACTACAATGAAATCTCACTGCCCCCCCGGGCAAAAGGGCCATCTGAAAAAAGTGTAAAATCCAGAAAGTTAGGACAGGATATGGAGAACAGGGAGCCTTGTTATGCTGATTGGCAGGATGTAAATTGCCATCAGCCACCCTAGAGAAGTGTATGGTGTTTCCTGAAACACGTAAGAAACAAAGCAACACAGCCTATGGCACTTCCACTTATGGTCCTATAGCTTACGGAAATTAAAATCAAAAACAGACAGCCACCCCAATATTTGGGACGGCTGTGTTCACAAGAAGCTCGTCTACATTATCAGGTAAATATCCCAGAAAGCAAAAAATGGATAAAGAAGTTGTGGCACGTACGTACAATGCAATATCACTCAGCAATGAAATCTGTGTCATCAGGCCCGTAGCGGCATAGTGAGTGGATGCAGGTATGGTGCTTCTACGTGAACTACGTCACACAGAAAAAGAAACATCATAAGATATCACTAATACACGGAATATAAACTTGACTACACATGAACTGAATTACAAAACAGAACAGGGTCTCAAATTTAGAAAACCAACTAGTGCTTGCTTATGGGGAAAGGTGCCTTGGGGTGCTGCATAAAACCAGAGACTGAAATTAGCACAGATAACTTTCCATAAGCCAAATATGTAATAGACAAGACCTACTCCTTGCTCAACGAAATGGACCCAACACCACATATTCAATGCCTAGGAATATACCTGACTAGGAAGAATCTTAAAACCCATGGATATATATGTCTCCGTAAGAGAATCAAGCGTGTGTACAGCGGCCGAAACGCAGCAGTGAAAATCCGATAAATCCCATTATCAAAATAAATTTCGAAAACAAAACACAAAGACAGTGAAATAGAGAGCAATTCTTACATAATTCACTCAGGGCATGTGATGCAACCGGGATTGACCACATCTACACACAGAGCTGGTTGAGACATAAGGCTGGACACTTCAGGCTGATAGCATTGGTGAGTTTCGGTGAGCAAATGCAGACCCTTTGAAGTCATACTGCATGGTACCCATTCCATGGGTCCCAACTCTCCAGGTTCAAGGGATTCGTCCTCCAGCTAAAACATGCATGGGAAACCCAGAGTATCGTCCACCGTGTGATTGGGAAATGATTTAAAATGCATCTCAGTTTTCGTATCCTGGTCCTCGTGTTCACCATTCCAGATGCTTTACTAACACTCTCCCCGCTTGGAGAGTCAGTGCCTTTAAACTACTGTTTCGCACAGCTTGCAATTTCTGTGCAAGATGAACAGGAATAGGGAGAACCAATGAGAGACTAGCTGTAGGTGTCTGCACGGGCAAATGTAACGCTCATTGCCCACCAGGAAGAGGAATTAAACAAAGGCTCAGTGTGCCCTGCTGGAAACAGATTAGGGCCTGAATCAATCCTGCGGTTTTGTGCCCAGCTCACAAGAAAGCGAGTTGAAGAAAGGATCTCAGGGGCACTGTTCTTCACAAACCTGCAGAGTTATAAATGACAGCTATCCTCCAAAAATATATTGAAGTAAGCCTGCGAAGGGGACTTGAAAGCGGGGCTGAATTTCAGGAAAACGATTGCAGGGGGTAGACTGGAATTGCCCTGAAAGCATAGGAAAAGAGGTACAACGTCGACAATGATGCACTTGGCCAAAAAGAGCGTATGCGTTTTTTCCTGAATATATTCAGGAAAAAACGCATACGCCCTTTTTGGCCAACCAAGCAAGCCTGTAAAGGAAATCTGCACTACAATGAAATCTCACTGCCCCCCCAGGCAAAAGGGCCATCTGAAAAAAGTGTAAAATCCAGAAAGGTAGGACAGGATATGGAGAACAGGGAGCCTTGTTATGCTGATTGGCAGGATGTACAATGCCAGCAGCCACTCTGGAGAAGTGTATGGTGTTTCCGGAAACACGTAAGAAACAAAGCAACACAGCCTATGGCACTTCACCTTATGGTCTTATAGCTTACGGAAATTAAAATCAAAAACAGACAGCCACCCCAATATTTGGGACGGCTGTGTTCACAAGAAGCTCGTCTACAGTATCAGGTAAATATCCCAGAAAGCAAAAAATGGATAAAGAAGTTGTGGCACGTACGTACAATGCAATATCACTCAGCAATGAAATCTGTGTCATCAGGCCCGTAGCGGCATAGTGAGTGGATGCAGGTACGGTGATTCTACGTGAACTACGTCACACAGAAAAAGAAACATCCTAAGATATCACTAATACACGGAATGTAAACTTGACTACACATGAAGTGAATTACAAAACAGAACAGGGTCTCAAATTTAGAAAACCAACTAGTGCTTGCTTATGGGTAAAGGTGCGTTGGGGTGCTGCATAAAACCAGAGACTGAAATTAGCACAGATAACATTCCATAAGCCAAATATGTAATAGACAAGACCTACTCCTTGTTCAACGAAATGGACTCAACACCACATATTCAACGCCTAGGAATATACCTGACTAGGAAGAATCTTAAAACCCATGGATATATATGTCTCCGTAAGACAATCAAGCGTGTGTACAGCGGCCGAAACGCAGCAGTGAAAATCCGATAAATCCCATTATCAAAATAAATTTCGAAAACAAAACACAAAGACAGTGAAATAGAGAGCAATTCTTAAATAATTCACTCAGGGCATGTGATGCAACCGGGATTGACCACATCTACACCCAGAGCTGGTTGAGACATAAGGCTGGACACTTCAGCCTGATAGCATTGGTGAGTTTCGGTGAGCAAATGCAGACCCTTTGAAGTCATACTGCATGGTACCCATTCCATGGGTCCCAACTCTCCAGGTTCAAGGGATTCTTCCTCCAGCTAAAACATGCATGGGAAACCCAGAGTATCGTCCACCGTGTGATTGGGAAACGATTTAAAATGCATCTCAGTTTTCGTATCCTGGTTCTCGTGTTCACCATTCCAGATGCTTTACTAACACTCTCCCCGCTTGGAGAGTCAGTGCCTTTAACTTCCTGTATGGAACAGCTTGCAATATCTGTGCAAGATGAACAGGAATAGGGAGAACCAATGAGAGACTAGCTGTAGGTGTCTGCACGGGCAAATGTAACGCTCATTGCCGACCAGGAAGAGGAATTAAACAAAGGCTCAGCGTGCCCTGCTGGAAAAAGATTAGGGCCTGAAGCAATCCTGCGGTTTTGTGCCCAGCTCACAGGAAAGCGAGTTGAAGAAAGGACCTCAGGGGCACTGTAATTCACAAACCTGCAGAGTTATAAATGACAGCTATCCTCCAAAAATATATTGAAGTAAGCCTGTGAAGGGGACTTGAAAGCGGGGCAGAATTTCAGGAAAACGATTGCAGGGGGTAGACTGGAATTGCCCTGAAACCATAGGAAAAGAGGCAGAAAGTCGAGAATGATGCACTTGGCCAAAAAGGGCGTATGCGTTTTTTCCTGAATATATTCAGGAAAAAACGCATACGCCCTTTTTGGCCAACAAAGCAAGCCTGTAAAGGAAATCTGCACTACAATGTAGTCTCACTGCCCCCCGGGCAAAAGGGCCATCTGAAAAAAGTGTAAAATCCAGAAAGGTAGGACAGGATATGGAGAACAGGGAGCCTTGTTATGCTGATTGGCAGGATGTAAATTGCCAGCAGCCACCCTGGAGAAGTGTATGGTGTTTCCTGAAACACGTAAGAAACAAAGCAACACAGCCTATGGCACTTCCACTTATGGTCCTATAGCTTACGGTAATTAAAATCAAAAACAGACAGCCACCCCAATATTTGGGACGGCTGTGTTCACAAGAAGCTCGTCTACAGTATCAGGTAAATATCCCAGAAAGCAAAAAATGGATAAAGAAGTTGTGGCACGTACGTACAATGCAATATCACTCAGCAATGAAATCTGTGTCATCAGGCCCGTAGCGGCATAGTGAGTTGATGCAGGTACGGTGATTCTACGTGAACTACGTCACACAGAAAAAGAAACATCATAAGATATCACTAATACACGGAATGTAAACTTGACTACACATGAACTGAATTACAAAACAGAACAGGGTCTCAAATTTAGAAAACCAACTAGTGCTTGCTTATGGGGAAAGGTGCCTTGGGGGGCTGCATAAAACCAGAGACTGAAATTAGCACAGATAACATTCCATAAGCCAAATATGTAATAGACAAGACCTACTCCTTTCTCAACGAAATGGACTCAACACCACATATTCAACGCCTAGGAATATACCTGACTAGGAAGAATCTTAAAACCCATGGATATATATGTCTCCATAAGAGAATCAAGCGTGTGTACAGCGGCCGATACGCAGCAGTGAAAATCCGATAAATCCCATTATCAAAATAAATTTCGAAAACAAAACACAAAGACAGTGAAATAGAGAGCAATTCTTAAATAATTCACTCAGGGCATGTGATGCAACCGGGATTTAACACATCTAAACCCAGAGCTGGTTGAGACATAAGGCTGGACACTTCAGGCTGATAGCATTGGTGAGTTTCGGTGAGCAAATGCAGACCCTTTGAAGTCATACTGCATGATACCTATTCCATGGGTCCCAACTCTTCAGGTTCAAGGGATTCTTCCCCCAGCTAAAACATGCATGGGAAACCCACAGTATGGTCCACCGTGTTATTGGGAAACGATTTAAAATGCATCTCAGTTTTCGTATCCTGGTCCTCGGGTTCACCATTCCAGATGCTTTACTAACACTCTCCCTGCTTGGAGAGTCAGTGCCTTTAACCTCCTGTTTGGCACAGCTTGCAATTTCTGTGCAAGATGAACAGGAATAGGGAGAACCAATGAGAGACTAGCTGTAGGTGTCTGCACGGGCAAATGTAACGCTCATTGCCCACCAGGAAGAGGAATTAAACAAAGGCTCAGTGTGCCCTGCCGGAAACAGATTAGGGCCTGAAGCAATCCTGCTGTTTTGTGCCCAGCTCACAAGAAAGCGAGTTGAAGAATGGAGCTCAGGGGCACTGTAATTCACAAACCTGCAGAGTTATAAATGACAGCTATCCTCCAAAAATATATTGAAGTAAGCCTGCGAAGGGGACTTGTAAGCGGGGCAGAATTTCAGGAAAACGATTGCAGGGGGTAGACTGGAATTGCCCTGAAAGCATAGGAAAAGAGGCACAACGTCGACAATGATGCACTTGGCTAAAAAGGGCGTATGTGTTTTTTCCTGAATATATTCAGGAAAAAACGCATACGCCCTTTTTGGCCAACCAAGCAAGCCTTTAAAGAAATGTGCACTACAATGAAGTCTCACTGCCCCCCGGGCAAAAGGGCCATCTGAAAAAAGTGTAAAATCCAGAAATCTTGGACAGGATATGGAGAACAGGGAGCCTTGTTATGCTGATTAGCAGGATGTAAATTGCCGGCAGCCACCATGGAGAAGTGTATGGTGTTTCCTGAAACACGTAAGAAACAAAGCAACACAGCCTATGGCACTTCCACTTATGGTACTATAGCTTACGGAAATTAAAATCAAAAACAGACAGCCACCCCAATATTTGGGACGGCTGTGTTCACAAGAAGCTCGTCTACAGTATCAGGTAAATATCCCAGAAAGCAAAAAATGGATAAAGAAGTTGTGGCACGTACGTACAATGCAATATCACTCAGGAATGAAATCTGTGTCATCAGGACCGTAGCGGCATAGTGAGTGGATGCAGATACGGTGAATCTACGTGAACTACGTCACACAGAAAAAGAAACATCATAAGATATCACTAATACACGGAATGTAAACTGGACTACACATGAACTGAATTACAAAACAGAACAGGGTCTCAAATTTAGAAAACCAACTAGTGCTTGCTTATGGGGAAAGGTGCCTTGGGGTGCTGCATAAAACCAGAGACTGAAATTAGCACAGATAACTTTCCATAAGCCAAATATGTAATAGACAAGACCTACTCCTTGCTCAACGAAATGGACCCAACACCACATATTCAACGCCTAGGAATATACCTGACTAGGAAGAATCTTAAAACCCATGGATATATATGTCTCCGTAAGAGAATCAAGCGTGTGTACAGCGGCCGAAACGCAGCAGTGAAAATCCGATAAATCCCATTATCAAAATAAATTTCGAAAACAAAACACAAAGACAGTGAAATAGAGAGCAATTCTTAAATAATTCACTCAGGGCATGTGATGCAACCGGGATTGACCACATCTACACCCACAGCTGGTTGAGACATAAGGCTGGACACTTCAGGCTGATAACATTGGTGAGTTTCGGTGAGCAAATGCAGACCCTTTGAAGTCATACTGCATGGTACCCATTCCATGGGTCCCAACTCTCCAGGTTCAAGGGATTCTTCCTCCAGCTAAAACATGCATGGGAAACCCAGAGTATCATCCACCGTGTGATTGGGAAACGATTTAAAATGCATCTCAGTTTTCGTATCCTGGTCCTCGTGTTCACCATTCCAGATGCTTTACTAACACTCTCCCCGCTTGGAGAGTCAGTGCCTTTAACCTCCTGTTTGGCACAGCTTGCAATTTCTGTGCAATATGAACAGGAATAGGGAGAACCAATGAGAGACTAGCTGTAGGTGTCTGCACGGGCAAATGTAACGCTCATTGCCGACCAGGAAGAGGAATTAAACAAAGGCTCAGTGTGCCCTGCTGAAAACAGATTAGGGCCTGAAGCAATCCTGCGGTTTTGTGCCCAGCTCACAAGAAAGCGAGTTGAAGAAAGGAGCTCAGGGGCACTGTAATTCACAAACCTGCAGAGTTATAAATGACAGCTATCCTCCAAAAATATATTGAAGTAAGCCTGCGAAGGGGACTTGAAAGCGGGGCAGAATTTCAGGAAAACGATTGCAGGGCATAGACAGGAATTGCCCTGAAAGCATAGGAAAAGAGGCAGAACGTTGACAATGATGCATTTGGCCAAAAAGGGCGTATGCGTTTTTTCCTGAATATATTCAGGAAAAAACGCATACGCCCTTTTTGGCCAACCAAGCAAGCCTGTAAAGGAAATCTGCACTACAATGAAGTCTCACTGCCCCCCCCCCCGGGCAAAAGGGCCATCTGAAAAAAGTGTAAAATCCAGAAAGGTAGGACAGGATATGGAGAACAGGGAGCCTTGTTATGCTGATTGGCAGGATGTAAATTGCCAGCAGCCACCCTGGAGAAGTGTATGGTGTTTCCTGAAACACGTAAGAAACAAAGCAACACAGCCTATGACATTTCCACTTATGGTCCTATAGCTTACGGAAATTAAAATCAAAAACAGACAGCCACCCCAATATTTGGGACGGCTGTGTTCACAAGAAGCTCGTCTACAGTATCAGGTAAATATCCCAGAAAGCAAAAAATGGATAAAGAAGTTGTGGCACGTACGTGCAATGCAATATCACTCAGCAATGAAATCTGTGTCATAAGGCCCGTAGCGGCATAGTGAGTGGATGCAGGTACGGTGATTCTACGTGAACTACGTCACACAGAAAAAGAAACATCATAAGATATCACTAATACACGGAATGTAAACTTGACTACACATGAACTGAATTACAAAACAGAACAGGGTCTCAAATTTAGAAAACCAACTAGTGCTTGCTTATGGGGAAAGGTGCCTTGGGGTGCTGCATAAAACCAGAGACTGAAATTAGCACAGATAACTTTCCATAGGCCAAATATGTAATAGAAAAGACCTACTCCTTGCTCAACGAAATGGACTCAACACCACATATTCAACGCCTAGGAATATACCTGACTAGGAAGAATCTTAAAACCCATGGATTTATATGTCTCCATAAGAGAATCAAGCGTGTGTACAGCGGCCAAAACGCAGCAGTGAAAATCCGATAAATCCCATTATCAAAATAAATTTCGAAAACAAAACACAAAGACAGTGAAATAGAGAGCAATTCTTAAATAATTCACTCAGGGCATGTGATGCAACCGGGATTTACCACATCTACACCCAGAGCTGGTTGAGACATAAGGCTGGACACTTCAGGCTGATAGCATTGGTGAGTTTCGGTGAGCAAATGCAGACCCTTTGAAGTCATACTGCATGGTACCTATTCCATGGGTCCCAACTCTTCAGGTTCAAGGGATTCTTCCTCCAGCTAAAACATGCATGGGAAACCCACAGTATGGTCCACCGTGTGATTGGGAAACGATTTAAAATGCATCTCAGTTTTCGTATCCTGGTCCTCGGGTTCACCATTCCAGATGCTTTACTAACACTCTCCCCGCTTGGAGAGTCAGTGCCTTTAACCTCCTGTTTGGCACAGCTTGCAATTTCTGTGCAAGATGAACAGGAATAGGGAGAACCAATGAGAGACTAGCTGTAGGGGTCTGCACGGGCAAATGTAACGCTCATTTCCCACCAGGAAGAGGAATTAACCAAAGGCTCAGTGTGCTCTGCTGGAACAGATTAGAGCCTGAAGCAATCCTGCGGTTTTGTGCCCAGCTCACAAGAAAGCGAGTTGAAGAAAGGAGCTCAGGGGCACTGTAATTCACAAACCTGCAGAATTATAAATGACAGCTATCCTCCAAAAATATATTGAAGTAAGCCTGTGAAGGGGACTTGAAAAGGGGGGCAGAATTTCTGGAAAACGATTGCAGGGGGTAGACTGGAATTGCCCTGAAAGCATAGGAAAAGAGGCAGAACGTCGACAATGATGCACTTGGCCAAAAAGGGCGTATGCGTTTTTTCCTGAATATATTCAGGAAAAAACGCATACGCCCTTTTTGGCCAACCAAGCAAGCCTGTAAAGGAAATCTGCACTACAATGAAGTCTCACTGCCCCCCCCCCCCCCGGGCAAAAGGGCCATCTGAAAAAAGTGTAAAATCCAGAACGGTAGGACAGGATATGGAGAACAGGGAGCCTTGTTATGCTGATTGGCAGGATGTAAATTGCCAGCAGCCACCCTGGAGAAGTGTATGGTGTTTCCTGAAACACGTAAGAAACAAAGCAACACAGCCTATGGCACTTCCACTTATGGTCCTATAGCTTACGGAAATTAAAATCAAAAACAGACAGCCACCCCAATATTTGGGACGGCTGTGTTCACAAGAAGCTCGTCTACAGTATCAGGTAAATATCCCAGAAAGCAAAAAATGGATAAAGAAGTTGTGGCACGTACGTACAATGCAATATCACTCAGCAATGAAATCTGTGTCATCAGGCCCGTAGCGGCATAGTGAGTGGATGCAGGTACGGTGATTCTACGTGAACTACGTCACACAGAAAAAGAAACATCATAAGATATCACTAATACACGGAATGTAAACTTGACTACACATGAACTGAATTACAAAACAGAACAGGGTCTCAAATTTAGAAAACCAACTAGTGCTTGCTTATGGGGAAAGGTGCCTTGGGGTGCTGCATAAAACCAGAGACTGAAATTAGCACAGATAACATTCCATAAGCCAAATATGTAATAGACAAGACCTACTCCTTGCTCAACGAAATGGACTCAACACCACATATTCAACGCCTAGGAATATACCTGACTAGGAAGAATCTTAAAACCCATGGATATATATGTCTCCGTAAGAGAATCAAGCATGTGTACAGCGGCCAAAACGCAGCAGTGAAAATCCGATAAATCCCATTATCAAAATAAATTTCGAAAACAAAACACAAAGACAGTGAAATAGAGAGCAATTCTTAAGTAATTCACTCAGGGCATGTGATGCAACCGGGATTGACCACATCTACACCCAGAGCTGGTTGAGACATAAGGCTGGACACTTCAGGCTGATAGCATTGGTGAGTTTCGGTGAGCAAATGCAGACCCTTTGAAGTCATACTGCATGGTACCTATTCCATGGGTCCCAACTCTTCAGGTTCAAGGCATTCTTCCTCCAGCTAAAACATGCATGGGAAACCCACAGTATGGTCCACTGTGTGATTGGGAAACGATTTAAAATGCATCTCAGTTTTCGTATCCTGGTCCTCGGGTTCACTGTTCCAGATGCTTTACTAACACTCTCCCCGCTTGGAGAGTCAGTGCCTTTAACCTCCTCTTTGGCACAGCTTGCAATTTCTGTGCAAGATGAACAGGAATACGGAGAACCAATGAGAGACTAGCTGTAGGTGTCTGCACGGGCAAATGTAACGCTCATTGCCCACCAGGAAGAGGAATTAAACAAAGGCTCAGCGTGCCCTGCTGAAAACAGATTAGGGCCTGAAGCAATCCTGCGGTTTTGTGCCCAGCTCACAAGAAAGCGAGTTGAAGAAAGGACCTCATGGGCACTGTAATTCACAAACCTGCAGAGTTATAGGTGACAGCTATCCTCCAAAAATATATTGAAGTAAGCCTGCGAAGGGGACTTGAAAGCAGGGCAGTATTTCAGGAAAACGATTGCAGGGGGTAGACTGGAATTGCCCTGAAAGCATAGGAAAAGAGGCAGAACGTCCACAATGATGCACTTGGCCAAAAAGGGCGTAGGCGTTTTTTCCTGAATATATTCAGGAAAAAACGCATACGCACTTTTTGGCCAACCAAGCAAGCCTGTAAATGAAATCTGCACTACAATGAAGTCTCACTGCCCCCCGGGCAAAAGGGCCATCTGAAAAAAGTGTAAAATCCAGAAAGGTAGGACAGGATATGGAGAACAGGGAGCCTTGTTATGCTGATTGGCAGGATGTAAATTGCCAGCAGCCACACTGGAGAAGTGTATGGTGTTTCCTGAAACACGTAAGAAACAAAGCAACACATCCTATGGCACTTCCACTTATGTTCCTATAGCTTACGGAAATTAAAATCAAAAACAGACAGCCACCCCAATATTTGAGACGGCTGTGTTCACAAGAAGCTCGTCTACAGTATCAGGTAAATATCCCAGAAAGCAAAAAATGGATAAAGAATTGTGGCATGTACGTACAATGCAATATCACTCAGCAATGAAATCTGTGTCATCAGGCCCGTAGCGGCATAGTGAGTGGATGCAGGTACGGTGATTCTAAGTGAACTACGTCACACAGAAAAAGAAACATCATAAGATATCACTAATACACGGAATGTAAACTTGACTACACATGACCTGTATTACAAAACAGAACAGGGTCTCAAATTTAGAAAACCAACTAGTGCTTGCTTATGGGGAAAGGTGCCTTAGGGTGCTGCATAAAACCAGAGACTGAAATTAGCACAGATAACATTCCATAAGACAAATATGTAATAGACAAGACCTACTCGTTGCTCAACGAAATGGACTCAACACCACATATTCAACGCCTAGGAATATACCTGACTAGGAAGAATCTTAAATCCCATGGATATATATGTCTCCGTAAGAGAATCAAGCGTGTGTACAGCGGCCGATACGCAGCAGTGAAAATCCGATAAATCCCATTATCAAAATAAATTTCGAAAACAAAACACAAAGACAGTGAAATAGAGAGCAATTCTTAAATAATTCACTCAGGGCATGTAATGCAACGGGGATTGACCACATCTACACCCAGAGCTGGTTGAGACATAAGGCTGGACACTTCAGGCTGATAGCATTGGTGAGTTTCGGTGAGCAAATGCAGACCCTTTGAAGTCATACTGCATGGTACCTATTCCATGGGTCCCAACTCTTCTGGTTCAAGGGATTCTTCCTCCAGCTAAAACATGCATGGGAAACCCACAGTATGGTCCACTGTGTGATTGGGAAACGATTTAAAATGCATCTCAGTTTTCGTATCCTGGTCCTCGTGTTCACCATTCCAGATGCTTTACTAACACTCTCCCTGCTTGGAGAGTCAGTGCCTTTAACCTCCTCTTTGGCACAGCTTGCAATTTCTGTGCAAGATGAACAGGAGTAGGGAGAACCAATGAGAGACTAGCTGTAGGCGTCTGCACGGGCAAATGTAACGCTCATTGCTGACCAGGAAGAGGAATTAACCAAAGGCTCAGTGTGCCCTGCCGGAAACAGATTAGGGCCTGAAGCAATCCTGCGGTTTTGTGCCCAGCTCACAAGAAAGCGAGTTGAAGAAAGGAGCTCAGGGGCACTGTAATTCAGAAACCTGCAGAGTCATAAATGACAGCTATCCTCCAAAAATATATTGAAGTAAGCCTGCGAAGGGGACTTGAAAGCAGGGCAGAATTTCAGGAAAACGATTGCAGGGGGTAGACTGGAACTGCCCTGAAAGCATAGGAAAAGAGGCAAAACGTCGACAATGATGCACTTGGCCAAAAAGGGCGTATGCGTTTTTTCCTGAATATATTCAGGAAAAAACGCATACGCACTTTTTGGCCAACCAAGCCAGCCTGTAAAGGAAATCTGCACTACAATGAAGTCTCACTGCCCCCCGGGCAAAAGGGCCATCTGAAAAAAGTGTAAAATCCAGAAATGTACGACAGGATATGGAGAACAGGGAGCCTTGTTATGCTGATTGGCAGGATGTAAATTGCCAGCAGCCACCATGGAGAAGTGTATGGTGTTTCCTGAAACACGTAACAAACAAAGAAACACAGCCTATGGCACTTCCACTTATGGTCCTATAGCTTACGGAAATTAAAATCAAAAACAGACAGCCACCCCAATATTTGGGACGGCTGTGTTCACAAGAAGCTCGTCTACAGTATCAGGTAAATATCCCAGAAAGCAAAAATTGGATAAAGAAGTTGTGGCACGTACGTACAATGCAATATCACTCACCAATGAAATCTGTGTCATCAGGCCCGTAGCGGCATAGTGAGTGGATGCAGGTACGGTGATTCTACGTGAACTACGTCACACAGAAAAAGAAACATCATAAGATATCACTAATACACGGAATGTAAACTTGACTACACATGAACTGATTTACAAAACAGAACAGGGTCTCAAATTTAGAAAACCAACTAGTGCTTGCTTATGGGGAAAGGTGCGTTGGGGTGCTGCATAAAACCAGAGAATGAAATTAGCACAGATAACTTTCCATAAGCCAAATATGTAATAGACAAGACCTACTCCTTGCTCAACGAAATGGACCCAACACCACATATTCAACGCCTAGGAATATACCTGACTAGGAAGAATCTTAAAACCCATGGATATATATGTCTCCGTAAGAGAATCAAGCGTGTGTACAGCGGCCGATACGCAGCAGTGAAAATCCGATAAATCCCATTATCAAAATAAATTTCGAAAACAAAACACAAAGACAGTGAAATAGAGAGCAATTCTTAAATAATTCACTCAGGGCATGTGATGCAACCGGTATTTACCACATCTACACCCAGAGCTGGTTGAGACATAAGGCTGGACACTTCAGGCTGATAGCATTGGTGAGTTTCGGTGAGCAAATGCAGACCCTTTGAAGTCATACTGCATGGTACCCATTCCATGGGTCCCAACTCTCCAGGTTCAAGGGATTCTTCCTCCAGCTAAAACATGCATGGGAAACCCAGAGTATCGTCCACCGTGTGATTGGGAAACGATTTAAAATGCATCTCAGTTTTCGTATCCTGGTCCTCGGGTTCACCATTCCAGATGCTTTACTAACACTCTCCCCGCTTGGAGAGTCAGTTCCTTTAACTTCGTGTTTGGCACAGCTTGCAATTTCTGTGCAAGATGAACAGGAATAGGGAGAACCAATGAGAGACTAGCTGTAGGTGTCTGCACGGGCAAATGTAACGCTCATTGCCGACCAGGAAGAGGAATTAAACAAAGGCTCAGCATGCCCTGCTGAAAACAGATTAGGGCCTGAAGCAATCCTGCGGTTTTGTGCCCAGCTCACAGGAAAGCGAGTTGAAGAAAGGAGCTCAGGGGCACTGTAATTCACAAACCTGCAGAGTTATAAATGACAGCTATCCTCCAAAAATATATTGCAGTAAGCCTGCGAAGGGGACTGGAAAGTGGGGCAGAATTTCAGGAAAACGATTTCAGGGGGTAGACTGGAATTGCCCTGAAAGCATAGGAAAAGAGGCAGAACGTCGACAATGATGCACTTGGCCAAAAAGGGCGTATGCGTTTTTTCCTGAATATATTCAGGAAAAAACGCATACGCCCTTTTTGGCCAACCAAGCAAGCCTGTAAAGGAAATCTGCACTACAATGAAGTCTCACTGCCCCCCGGGCAAAAGGGCCATCTGAAAAAAGTGTAAAATCCAGAAAGGTAGGACAGGATATGGAGAACAGGGAGCCTTGTTATGCTGATTGGCAGGATGTAAATTGCCAGCAGCCACCCTGGAGAAGTGTATGGTGTTTCCTGAAACACGTAAGAAACAAAGCAACACAGCCTATGGCACTTCCACTTATGGTCCTATAGCTTACGGAAATTAAAATCAAAAACAGACAGCCACCCCAATATTTGGGACGGCTGTGTTCACAAGAAGCTCGTCTACAGTATCAGGTAAATATCCCAGAAAGCAAAAAATGGATAAAGAAGTTGTGGCACGTACGTGCAATGCAATATCACTCAGCAATGAAATCTGTGCCATCAGGCCCGTAGCGGCATAGTGAGTGGATGCAGGTACGGTGATTCTACGTGAACTACGTCACACAGAAAAAGAAACATCATAAGATATCACTAATGCACGGAATGTAAACTTGACTACACATGAACTGAATTACAAAACAGAACAGGGTCTCAAATTTAGAAGACCAACTAGTGCTTGCTTAGGGGGAAACGTGCCTTGGGGGGCTGCATAAAACCAGAGACTGAAATTTGCACAGATAACTTTCCATAAGCCAAATATGTAATAGACAAGACCTACTCCTTGCTCAACGAAATGGAACCAACACCACATATTCAACGCGTAGGAATATACCTGACTAGGAAGAATCTAAAAACCCATGGATATATATGTCTCCGTAAGAGAATCAAGCGTGTGTACAGCGGCCGAAACGCAGCAGTGAAAATCCGATAAATCCCATTATCAAAATAAATTTCGAAAACAAAACACAAAGACAGTGAAATAGAGAGCAATTCTTAAATAATTCACTCAGGGCATGTGATGCAACCGGGATTTACCACATCTACACCCAGAGCTGGTTGAGACATAAGGCTGGACACTTCAGGCTGATAGCATTGGTGAGTTTCGGTGAGCAAATGCAGACCCTTTGAAGTCATACTGCATGGTACCCATTCCATGGGTCCCAACTCTTCAGGTTCAAGGGATTCTTCCTCCAGCTAAAACATGCATGGGAAACCCACAGTATGGTCCACCGTGTGATTGGGAAACGATTTAAAATGCATCTCAGTTTTCGTATCCTGGTCCTCGGTTCACCATTCCAGATGCTTTACTAACACTCTCCCCGCTTGGAGAGTCAGTGCCTTTAACCTCCTGTTTCGCACAGCTTGCAATTTCTGTGCAAGATGAACAGGAATAGGGAGAACCAATGAGAGACTAGCTATAGGTGTCTGCACGGGCAAATGTAACGCTCATTTCCCACCAGGAAGAGGAATTAACCAAAGGCTCAGTGTGCCCTGCCGGAACAGATTAGAGCCTGAAGCAATCCTGCGGTTTTGTGCCCAGCTCACAAGAAAGCGAGTTGAAGAAAGGAGCTCAGGGGCACTGTAATTCACAAACCTGCAGAGTTATAAATGACAGCTATCCTCCAAAAATATATTGAAGTAAGCCTGCGAAGGGGACTTGAAAGGGGGGCAGAATTTCTGGAAAACGATTGCAGGGGGTAGACTGGAATTGCCCTGAAAGCATAGGAAAAGAGGCAGAACGTCGACAATGATGCACTTGGCCAAAAAGTTCGTATGCGTTTTTTCCTGAATATATTCAGGAAAAAACGCATACGCCCTTTTTGGCCAACCAAGCAAGCCTGTAAAGGAAATCTGCACTACAATGAAGTCTCACTGCCCCCCCCCCAGGCAAAATGGCCATCTGAAAAAAGTGTAAAATCCAGAACAGTAGGACAAGATATGGAGAACAGGGAGCCTTGTTATGCTGATTGGCAGGATGTAAATTGCTGGCAGCCATCCTGGAGAAGTGTATGGTGTTTCCTGAAACACGTAAGAAACAAAGCAACACAGCCTATGGCACTTCCAGTTATGGTCCTATAGCTTACGGAAATTAAAATCAAAAACAGACAGCCACCCCAATATTTGGGACGGCTGTGTTCACAAGAAGCTCGTCTACAGTATCAGGTAAATATCCCAGAAAGCAAAAAATGGATAAAGAAGTTGTGGCACGTACGTACAATGCAATATCACTCAGCAATGAAATCTGTGTCATCAGGCCCGTAGCAGCATAGTGAGTGGATGCAGGTACGGTGATTCTACGTGAACTACGTCACACAGAAAAAGAAACATCATAAGATATCACTAATACACGGAATGTAAACTTGACTACACATGAACTGAATTACAAAACAGAACAGGGTCTCAAATTTAGAAAACCAACTAGTGCTTGCTTATGGGGAAAGGTGCCTTGGGGTGCTGCATAAAACCAGAGACTGAAATTAGCACAGATAACATTCCATAAGCCAAATATGTACTAGACAAGACCTACTCCTTGCTCAACAAAATGGACTCAACACCACATATTCAACGCCTAGGAATATACCTGACTAGGAAGAATCTTAAAACCCATGGATATATATGTCTCCGTAAGAGAATCAAGCGTGTGTACAGCGGCCGAAACGCAGCAGTGAAAATCCGATAAATCCCATTATCAAAATAAATTTCGAAAACAAAACTCAAAGACAGTGAAATAGAGAGCAATTCTTAACTAATTCACTCAGGGCATGTGATGCAACCGGGATTGACCACATCTACACCCAGAGCTGGTTGAGACATAAGGCTGGACACTTCAGGCTGATAGCATTGGTGAGTTTCGGTGAGCAAATGCAGACCCTTTGAAGTCATACTGCATGGTACCCATTCCATGGGTCCCAACTCTCCAGGTTCAAGGGATTCTTCCTCCAGCTAAAACATGCATGGGAAACCCAGAGTATCGTCCACCGTGTGATTGGGAAACGATTTAAAATGCATCTCAGTTTTCGTATCCTGGTCCTCGGGTTCACCATTCCAGATGCTTTACTAACACTCTCCCCGCTTAGAGAGTCAGTGCCTTTAACCTCCTCTTTGGCACAGCTTGCAATTTCTGTGCAAGATGAACAGGAATAGGGAGAACCAATGAGAGACTAGCTGTAGGTGTCTGCACGGGCAAATGTAACGCTCATTGCCGACCAGGAAGAGGAATTAAACAAAGGCTCAGCGTGCCCTGCTGAAAACAGATTAGGGCCTGAAGCAATCCTGCGGTATTGTGCCCAGCTCACAGGAAAGCGAGTTGAAGAAAGGAGCTCAGGGGCACTGTAATTCACAAACCTGCAGAGTTATAAATGACAGCTATCCTCCAAAAATATATTGCAGTAGGCCTGCGAAGGGGACTTGAAAGTGGGGCAGAATTTCAGGAAAACGATTGCAGGGGGTAGACTGTAATTGCCCTGAAAGCATAGGAAAAGAGGCAGAACGTCGACAATGATGCACTTGGCCAAAAAGGGCGTATGCGTTTTTTCCTGAATATATTCAGGAAAAAACGCATACGCCCTTTTTGGCCAACCAAGCAAGCCTGTAAAGGAAATCTGCACTACAATGAAGTCTCACTGCCCCCCGGGCAAAGGGGCCATCTGAAAAAAGTGTAAAATCCAGAAAGGTAGGACAGGATATGGAGAACAGGGAGCCTTGTTATGCTGATTGGCAGGATGTAAATTGCCAGCAGCCACCCTGGAGAAGTGTATGGTGTTTCCTGAAACACGTAAGAAACAAAGCAACACAGCCTATGGCACTTCCACTTATGGTCCTATAGCTTACGGAAATTAAAATCAAAAACAGACAGCCACCCCAATATTTGGGACGGCTGTGTTCACAAGAAGCTCGTCTACAGTATCAGGTAAATATCCCAGAAAGCAAAAAATGGATAAAGAAGTTGTGGCACGTACGTGCAATGCAATATCACTCAGCAATGAAATCTGTGTCATAAGGCCCGTAGCGGCATAGTGAGTGGATGCAGGTACGGTGATTCTACGTGAACTACGTCACACAGAAAAAGAAACATCATAAGATATCACTAATGCACGGAATGTAAACTTGACTGCACATGAACTGAATTACAAAACAGAACAGGGTCTCAAATTTAGAAAACCAACTAGTGCTTGCTTATGGGGAAAGGTGCCTTGGGGTGCTGCATAAAACCAGAGACTGAAATTAGCACAGATAACATTCCATAAGCCAAATATGTACTAGACAAGACCTACTCCTTGCTCAACAAAATGGACTCAACACCACATATTCAACGCCTAGGAATATACCTGACTAGGAAGAATCTTAAAACCCATGGATATATATGTCTCCGTAAGAGAATCAAGCGTGTGTACAGCGGCCGAAACGCAGCAGTGAAAATCCGATAAATCCCATTATCAAAATAAATTTCAAAAACAAAACTCAAAGACAGTGAAATAGAGAGCAATTCTTAACTAATTCACTCAGGGCATGTGATGCAACCGGGATTGACCACATCTACACCCAGAGCTGGTTGAGACATAAGGCTGGACACTTCAGGCTGATAGCATTGGTGAGTTTCGGTGAGCAAATGCAGACCCTTTGAAGTCATACTGCATGGTACCCATTCCATGGGTCCCAACTCTCCAGGTTCAAGGGATTCTTCCTCCAGCTAAAACATGCATGGGAAACCCAGAGTATCGTCCACCGTGTGATTGGGAAACGATTTAAAATGCATCTCAGTTTTCGTATCCTGGTCCTCGGGTTCACCATTCCAGATGCTTTACTAACACTCTCCCCGCTTAGAGAGTCAGTGCCTTTAACCTCCTCTTTGGCACAGCTTGCAATTTCTGTGCAAGATGAACAGGAATAGGGAGAACCAATGAGAGACTAGCTGTAGGTGTCTGCACGGGCAAATGTAACGCTCATTGCCGACCAGGAAGAGGAATTAAACAAAGGCTCAGCGTGCCCTGCTGAAAACAGATTAGGGCCTGAAGCAATCCTGCGGTATTGTGCCCAGCTCACAGGAAAGCGAGTTGAAGAAAGGAGCTCAGGGGCACTGTAATTCACAAACCTGCAGAGTTATAAATGACAGCTATCCTCCAAAAATATATTGCAGTAAGCCTGCGAAGGGGACTTGAAAGTGGGGCAGAATTTCAGGAAAACGATTGCAGGGGGTAGACTGGAATTGCCCTGAAAGCATAGGAAAAGAGGCAGAACGTCGACAATGATGCACTTGGCCAAAAAGGGCGTATGCGTTTTTTCCTGAATATATTCAGGAAGAAACGCATACGCCCTTTTTGGCCAACCAAGCAAGCCTGTAAAGGAAATCTGCACTACAATGAAGTCTCACTGCCCCCCGGGCAAAGGGGCCATCTGAAAAAAGTGTAAAATCCAGAAAGGTAGGACAGGATATGGAGAACAGGGAGCCTTGTTATGCTGATTGGCAGGATGTAAATTGCCAGCAGCCACCCTGGAGAAGTGTATGGTGTTTCCTGAAACACGTAAGAAACAAAGCAACACAGCCTATGGCACTTCCACTTATGGTCCTATAGCTTACGGAAATTAAAATCAAAAACAGACAGCCACCCCAATATTTGGGACGGCTGTGTTCACAAGAAGCTCGTCTACAGTATCAGGTAAATATCCCAGAAAGCAAAAAATGGATAAAGAAGTTGTGGCACGTACGTGCAATGCAATATCACTCAGCAATGAAATCTGTGTCATAAGGCCCGTAGCGGCATAGTGAGTGGATGCAGGTACGGTGATTCTACGTGAACTACGTCACACAGAAAAAGAAACATCATAAGATATCACTAATGCACGGAATGTAAACTTGACTACACATGAACTGAATTACAAAACAGAACAGGGTCTCAAATTTAGAAAACCAACTAGTGCTTGCTTATGGGGAAAGGTGCCTTGGGGGGCTGCATAAAACCAGAGACTGAAATTTGCACAGATAACTTTCCATAAGCCAAATATGTAATAGACAAGACCTACTCCTTGCTCAACGAAATGGAACCAACACCACATATTCAACGCGTAGGAATATACCTGACTAGGAAGAATCTAAAAACCCATGGATATATATGTCTCCGTAAGAGAATCAAGCGTGTGTACAGCGGCCGAAACGCAGCAGTGAAAATCCGATAAATCCCATTATCAAAATAAATTTCGAAAACAAAACACAAAGACAGTGAAATAGAGAGCAATTCTTAAATAATTCACTCAGGGCATGTGATGCAACCGGGATTTACCACATCTACACCCAGAGCTGGTTGAGACATAAGGCTGGACACTTCAGGCTGATAGCATTGGTGAGTTTCGGTGAGCAAATGCAGACCCTTTGAAGTCATACTGCATGGTACCTATTCCATGTGTCCCAACTCTTCAGGTTCAAGGGATTCTTCCTCCAGCTAAAACATGCATGGGAAACCCACAGTATGGTCCACCGTGTGATTGGGAAACGATTTAAAATGCATCTCAGTTTTCGTATCCTGGTCCTCGGTTCACCATTCCAGATGCTTTACTAACACTCTCCCCGCTTGGAGAGTCAGTGCCTTTAACCTCCTGTTTGGCACAGCTTGCAATTTCTGTGCAAGATGAACAGGAATAGGGAGAACCAATGAGAGACTAGCTGTAGGTGTCTGCACGGGCAAATGTAACGCTCATTTCCCACCAGGAAGAGGAATTAAACAAAGGCTCAGCGTGCCCTGCTGAAAACAGATTAGGGCCTGAAGCAATCCTGCGGTTTTGTGCCCAGCTCACAAGAAAGCGAGTTGAAGAAAGGAGCTCAGGGGCACTGTAATTCACAAACCTGCAGAGTTATAAATGACAGCTATCCTCCAAAAATATATTGAAGTAAGCCTGCGAAGGGGACTTGAAAGCGGGGCAGAATTTCAGGAAAACGATTGCAGGGGGTAGACTGGAATTGCCCTGAAAGCATAGGAAAAGAGGCAGAACGTCGACAATGATGCACTAGGCCAAAAAGTGCGTATGCGTTTTTTCCTGAATATATTCAGGAAAAAACGCATACGCCCTTTTTGGCCAACCAAGCAAGCCTGTAAAGGAAATCTGTACTACAATGAAGTCTCACTGCCCCCCGGGCAAAAGGGCCATCTGAAAAAAGTGTAAAATCCAGAAAGGTAGGACAGGATATGGAGAACAGGGAGCCTTGTTATGCTGATTGGCAGGATGTAAATTGCCAGCAGCCACCCTGGAGAAGTATATGGTGTTTCCTGAAACACGTAAGGAACAAAGCAACACAGCCTATGGCATTTCGACTTATGGTCCTATAGCTTACGGAAATTAAAATCAAAAACAGACAGCCACCCCAATATTTGGGACGGCTGTGTTCACAAGAAGCTCGTCTACAGTATCAGGTAAATATCCCAGAAAGCAAAAAATGGATAAAGAAGTTGTGGCACGTACGTACAATGCAATATCACTCAGCAATGGAATCTGTGTCATCAGGCCCGTAGCGGCATAGTGAGTGGATGCAGGTACGGTGATTCTACGTGAACTACGTCACACAGAAAAAGAAACATCATAAGATATCACTAATACACGGAATGTAAACTTGACTACACATGAACTGAATTACAAAACAGAACAGGGTCTCAAATTTAGAAAACCAACTAGTGCTTGCTTATGGGGAAAGGTGCCTTTGGGTGCTGCATAAAACCAGAGACTGAAATTAGCACAGATAACTTTCCATAAGCCAAATATGTAATAGACAAGACCTACTCCTTGCTCAACGAAATGGACCCAACACCACATAATCAACGCCTAGGAATATACCTGACTAGGAAGAATCTTAAAACCCATGGATATATATGTCTCCATAAGAGAACCAAGCGTGTGTACAGCGGCCGAAACGCAGCAGTGAAAATCCGATAAATCCAATTATAAAAATAAATTTCAAAAACAAAACACAAAGACAGTGAAATAGAGAGCAATTCTTAAATAATTCACTCAGGGCATGTGATGCAACCGGGATTGACCACATCTACACCCAGAGCTGGTTGAGACATAAGGCTGGACACTTCAGGCTGATAGCATTGGTGAGTTTCGGTGAGCAAATGCAGACCCTTTGAAGTCATACTGCATGGTACCCATTCCATGGGTCCCAACTCTCCAGGTTCAAGGGATTCTTCCTCCAGCTAAAACATGCATGGGAAACCCAGAGTATCGTCCACCGTGTGATTGGGAAACGATTTAAAATGCATCTCAGTTTTCGTATCCTGGTCCTCGGATTCACCATTCCAGATGCTTTACTAACACTCTCCCCGCTTGGAGAGTCAGTGCCTTTAACCTCCTCTTTGGCACAGCTTGCAATTTCTGTGCAAGATGAATAGGAATAGGGAGAACCAATGAGAGACTAGCTGTAGGTGTCTGCACGGGCAAATGTAACGCTCATTGCCCACCAGGAAGAGGAATTAAACAAAGGCCCAGTGTGCCCTGCTGGAAACAGATTAGGGCCTGAAGCAATCCTGCGGTTTTGTGCCCAGCTCACAAGAAAGCGAGTTGAAGAAAGGAGCTCAGGGGCACTGTAATTCACAAACCTGCAGAGTTATAAATGACAGCTATCTTCCAAAAGTATATTGAAGTAAGCCTGCGTAGGGGACTTGAAAGCGGGGCAGAATTTCAGGAAAACGATTGCAGGGGGTAGACAGGAATTGCCCTGAAAGCATAGGAAAAGAGGCACAACGTCGACAATGATGCACTTGGCCAAAAAGGGCGTATGCGTTTTTTCCTGAATATATTCAGGAAAAAACGCATACGCCCTTTTTGCCCAACCAAGCAAGCCTGTAAAGGAAATCTGCACTACAATGAAGTCTCACTGCCCCCCAGCAAAAGGGCCATCTGAAAAAAGTGTAAAATCCGGAAAGGTAGGACAGGATATGGAGAACAGGGAGCCTTGTTATGCTGATTGGCAGGATGTAAATTGCCAGCAGCCACCCTGGAGAAGTGTATGGTGTTTCCTGAAACACGTAAGAAACAAAGCAACACAGCCTATGGCATTTCCACTTACGGTCCTATAGCTTACGGAAATTAAAATCAAAAAGAGACAGCCACCCCAATATTTGGGACGGCTGTGTTCACAAGAAGCTCGTCTACAGTATCAGGTAAATATCCCAGAAAGAAAAAAATGGATAAAGAAGTTGTGGCACGTACGTGCAATGCAATATCACTCAGCAATGAAATCTGTGTCATCAGGCCCGTAGCGGCATAGTGAGTGGATGCAGGTACGGTGATTCTACGTGAACTACGTCACACAGAAAAAGAAACATCATAAGATATCACTAATACACGGAATGTAAACTTGACTACACATGAACTGAATTACAAAACAGAACAGGGTCTCAAATTTAGAAAACCAACTTGTGCTTGCTTATGTGGAAAGGTGCCTTGGGGTGCTGCATAAAACCAGAGACTGAAATTAGCACAGATAACTTTCCATAGGCCAAATATGTAATAGAAAAGACCTACTCCTTGCTCAACGAAATGGACCCAACACCATATATTCAACGCCTAGGAATATACCTGACTAGGAAGAATCTTAAAACCCTTGGATTTATATGTCTCCGTAAGAGAAACAAGCGTGTGTACAGCGGCCAAAACGCAGCAGTGAAAATCCGATAAATCCCATTATCAAAATAAATTTCGAAAACAAAACACAAAGACAGTGAAATCGAGAGCAATTCTTAACTAATTCACTCAGGGCATGTGATGCAACCGGGATTGACCACATCTACACCCAGAGCTGGTTGAGACATAAGGCTGGACACTTCAGGCTGATAGCATTGGTGAGTTTCGGTGAGCAAATGCAGACCCTTTGAAGTCATACTGCATGGTACCCATTCCATGGGTCCCAACTCTCCAGGTTCAAGGCATTCTTACTCCAGCTAAAACATGCATGGGAAACCCAGAGTATCGTCCACCGTGTGATTGAGAAACGATTTAAAATGCATCTCAGCTTTCGTATCCTGGTCCTCAGATTCACCATTCCAGATGCTTTACTAACACTCTCCCCGCTTGGAGAGTCAGTGCCTTTAACCTCCTCTTTGGCACAGCTTGCAATTTCTGTGCAAGATGAACAGGAATAGGGAGAACCAATGAGAGACTAGCTGTAGGTGTCTGCACGGGCAAATGTAACGCTCATTGCCCACCAGGAAGAGGAATTAAACAAAGGCTCAGTGTGCCCTGCTGGAAACAGATTAGGGCCTGAAGCAATCCTGCGGTTTTGTGCCCAGCTCACAAGAAAGCGAGTTGAAGAAAGGAGCTCAGGGGCACTGTAATTCACAAACCTGCAGAGTTATAAATGACAGCTATCTTCCAAAAGTATACTGAAGTAAGCCTGCGTAGGGGACTTGAAAGCGGGGCAGAATTTCAGGAAAACGATTGCAGGGGGTAGACAGGAATTGCCCTGAAAGCATAGGAAAAGAGGCACAAAGTCGACAATGATGCACTTGGCCAAAAAGGGCGTATACGTTTTTTCCTGAATATATTCAGGAAAAAACGCATACGCCCTTTTTGGCCAACCAAGCAAGCCTGTAAAGGAAATCTGCACTACAATGAAGTCTCACTGCCCCCCAGGCAAGAGGGCCATCTGAAAAAAGTGTAAAATCCAGAGAGGTAGGACAGGATATGGAGAAGAGGGAGCCTTGTTATGCTGATTGGCAGGATGTAATTTGCCAACAGCCACCCTGGAGAAGTGTATGGTGTTTCCTGAAACACGTAAGAAATAAAGCAACACAGCCTATGGCAATTGCACTTATGGTCCTATTCCTTAGGGAAATTAAAATCAAAAACAGAGAGCCACCCCAAACTTTGGGACGGCTGTGTTCCCAAGAAGCTCATCTACAGTACCAGGTAAATATCCCAGAAATCAAAAAATGGATAAAGAAGTTGTGGCACGTACGTGCAATGCAATATCACTCAGCAATGAAATCTGTGTCATCAGGCCCGTAGCGGCATAGTGAGTGGATGCAGGTACGGTGATTCTACGTGAACAACGTCACACAGAAAGAGAAACATCATAAGATATCACTAAAACACGGAATGTAAACTTGACTACACATGAACTGAATTACAAAACAGAACAGGGTCTCAAATTTAGAAAACCAACTAGTGCTTGCTTATGGGGAAAGGTGCCTTGGGGTGCTGCATAAAACCAGACACTGAAATTAGCACAGATAACATTCCATAAGCCAAATATGTAATAGACAAGACCTACTCCTTGCTCAACGAAATGGACTCAACACCACATATTCAACGCCTAAGAATATACCTGACTAGGAAAAATCTTAAAACCCATGGATATATATGTCTCCGTAAGAGAATCAAGCGTGTGTACAGCGGCCGAAACGCAGCAGTGAAAATCCGATAAATCCCATTATCAAAATAAATTTCGAAACAAAACACAAAGACAGTGAAATAGAGAGCAATTCTTAAATAATTCACTCAGGGAATGTGATGCAACCGGGATTGACCACATCTACACCCAGAGCTGGTTGACACATAAGGCTTGACACTTCAGGCTGATAGCATTGGTGAGTTTCGGTGAGCAAATGCAGACCCTTTGAAGTCATACTGCATGGTACCTATTCCATGGGTCCCAACTCTTCAGGTTCAAGGGATTCTTCCTCCAGCTAAAACATGCAAGGGAAACCCACAGTATGGTCCACCGTGTGATTGGGAAACGATTTACAATGCATCTCAGTTTTCGTATCCTGGTCCTCGGGTTCACCATTCCAGATGCTTTACTAACACTCTCCCTGCTTGGAGAGTCAGTGCCTTTAACCTCCTGTTTGGCACAGCTTGCAATTTCTGTGCAAGATGAACAGGAATAGGGAGAACCAATGAGAGACTAGCTGTAGGTGTCTGCACGGGCAAATGTAACGCTCATTTCCCACCAGGAAGAGGAATTAACCAAAGGCTCAGCATGCCCTGCCGGAAACAGATTAGGGCCTGAAGCAATCCTGCGGTTTTGTGCCCAGCTCACAAGAAAGCGAGTTGAAGAAAGGGGCTCAGGGGCACTGTAATTCACAAACCTGCAGAGTTATAAATGACAGCTGTCCTCCAAAAATATATTGAAGTAAGCCTGCGAAGGGGACTTGAAAGCGGGGCAGAATTTCAGGAAAACGATTGCAGGGGGTAGACTGGAACTGCCCTGAAAGCATAGGAAAAGAGGCACAACGTCGACAATGATGCACTTGGCCAAAAAGGGCGTATGCGTTTTTTCCTGAATATATTCAGGAAAAAACGCATACGCCCTTTTTGGCCAACCAAGCAAGCCTGTAAAGGAAATCTGCACTACAATGAAGTCTCACTGCCCCACGGGCAAAAGGGCCATCAGAAAAAAGTGTAAAATCCAGAAAGGTAGGACAGGATATGGAGAACAGGGAGCCTTGTTATGCTGATTGGCAGGATGTAAATTGCCAACAGCCACCCTGGAGAAGTGTATGGTGTTTCCTGAAACACGTAAGAAATAAAGCAACACAGCCTATGGCAATTGCACTTATGGTCCTACTCCTTAGGGAAATTAAAATCAAAAACAGAGAGCCACCCCAAAGTTTGGGATGGCTGTGTTCCCAAGAAGCTCGTCTACAGTACCAGGTAAATATCCCAGAAAGCAAAAAATGGATAAAGAAGTTGTGGCACGTACGTGCAATGCAGTATCACTCAGCAATGAAATCTGTGTCATCAGGCCCGTAACGGCATAGTGAGTGGATGCAGGTACGGTGATTCTACGTGAACTACGTCACACAGAAAAAGAAACATCATAAGATATCACTAATGCACGGAATGTAAACTTGACTACACATGAACTGAATTACAAAACAGAACAGGGTCTCAAATTTAGAAAACCAACTAGTGCTTGCTTATGGGGAAAGGTGCCTTGGGGAGCTGCATAAAACCAGAGACTGAAATTAGCACAGATAACATTCCATAAGCCAAATATGTAATAGACAAGTCCTACTCCTTGCTCAACGAAATGGACTCAACACCACATATTCAACGCCTAGGAATATACCTGACTAGTAAGAATCTTAAAATCCATGGATATATATGTCTCCGTAAGAGAATCAAGCGTGTGTACAGCGGCCGAAAGGCAGCAGTGAAAATCCGATAAATCCCATTATCAAAATAAATTTCGAAAACAAAACACAAAGACAGTGAAATAGAGAGCAATTCTTAAATAATTCACTCAGGGCATGTGAGGCAACCGGGATTTACCACATCTACACCCAGAGCTGGTTGAGACATAAGGCTGGACACTTCAGGCTGATAGCATTGGTGAGTTTCGGTGAGCAAATGCAGACCCTTTGAAGTCATACTGCATGGTACCCATTCCATGGGTCCCAACTCTCCAGGTTCAAGGGATTCTTCCTCCAGCTAAAACATGCATGGGAAACCCAGAGTATCATCCACCGTGTGATTGGGAAACGATTTAAAATGCATCTCAGTTTTCGTATCCTGGTCCTCGGGTTCACCATTCCAGATGCTTTACTAACACTCTCCCTGCTTGGAGAGTCAGTGCCTTTAAACTCCTGTTTGGCACAGCTTGCAATTTCTGTGCAAGATGAACAGGAATAGGGAGAACCAATGAGAGACTAGCTGTAGGTGTCTGCACGGGCAAATGTAATGCTCATTTCCCACCAGGAAGGGGAATTAACCAAAGGCTCAGCATGCCCTGCCGGAAACAGATTAGGGCCTGAAGCAATCCTGCGGTTTTGTGCCCAGCTCACAAGAAAGCGTGTTGAAGAATGGAGCTCAGGGGCACTGTAATTCACAAACCTGCAGAGTTATAAATGACAGCTATCCTCCAAAAATATATTGAAGTAAGCCTGAGAAGGGGACTTGAAAGCAGGGCAGAATTTCAGGAAAAAGATTGCAGGGGTAGACTGGAATTGCACTGAAAGCATAGGAAAAGAGGCAGAACGTCGACAATGATGTACTTGGCCAAAAAGGGCGTATGCTTTTTTTCCTGAATATATTCAGGAAAAAACGCATACGCCCTTTTTGGCCAACCAAGCAAGCCTGTAAAGGAAATCTGCACTACAATGAAGTCTCACTGTCCCCTGGGCAAAAGGGCCATCTGAAAAAAAGTGTAAAATCCAGAAAGGTAGGACAGGATATGGAGAACAGGGAGCCTTGTTATGCTGATTGGCAGGATGTAAATTGCCAGCAGCCACCCTGGAGAAGTGTATGGTGTTTCCTGAAACACGTAACAAACAAAGCAACACAGCCTATGGCACTTCCACTTATGGTCCTATAGCTTACGGAAATTAAAATCAAAAACAGACAGCCACCCCAATATTTGGGACGGCTGTGTTCACAAGAAGCTCGTCTACAGTATCAGGTAAATATCCCAGAAAGCATAAAATGGATAAAGAAGTTGTGGCACGTACGTGCAATGCAATATCACTCAGCAATGAAATCTGTGTCATCAGGCCAGTAGCGGCATAGTGAGTGGATGCAGGCACGGTGATTCTACGTGAACTACGTCACACAGAAAAAGAAACATCATAAGATATCACTAATACACGGAATGTAAACTTGACTACACATGAACTGAATTACAAAACAGAACAGGGTCTCAAATTTAGAAAACCAACTAGTGCTTGCTTATGGGGAAAGGTGCCTTGGGGTGCTGCATAAAACCAGAGACTGAAATTTGCACAGATAACATTCCATAAGCCAAATATGTAATAGACAAGACCTACTCCTTGCTCAACGAAATGGACTCAACACCACATATTCAACGCCTAGGAATATACCTGACTACGAAGAATCTTAAAACCCATGGATATATATGTCTCCGTAAGAGAATCAAGCATGTGTACAGCGGCCGAAACGCAGCAGTGAAACTCCGATAAATCCCATTATCAAAATAAATTGCGAAAACAAAACACAAAGACAGTGAAATAGAGAGCAATTCTTAACTAATTCACTCAGGGCATGTGATGCAACCGGGATTGACCACATCTACACCCAGAGCTGGTTGAGACATAAGGCTGGACAATTCAGGCTGATAGCATTGGTGAGTTTCGGTGAGCAAATGCAGACCCTTTGAAGTCATACTGCATGGTACATATTCCATGGGTCCCAACTCTTCAGGTTCAAGGGATTCTTCCTCCAGCTAAAACATGCATGGGAACCCCACAGTATGGTCCACTGTGTGATTGGGAAACGATTTAAAATGCATCTCAGTTTTCGTATCCTGGTCCTCGGGTTCACCATTCCAGATGCTTTACTAACACTCTCCCTGATTGGAGAGTCATCGGCCTTTAACCTCCTGTTTGGCACAGCTTGCAATTTCTGTGCAAGATGAACAGGAATAGGGAGAACCAATGAGAGACTAGCTGTAGGTGTCTGCACGGGCAAATGTAACGCTCATTGCCCACCAGGAAGAGGAATTAAACAAAGGCTCAGCGTGCCCTGCTGAAAACAGATTAGAGCCTGAAGCAATCCTGCGGTTTTGTGCCCAGCTCACAAGAAAGCGAGTTGAAGAAAGGAGCTCAGGGGCACTGTAATTCACAAACCTGCAGAGTTATAAATGACAGCTATCCTCCAAAAATATATTGAAGTAAGCCTGCGAAGGGGACTTGAAAGCGGGGCAGAATTTCAGGAAAACGATTGCAGGGGTAGACTGGAATTGCCCTGAAAGCATAGGAAAAGAGGCAGAACGTCGACAATGATGCACTAGGCCAAAAAGGGCGTATGCGTTTTTTCCTGAATATATTCAGGAAAAAACGCATACGCCCTTTTTGGCCAACCAAGCAAGCCTGTAAAGGAAATCTGCACCGCAACGAAGTCTCACTGCCCCCCGGGCAAAAGGGCCATCTGAAAAAAGTGTAAAATCCAGAAAGGTAGGACAGGATATGGAGAACAGGGAGCCTTGTTATGCTGATTGGCAGGATGTAAATTGCCAGCAGCCACCCTGGAGAAGTGTATGGTGTTTCCTGAAACACGTAAGAAACAAAGCAACACAGCCTATGGCACTTCCACTTATGGTCCTATAGCTTACGGAAATTAAAATCAAAAACAGACAGCCACCCCAATATTTGGGACGGCTGTGTTCACAAGAAGCTCGTCTACAGTATCAGGTAAATATCCCAGAAAGCAAAATATGGATAAAGATGTTGTGGCACGTACGTATAATGCAATATCACTCAGCAATGAAATCTGTGTCATCAGGCCCGTAGCGGCATAGTGAGTGGATGCAGGTACGGGTGATTCTACGTGAACTACGTCACACAGAAAAAGAAACATCATAAGATATCACTAATACACGGAATGTAAACTTGACTACACATGAACTGAATTACAAAACAGAACAGGGTCTCAAATTTAGAAAACCAACTAGTGCTTGCTTATGGGGAAAGGTGCCGTGGGGTGCTGCATAAAACCAGAGACTGAAATCAGTACAGATAACATTCCATAAGACAAATATGTAATAGACAAGACCTACTCCTTGTCAACGAAATGGACTCAACACCACATATTCAACGCCTAGGAATATACCTGACTAGGAAGAATCTTAAAACCCATGGATATATATGTCTCCGTAAGAGAATCAAGCGTGTGTACAGCGGCCGATACGCAGCAGTGAAAATCCGATAAATCCCATTATCAAAATAAATTTCGAAAACAAAACACAAGACAGTGAAATAGAGAGCAATTCTTAAATAATTCACTCAGGGCATGTGATGCAACCGGGATTGACCACATCTACACCAAGAGCTGGTTGAGACATAAGGCTGGACACTACAGGCTGATAGCATTGGTGAGTTTCGGTGAGCAAATGCAGACCCTTTGAAGTCATACTGCATGGTACCTATTCCATGGGTCCCAACTCTGCAGGTTCAAGGGATTCTTCCTCCAGCTAAAACATGCATGGGAAACCCACAGTATGGTCCACCGTGTGATTGGGAAACGATTTAAAATGCATCTCAGTTTTCATATCCTTGTCCTCGGGTTCACCATTCCAGATGCTTTACTAACACTCTCCCCGCTTGGAGAGTCAGTGCCTTTAACCTCCTGTTTCGCACAGCTTGCAATTTCTGTGCAAGATGAACAGGAATAGGGAGAACCAATGAGAGACTAGCTGTAGGTGTCTGCACGGGCAAATGTAACGCTCATTGCCCACCAGGAAGAGGAAGTAAACAAAGGCTCAGCGTGCCCTGCTGGAAACAGATTAGGGCCTGAAGCAATCCTGCGGTTTTGTGCCCAGCTCACAAGAAAGCGAGTTGAAGAAAGGAGCTCAGGGGCACTGTAATTCACAAACCTGCAGAGTTATAAATGACACCTATCTTCCAAAAGTGTACTGAAGTAAGCCTGCGTAGGGGACTTGAAAGCGGGGCAGAATTTCAGGAAATCGATTGCAGGGGGTAGACAGGAAATGCCCTGAAAGCATAGGAAAAGAGGCAGAACGTCGAAAATGATGCACTTGGCCAAAAAGGGCGTATGCGTTTTTTCCTGAATATATTCAGGAAAAAACGCATACGCCCTTTTTGGCCAACCAAGCAAGCCTGTAAAGGAAATCTGTACTACAATGAAGTCTCACTGCCCCCAGGGCAAAAGGGCCATCTGAAAAAAGTGTAAAATCCAGAAAGGTAGGACAGGATATGGAGAACAGGGAGCCTTGTTATGCTGATTGGCAGGATGTAAATTGCCAGCAGCCACCCTGGAGAAGTGTATGGTGTTTCCTGAAACACGTAAGAAACAAAGCAACACAGCCTATGGCATTTCCACTTACGGTCCTATAGCTTACGGAAATTAAAATCAAAAACAGACAGCCACCCCAATATTTGGGACGGCTGTGTTCACAAGAAGCTCGTCTACAGTATTAGGTAAATATCCCAGAAAGCAAAAAATGGATAAAGAAGTTGTGGCATGTACGTGCAATGCAATATCACTCAGCAATGAAATCTGTGTCATCAGGCCCGTAGCGGCATAGTGAGTGGATGCAGGTACGGTGATTCTACGTGAACTACGTCACACAGAAAAAGAAACAACATAAGATATCACTAATACACGGAATGTAAACTTGACTACACATGAACTGAATTACAACACAGAACAGGGTCTCAAATTTAGAAAACCAACTTGTGCTTGCTTATGTGGAAAGGTGCCTTGGGGTGCTGCATAAAACCAGAGACTGAAATTAGCACAGATAACTTTCCATAGGCCAAATATGTAATAGAAAAGACCTACTCCTTGCTCAACGAAATGGACCCAACACCACATATTGAACGCCTAGGAATATACCTGACTAGGAAGAATCTTAAAACCCATGGATTTATATGTCTCCGTAAGAGAATCAAGCGTGTGTACAGCGGCCAAAACGCAGCAGTGAAAATCCGATAAATCCCATTATCAAAATAAATTTCGAAAACAAAACACAAAGACAGTGAAATCGAGAGCAATTCTTAACTAATTCACTCAGGGCATGTGATGCAACCTGGATTGACCACATCTACACCCAGAGCTGGTTGAGACATAAGGCTGGACACTTCAGGCTGATAGCATTGGTGAGTTTCAGTGAGCAAATGCAGACCCTTTGAAGTCATACTGCATGGTACCTATTCCATGGGTCCCAACTCTTCAGGTTCAAGGAATTCTTCCTCCAGCTAAAACATGCATGGGAAACCCACAGTATGGTCCACCGTGTGATTGGGAAACGATTTAAAATGCATCTCAGTTTTCGTATCCTGGTCCTCGGGTTCACCATTCCAGATGCTTTACTAACACTCTCCCTGCTTGGAGAGTCTGTGCTTTTAACCTCCTGTTTGGCACAGCTTGCAATTTCTGTGCAAGATGAACAGGAATAGGGAGAACCAATGAGAGACTAGCTGTAGGTGTCTGCACGGGCAAATGTAACGCTCATTGCCCACCAGGAAGAACAATTAAACAAAGGCTCAGTGTGCCCTGCTGGAAACAGATTAGGGCCTGAAGCAATCCTGCGGTTTTGTGCCCAGCTCACAAGAAAGCGAGTTGAAGAAAGGAGCTCAGGGGCACTGTAATTCACAAACCTGCAGAGTTATAAATGACAGCTATCTTCCAAAAGTATACTGAAGTAAGCCTGCGTAGGGGACTTGAAAGCGGGGCAGAATTTCAGGAAAACGATTGCAGGGGGTAGACAGGAATTGCCCTGAAAGCATAGGAAATGAGGCACAACGTCGACAATGAGGCACTTGGCCAAAAAGGGCGTATGCGTTTTTTCCTGAATATATTCAGGAAAAAACGCATATGCACTTTTTGGCCAACCAAGCAAGCCTGTAAAGGAAATCTGCACTACAATGAAGTCTCACTGCCCCCCGGGCAAGAGGGCCATCTGAAAAAAGTGTAAAATCCAGAAAGGTAGGACAGGATATGGAGAAGAGGGAGCCTTGTTATGCTGATTGGCAGGATGTAAATTGCCAACAGCCACCCTGGAGAAGTGTATGGTGTTTCCTGAAACACGTAAGAAATAAAGCAACACAGCCTATGGCAATTGCACTTATGGTCCTATTCCTTAGGTAAATTAAAATCAAAAACAGAGAGCCACCCCAAAGTTTGGGACGGCTGTGTTCCCAGGAAGCTCATCTACAGTACCAGGTAAATATCCCAGAAAGCAAAAAATAGATAAAGAAGTTGTGGCACGTACGTGCAATGCAATATCACTCAGCAATGAAATCTGTGTCATCAGGCCCGTAGCGGCATAGTGAGTGGATGCAGGTACGGTGATTCTACGTGAACAACGTCACACAGAAATAGAAACATCATAAGATATCACTAATACACGAAATGTAAACTTGACTACACATGAACTGAATTACAAAACAGAACAGGGTCTCAAATTTAGAAAACCATCTAGTGCTTGCTTATGGGGAAAGGTGCCTTGGGGTGCTGCATAAAACCAGAGACTGAAATTAGCACAGATAACATTCCATAAGCCAAATATGTAATAGACAAGACCTACACCTTGCTCAACGAAATGGACTCAACACCACATATTCAACGCCTAGGAATATACCTGACTAGGAAGAATCTTAAAACCCATGGATATATATGTCTCCGTAAGAGAATCGAGCGTGTGTACAGCGGCAGAAATGCAGCAGAGAAAATCCGATAAATCCCATTATCAAAATAAATTTCGAAAACAAAACACAAAGACACTGAAATAGAGAGCAATTCTTAAACAATTCACTCAGGGCATGTGATGCAACCGGGATTGACCACATCTACACCAAGAGCTGATTGAGACATAAGGCTGGACACTTCAGGCTAATAGCATTGGTGAGTTTCGGTGAGCAAATGCAGACCCTTTGAAGTCATACTGCATGGTACCTATTCCATGGGTCCCAACTCTTCAGGTTCAAGGGATTCTTCCTCCAGCTAAAACATGCATGGGAAACCCAGAGTATCGTCCACCGTGTGATTGGGAAACGATTTAAAATGCATCTCAGTTTTCGTATCCTTGTCCTCGGGTTCACCATTCCAGATGCTTTACTACCACTCTCCCCAATTGGAGTGTCAGTGCCTTTAACCTCCTCTTTGGCACAGCTTGCAATTTCTGTGCAAGATGAACAGGAATAGGGAGAACCAATGAGAGACTAGCTGTAGGTGTCTGCACGGGCAAATGTAATGCTCATTGCCCACCAGGAAGAGGAATTAAACAAAGGCTCAGCGTGCCCTGCTGAAAACAGATTAGGGCCTGAAGCAATCCTGCGGTTTTGTGCCCAGCTCACAAGAAATCGAGTTGAAGAAAGGAGCTCAGGGGCACTGTAATTCACAAACCTGCATAGTTATAAATGACAGCTGTCCTCCAAAAATATATTGAAGTAAGCCTGCGAAGGGGACTTGAAAGCGGGGCAGAATTTCAGGAAAACGATTGCAGGGGGTAGACTGGAATTGCCCTGAAAGCATAGGAAAAGAGGCAGAAAGTCGACAATGATGCACTTGGCCAAAAAGTGCGTATGCGTTTTTTCCTGAATATATTCAGGAAAAAACGCATACGCCCTTTTTGGCCAACCAAGCAAGCCTGTAAAGGAAATCTGCACTACAATGAAGTCTCACTGCCCCCCGGGCAAAAGGGCCATCTGAAAAAAGTGTAAAATCCAGAAAGGTAGGACAGGATATGGAGAACAGGGAGCCTTGTTATGCTGATTGGCAGGATGTAAATTGCCAGCAGCCACCCTGGAGAAGTGTATGGTGTTTCCTGAAACACGTAAGAAACAAAGCAACACAGCCTATGGCACTTCCACTTATGGTCCTATAGCTTACGGAAATTAAAATCAAAACAGACAGCCACCCCAATATTTGGGACGGCTGTGTTCACAAGAAGCTCGTCTACAATATCAGGTAAATATCCCAGAAGGCAAAAAATGGATAAAGATGTTGTGGCACGTACGTGCAATGCAGTATCACTCAGCAATGAAATCTGTGTCATCAGGCCCGTAGCGGCATAGTGAGAGGATGCAGATACGGTGATTCTACGGGAAATACGTCACACAGAAAAAGAAACATCATAAGATATCACTAATAAACGGAATGTAAACTTGACTACACATGAACTGAATTACAAAACAGAACAGGGTCTCAAATTTAGAAAACCAACTAGTGCTTGCTTATGGGGAAAGGTGCCTTGGGGTGCTGCATAAAACCAGAGACTGAAATTAGTACAGATAACATTCCATAAGACAAATATGTAATAGACAAGACCTACTCCTTGCTCAACGAAATGGACTCAACACCACATATTCAACGCCTAGGAATATACCTGACTAGGAAGAATCTTAAAACCCATGGATATATATGTCTCCGTAAGAGAATCAAGCGTGTGTACAGCGGCCGAAACGCAGCAGTGAAAATCCGATAAATCCCATTATCAAAATAAATTTCGAAACAAAACACAAAGACAGTGAAATAGAGAGCAATTCTTAAATAATTCACTCAGGGAATGTGATGCAACCGGGATTGACCACATCTACACCCAGAGCTGGTTGACACATAAGGCTTGACACTTCAGGCTGATAGCATTGGTGAGTTTCGGTGAGCAAATGCAGACCCTTTGAAGTCATACTGCATGGGACCTATTCCATGGGTCCCAAATCTTCAGGTTCAAGGGATTCTTCCTCCAGCTAAAACATGCAAGGGAAACCCACAGTATGGTCCACCGTGTGATTGGGAAACGATTTACAATGCATCTCAGTTTTCGTATCCTGGTCCTCGGGTTCACCATTCCAGATGCTTTACTAACACTCTCCCTGCTTGGAGAGTCAGTGCCTTTAACCTCCTGTTTGGCACAGCTTGCAATTTCTGTGCAAGATGAACAGGAATAGGGAGAACCAATGAGAGACTAGCTGTAGGTGTCTGCACGGGCAAATGTAACGCTCATTGCCCACCAGGAAGAGGAAGTAAACAAAGGCTCAGTGTGCCCTGCTGGAAACAGATTAGGGCCTGAAGCAATCCTGCGGTTTTGTGCCCAGCTCACAAGAAAGCGAGTTGAAGAAAGGAGCTCAGGGGCACTGTAATTCACAAACCTGCAGAGTTATAAATGACAGCTATCCTCCAAAAATATATTGAAGTAAGCCTGCGAAGGGGACTTGAAAGCAGGGCTGAATTTCAGGAAAAAGATTGCAGGGGGTAGACTGGAATTGCCCTGAAAGCATAGGAAAAGAGGCACAACGTCGACAATGATGCACTTGGCCAAAAAGGGCGTATGCGTTTTTTCCTGAATATATTCAGGAAAAAACGCATACGCTCTTTTTGGGCAACCAAGCAAGCCTGTAAAGGAAATCTGCACTACAATGAAGTCTCAATGCCCCCCGGGCAAGAGGGCCATCTGAAAAAAGTGTAAAATCCAGAAAGGTAGGACAGGATATGGAGAACAGGGAGCCTTGTTATGCTGATTGGCAGGATGTAAATTGCCAACAGCCACCCTGGAGAAGTGTATGGTGTTTCCAGAAACACGTAAGAAATAAAGCAACACAGCCTATGGCAATTGCACTTATGGTCCTATTCCTTAGGGAAATTAAAATCAAAAACAGAGAGCGACTCCAAAGTTTGGGACGGCTGTGTTTCCAAGAAGCTCGTCTACAGTACCAGGTAAATATCCCAGAAAGCATAAAATGGATAAAGAAGTTGTGGCACGTACGTGCAATGCAATATCACTCAGCAATGAAATCTGTGTCATCAGGCCCGTAGCGGCATAGTGAGTGGATGCAGGTACGGTGATTCTACGTGAACTACGTCACACAGAAAAAGAAACATCATAAGATATCACTAATACACGGAATGTAAACTTGACTACACATGAACTGAATTACAAAACAGAACAGGGTCTCAAATTTAGAAAACCAACTAGTGCTTGCTTATGGGGAAAGGTGCCTTGGGGTGCTGCATAAAAACAGAGACTGAAATTAGCACAGATAACATTCCATAAGCCAAATATGTAATAGACAAGACCTACTCCTTGCTCAACGAAATGGACTCAACACCACATATTCAACGCCTAGGAATATACCTGACTAGGAAGAATCTTAAAACCCATGGATATATATGTCTCCGTAAGAGAATCAAGCGTGTGTACAGCGGCCGAAACGCAGCAGTGAAAATCCGATAAATCCCATTATCAAAATAAATTTCGAAAACAAAACACAAAGACAGTGAAATAGAAAGCAATTCTTAAATAATTCACTCAGGGCATGTGCTGCAACCGGGATTGACCACATCTACACCCAGAGGTGGTTGAGACATAAGGCTGGACACTTCAGGCTGATAGCATTGGTGAGTTTCGGTGAGCAAATGCAGACCCTTTGAAGTCATACTGCATGGTACCTATTCCATGGGTCCCAACTCTTCAGGTTCAAGGGATTCTTCCTCCAGCTAAAACATGCATGGGAACCCCACAGTATGGTCCACCGTGTGATTGGGAAACGATATAAAATGCATCTCAGTTTTCGTATCCTGGTCCTCGGGTTCACCATTCCAGATGCTTTACTAACACTCTCCCCGCTTGGAGAGTCACGGCCTTTAACCTCCTGTTTGGCACAGCTTGCAATTTCTGTGCAAGATGAACAGGAATAGGGAGAACCAATGAGAGACTAGCTGTAGGTGTCTGCACGGGCAAATGTAACGCTCATTGCCCACCAGGAAGAGGAATTAAACAAAGGCTCAGCGTGCCCTGCTGAAAACAGATTAGGGCCTGAAGCAATCCTGCGGTTTTGTGCCCAGCTCACAAGAAAGCGAGTTGAAGAAAGGAGCTCAGGGGCACTGTAATTCACAAACCTGCAGAGTTATAAATGACAGCTATCCTCCAAAAATATATTGAAGTAAGCCTGCGAAGGGGACTTGAAAGCGGGGCAGAATTTCAGGAAAACGATTGCAGGGGTAGACTGGAATTGCCCTGAAAGCATAGGAAAAGAGGCAGAACGTCGACAATGATGCACTTGGCCAAAAAGGGCGTATGCGTTTTTTCCTGAATATATTCAGGAAAAAATGCATACGCCCTTTTTGGCCAACCAAGCAAGCCTGTAAAGGAAATCTGCACCGCAACGAAGTCTCACTGCCCCCCGGGCAAAAGGGCCATCTGAAAAAAGTGTAAAATCCAGAAAGGTAGGACAGGATATGGAGAACAGGGAGCCTTGTTATGCTGATTGGCAGGATGTAAATTGCCGGCAGCCACCCTGGAGAAGTGTATGGTGTTTCCTGAAACACGTAAGAAACAAAGCAACACAGCCTATGGCACTTCCACTTATGGTCCTATAGCTTACGGAAATTAAAATCAAAAACAGACAGCCAACCCAATATTTGGGACGGCTGTGTTCACAAGAAGCTCGTCTACAGTATCAGGTAAATATCCCAGAAAGCAAAAAATGGATAAAGAAGTTGTGGCACGTACGTACAATGCAATATCACTCAGCAATGAAATCTGTGTCATCAGGCCCGTAGCGGCATAGTGAGTGGATGCAGGTACGGTGATTCTACGTGAACTACGTCACACAGAAAAAGAAACATCATAAGATATCACTAATACACGGAATGTAAACTTGACTACACATGAACTGAATTACAAAACAGAACAGGGTCTCAAATTTAGAAAACCAACTAGTGCTTGCTTATGGGGAAAGGTGCCGTGGGGTGCTGCATAAAACCAGAGACTGAAATTAGTACAGATAACATTCCATAAGACAAATATGTAATAGACAAGACCTACTCCTTGCTCAACGAAATGGACTCAACACCACATATTCAACGCCTAGGAATATACCTGACTAGGAAGAATCTTAAAACCCATGGATATATATGTCTCCGTAAGAGAATCAAGCGTGTGTACAGCGGCCGATACGCAGCAGTGAAAATCCGATAAATCCCATTATCAAAATAAATTTCGAAAACAAAACACAAAGACAGTGAAATAGAGAGCAATTCTTAAATAATTCACTCAGGGCATGTGATGCAACCGGGATTGACCACATCTACACCCAGTGCTGGTTGAGACATAAGGCTGGACACTACAGGCTGATAGCATTGGTGAGTTTCGGTGAGAAAATGCAGACCCTTTGAAGTCATACTGCATGGTACCTATTCCATGGGTCCCAACTCTTCAGGTTCAAGGGATTCTTCCTCCAGCTAAAACATGCATGGGAAACCCACAGTATGGTCCACCGTGTGATTGGGAAACGATTTAAAATGCATCTCAGTTTTCGTATCCTTCTCCTCGGGTTCACCATTCCAGATGCTTTACTAACACTCTCCCCGCTTGGAGAGTCAGTGCCTTTAACCTCCTGTTTCGCACAGCTTGCCATTTCTGTGCAAGATGAACAGGAATAGGGAGAACCAATGAGAGACTAGCTGTAGGTGTCTGCACGGGCAAATGTAACGCTCATTGCCCACCAGGAAGAGGAATTAAACAAAGGCTCAGTGTGCCCTGCTGGAAACAGATTAGGGCCTGAAGCAATCCTGCGGTTTTGTGCCCAGCTCACAAGAAAGCGAGTTGAAGAAAGGAGCTCAGGGGCAATGTACTTCACAAACCTGCAGAGTTATAAATGACAGCTATCCTCCAAAAATATATTGAAGTAAGCCTGCGAAGGGGACTTGCAAGCGGGGCAGAATTTCAGGAAAATGATTGCAGGGGGTAGACTGGAATTGCCCTGAAAGCATAGGAAAAGAGGCACAACGTCGACAATGATGCCCTTGGCCAAAAAGTGCGTATGCGTTTTTTCCTGAATATATTCAGGAAAAAACGCATACGCCATTTTTGGCCAACCAAGCAAGCCTGTAAAGGAAATCTGCACTACAATGAAATCTCACTGCCCCCCCGGGCAAAAGGGCCATCTGAAAAAAGTGTAAAATCCAGAAAGGTAGGACAGGATATGGAGAAGAGGGAGCCTTGATATGCTGATTGGCAGGATGTAAATTGTGAACAGCCACCCTGGAGAAGTGTATGGTGTTTCCTGAAACACGTAAGAAATAAAGCAACACAGCCTATGGCAATTGCAATTATGGTCCTATTGCTTAGGGAAATTAAAATCATAAACGGAGAGCCACCCCAAAGTTTGGGACGGCTGTGTTCCCAAGAAGCTCGTCTACAGTACCAGGTAAATATCCCAGAAAGCAAAAAATGGATAAAGAAGTTGTGGCACGTACGTGCAATGCAATATCACTCAGCAATGAAATCTGTGTCATCAGGTCCGTAGCGGCATAGTGAGTGGATGCAGGTACGGTGATTCTACGTGAACTACGTCACACAGAAAAAGAAACTTCATAAGATATCACTAATACACGGAATGTAAACTTGACTACACATGAACTGAATTACAAAACAGAACAGGGTCACAAATTTAGAAAACCAACTATTGCTTGCTTATGGGGAAAGGTGCCTTGGGTTGCTGCATAAAAGCAGAGACTGAAATTAGCACAGATATCATTCCATAAGCCAAATATGTAATAGACAAGACCTACTCCTTGCTCAACGAAATGGACTCAACACCACATATTCAACGCCTAGGAATATACCTGACTAGGAAGAATCTTAAAATCCATGGATTTATATGTCTCTGTAAGAGAATCAAGCGTGTGTACAGCGGCATAAACGCAGCAGTGAAAATCCGATAAATCCCATTATCAAAATAAATTTCAAAAACAAAACACAAAGACAGTGAAATAGAGAGCAATTCTTAAATAGTTCACTCAGGGTATGTGATGCAACCGGGATTGACCACATCTACACCCAGAGCTGGTTGAGATATAAGGCTGGACACTTCAGGCTGATAGCATTGGTGAGTTTCGGTGAGCAAATGCAGACCCTTTGAAGTCATACTGCATGGTACCTATTCCATGGGTCCCAACTCTTCAGGTTCAAGGGATTCTTCCTCCAGCTAAAACATGCATCGGAAACCCACAGTATGGTCCACCGTGTGATTGGGAAACGATTTAAAATGCACCTCAGTTTTCGTATCCTGTTCCTCGGGTTCACCATTCCAGATGCTTTACTAAGACTCTCCCTGCTTGGAGAGTCAGTGCCTTTAACCTCCTGTTTGGCACAGCTTGCAATTTCTGTGCAAGATGAACAGGAATAGGGAGAACCAATGAGAGACTAGCTATAGGTGTCTGCACGGGCAAATGTAACGCTCATTTCCCACCAGGAAGAGGAATTAAACAAAGGCTCAGTGTGCCCTGCTGGAAACAGATTAGGGCCTGAAGCAATCCTGCGGTTTTGTGCCCAGCTCACAAGAAAGCGAGTTGAGGAAAGGAGCTCAGGGGCACTGTAATTCACAAACCTGCAGAGTTATAAATGACAGCTATCCTCCAAAAATATATTGAAGTAAGCCTGCGAAGGGGACTTGAAAGCGGGGCAGAATTTCAGGAAAACGATTGCAGGGGGTAGACTGGAATTGCCCTGAAAGCATAGGAAAAGAGGCAGAACGTCGACAATGATGCACTTGGCCAAAAAGGGCGTATGCGTTTTTTCCTGAATATATTCAGGAAATAACGCATACGCCCTTTTTGGCCAACCAAGCAAGCCTGTAAAGGAAATCTGCACTACAATGAAGTCTCACTGCCCCCCGGGCAAAAGGGCCATCTGAAAAAAGTGTAAAATCCAGAAAGGTAGGACAGGATATGGAGAACAGGGAGCCTTGTTATGCTGATTGGCAGGATGTAAATTGCCAGCAGCCACCCTGGAGAAGTGTATGGTGTTTCCTGAAACACGTAAGAAACAAAGCAACACAGCCTATGGCACTTCCACTTATGGTCCTATAGCTTACGGAAATTAAAATCAAAAACAGACAGCCACCCCAATATTTGGGACGGCTGTGTTCACAAGAAGCTCGTCTACAGTATCAGGTAAATATCCCAGAAAGCAAAAAATGGATAAAGAAGTTGTGGCACGTACGTACAATGCAATATCACTCAGCAATGAAATCTGTGTCATCAGGCCCGTAGCGGCATAGTGAGTGGATGCAGGTACGGTGATTGTACGTGAACAACGTCACACATAAAAAGAAACATCATAAGATATCACTAATACACGGAATGTAAACTTGACTACACATGAACTGAATTACAAAACAGAACAGGGTCTCAAATTTAGAAAACCAACTAGTGCTTGCTTATGGGGAAAGGTGCCTTGGGGTGCTGCATATAACCAGAGACTGAAATTAGCACAGATAACTTTCCATAGGCCAAATATGTAATAGAAAAGACCTACTCCTTGCTCAACGAAATGGACCCAACACCACATATTCAACGCCTAGGAATATACCTGACTAGGAAGAATCTTAAAACCCATGGATTTATATGTCTCCGTAAGAGAATCAAGCGTGTGTACAGCGGCCGAAACGCAGCAGTGAAAATCCGATAAATCCCATTATCAAAATAAATTTCGAAAACAAAACACAAAGACAGTGAAATCGAGAGCAATTCTTAACTAATTCACTCAGGGCATGTGATGCAACCGGGATTGACCACATCTACACCCAGAGCTGGTTGAGACATAAGGCTGGACGCTTCAGGCTGATAGCATTGGTGAGTTTCGGTGAGCAAATGCAGACCCTTTGAAGTCATACTGCATGGTACCCATTCCATGGGTCCCAAATCTCCAGGTTCAAGGCATTCTTCCTCCAGTTAAAACATGCATGGGAAACCCAGAGTATCGTCCACCGTGTGATTGGGAAACGATTTAAAATGCATCTCAGTTTTCATATCCTGGTCCTCGGGTTCACCATTCCAGATGCTTTACTAACACTCTCCCCGCTTGGAGAGTCAGTGCCTTTAACCTCCTGTTTGGCACAGCTTGCCATTTCTGTGCAAGATGAACAGGAATAGGGAGAACCAATGAGAGACTAGCTGTAGGTGTCTGCACGGGCAAATGTAACGCTCATTGCCGACCAGGAAGAGGAATGAAACAAAGGCTCAGCGTGCCCTGCTGAAAACAGATTAGGGCCTGAAGCAATCCTGCGGTTTTGTGCCCAGCTCACAAGAAAGCGAGTTGAAGAAAGCAGCTCAGGGGCACTGTAATTCACAAACCTGCAGAGTTATAAATGACAGCTATCCTCCAAAAATATATTGAAGTAAGCCTGCGAAGGGGACTTGAAAGCGGGGCAGAATTTCAGGAAAACGATTGCAGGGGGTAGACTGGAATTGCCCTGAAAGCATAGGAAAAGAGGCAGAACGTCGACAATGATGCACTTGGCCAAAAAGCGCGTATGCATTTTTTCCTGAATATATTCAGGAAAAAACGCATACGCACTTTTTGGCCAACCAAGCAGGCCTGTAAATGAAATCTGCACTACAATGAAGTCTCACTGCCCCACGGGCAAAAGGGCCATCTGAAAAAAGTGTAAAATCCAGAAAGGTAGGACAGGATACGGAGAACAGGGAGCCTTGTTATGCTGATTGGCAGGATGTAAATTGCCAGCAGCCACCCTGGAGAAATGTATGGTGTTTCCTGAAACACGTAAGAAACAAAGCAACACAGCCTATGGCACTTCCACTTATGGTCCTATAGCTTACGGAAATTAAAATCAAAAACAGACAGCCACCCCAATATTTGGGATGGCTGTGTTCACAAGAAGCTCGTCTACAGTATCAGGTAAATATCCCAGAAAGCAAAAAATGGATAAAGAAGTTGTGGCACGTACGTACAATGCAATATCACTCAGCAATGAAATCTGTGTCATCAGGCCCGTAGCGGCATAGTGAGTGGATGCAGGTACGGTGATTCTACGTGAACTACGTCACACAGAAAAAGAAACATCATAAGATATCACTAATACACGGAATGTAAACTTGACTACACATGAACTGAATTACAAAACAGAACAGGGTCTCAAATTTAGGAAACCAACTAGTGCTTGCTTATGGGGAAAGGTGCCTTGGGGTGCTGCATAAAACCAGAGACTGAAATTAGCACAGATAACTTTCCATAAGCCAAATATGTAATAGAAAAGACCTACTCCTTGTTCAACGAAATGGACCCAACACCACATATTCAACGCCTAGGAATATACCTGACTAGGAAGAATCTTAAAACCCATGGATATATATGTTTCCGTAAGAGAATCAAGCGTGTGTACAGCGGCATAAACGCAGCAGTGAAAATCCGATAAATCCCATTATCAAAATAAATTTCAAAAACAAAACACAAAGACAGTGAAATAGAGAGCATTTCTTAAATAATTCACTCAACGCATGTGATGCAACCGGGATTTAACACATCTACACCCAGAGCTGGTTGAGACATAAGGCTGGACACTTCAGGCTGATAGCATTGGTGAGTTTCGGTGAGCAAATGCAGACCCTTTGAAGTCATACTGCATGGTACCCATTCCATGGGTGCCAACTCTCCAGGTTCAAGGGATTCTTCCTCCAGCTAAAACATGCATGGGAAACCCAGAGTATCGTCCACCGTGTGATTGGGAAACGATTTAAAATGCATCTCAGTTTTCGTATCCTGGTCCTCGGGTTCACCATTCCAGATGCTTTACTAACACTCTCCCCGCTTGGAGAGTCAGTGCCTTTAACCTCCTCTTTGGCACAGCTTGCAATTTCTGTGCAAGATGAACAGGAATAGGGAGAACCAATGAGAGACTAGCTGTAGGTGTCTGCACGGGCAAATGTAACGCTCATTGCCCACCAGGAAGAGGAATTAAACAAAGGCTCAGTGTGCCCTGCTGGAAACAGATTAGGGCCTGAAGCAATCCTGCGGTTTTGTGCCCAGCTCACAAGAAAGCGAGTTGAAGAAAGGAGCTCAGGGCACTGTAATTCACAAACCTGCAGAGTTATAAATGACAGCTATCTTCCAAAAGTATACTGAACTAAGCCTGCGTAGGGGACTTGAAAGCGGGGCAGAATTTCAGGAAAACGATTGCAGGGGGTAGACAGGAATTGCCCTGAAAGCATAGGAAACGAGGCACAACGTCGACAATGATGCACTTGGCCAAAAAGTGCGTATGCGTTTTTTCCTGAATATATTCAGGAAAAAACGCATACGCCCTTTTTGGCCAACCAAGCAAGCCTGTAAAGGAAATCTGCACTACAATGAAGTCTCACTGCCCCCCGCGCAAGAGGGCCATGTGAAAAAAGTGTAAAATCCAGAAAGGTAGGACAGGATATGGAGAAGAGGGAGCCTTGTTATGCTGATTGGCAGGATGTAAATTGCCAACAGCCACCCTGGAGAAGTGTATGTTGTTTCCTGAAACACGTAAGAAATAAAGCAACACAGCCTATGGCAATTGCACTTATGGTCCTATTCCTTAGGGAAATTAAAATCAAAAACAGAGAGCCACCCCAAAGTTTGGGACGGCTGTGTTCCCAAGAAGCTCGTCTACAGTACCAGGTAAATATCCCAGAAAGCAAAAAATGGATAAAGAAGTTGTGGCACGTATGTGCAATGCAATATCACTCAGCAATGAAATCTGTGTCATCAGGCCCGTAGCGGCATAGTGAGTGGATGCAGGTACGGTGATTCTACGTGAACTACGTCACACAGAAATAGAAACATCATAAGATATCGCTAATACACGGAATGTAAACTTGACTACACATGAACTGATTTACAAAACAGAACAGGGTCTCAAATTTAGAAAACCAACTAGTGCTTGCTTATGGGGAAAGGTGCGTTGGGGTGCTGCATAAAACCAGAGACTGAAATTAGCACAGATAACATTCCATAAGCCAAATATTTAATAGACAATACCTACTCCTTGCAAAACGAAATGGACTCAACACCACATATTCAACGCCTAGGAATATACCTGACTAGGAAGAATCTTAAAACCCATGGATATATATGTCTCCGTAAGAGAATCAAGCGTGTGTACAGCAGCCGATACGCAGCAGTGAAAATCCGATAAATCCCATTATCAAAATAAATTTCGAAAACAAAACACAAAGACAGTGAAATAGAGAGCAATTCTTAAATAATTCACTCAGGGCATGTGATGCAACCGGGATTGCCCACATCTACACCCAGAGCTGATTGAGACATAAGGCTGGACACTTCAGGCTAATAGCATTGGTGAGTTTCGGTGACCAAATGCAGACCCTTTGAAGTCATACTGCATGGTACTTATTCCATGGGTCCCAACTCTTCAGGTTCAAGGGATTCTTCCTCCAGCTAAAACATGCATGGGAAACCCAGAGTATCGTCCACCGTGTGATTGGGAAACGATTTAAAATGCATCTCAGTTTTCGTATCCTGGTCCTCGGGTTCACCATTCCAGATGCTTTAATAACACTCTCCCCGCTTGGAGAGTCAGTGCCTTTAACCTCCTCTTTGGCACAGCTTGCAATTTCTGTGCAAGATGAACAGGAATAGGGAGAACCAATGAGAGACTAGCTGTAGGTGTCTGCACGGGCAAATGTAACGCTCATTGCCCACCAGGAAGAGGAATTAAACAAAGGCTCAGTGTGCCCTGCTGGAAACAGATTAGGGCCTGAAGCAATCCTGCGGTTTTGTGCCCAGCTCACAAGAAAGCGAGTTGAAGAAAGGAGCTCAGGGGCCCTGTAATTCACAAACCTGCAGAGTTATAAATGACAGCTATCTTCCAAAAGTATACTGAAGTAAGCCTGCGTAGGGGACTTGAAAGCGGGGCAGAATTTCAGGAAAACGATTGCAGGGGGTAGACAGGAATTGCCCTGAAAGCATAGGAAACGAGGCACAACGTCGACAATGATGCACTTGGCCAAAAAGGGCTTCTGTGTTTTTTCCTGAATATATTGAGGAAAAAACGCATACGCACTTTTTGGCCAACCAAGCAAGCCTGTAAAGGAAATCTGCACTACAATGAAGTCTCACTGCCCCGCGGGCAAGAGGGCCATCTGAAAAAAGTGTAAAATCCAGAAAGGTAGGACAGGATATGGAGAACAGGGAGCCTTGTTTTGCTGATTGGCAGGATGTAAATTGCCAACAGCCACCCTGGAGAAGTGTATGGTGTTTCCTGAAACACGTAAGAAATAAAGCAACACAGCCTATGGCAATTGCACTTATGGTCCTATTCCTTAGGGAAATTAAAATCAAAAACAGAGAGCCACCCCAAAGTTTGGGACGGCTGTGTTCCCAAGAAGCTCGTCTACAGTAACAGGTAAATATCCCAGAAAGCAAAAAATGGATAAAGAAGTTGTGGCACGTACGTGCAATGCAATATCACTCAGCAATGAAATCTGTGTCATCAGGCCCGTAGCGGCATAGTGAGTGGATGCAGGTACGGTGATTCTACGTGAACTACGTCACACAGAAATAGAAACATCATAAGATATCACTAATACTCGGAATGTAAACTTGACTACACATGAACTGAATTACAAAACAGAACAGGGTCTCAAATTTAGAAAACCAACTAGTGCTTGCTTATGGGGAAAGGTGCCTTGGGGTGCTGCATAAAACCAGAGACTGAAATTAGCACAGATAACATTCCATAAGCCAAATATGTAATAGACAAGACCTACTCCTTGCTCAACGAAATGGACTCAACACCACATATTCAACGCCTAGGAATATACCTGACTAGGAAGAATCTTAAAACCCATGGATATATATGTCTCCGTAAGAGAATCAAGCGTGTGTACAGCGGCTGATACGCAGCAGTGAAAATCCGATAAATCCCATTATCAAAATAAATTTCGAAAACAAAACACAAAGACAGTGAAATAGAGAGCAATTCTTAAATAATTCACTCAGGGCATGTGATGCAACCGGGATTGACCACATCTACACCCAGAGCTGATTGAGATATAAGGCTGGACACTTCAGGCTAATAGCATTGGTGAGTTTCGGTGAGCAAATGCAGACACTTTGAAGTCATACTGCATGGTACCTATTCCATGGGTCCCAACTCTTCAGGTTCAAGGGATTCTACCTCCAGTTAAAACATGCATAGGAAACCCACAGTATGGTCCACCGTGTGATTGGGAAACGATTTAAAATGCATCTCAGGTTTCGTATCCTGGTCCTCGGGTTCACCATTCCAGATACTTTACTAACATTCTCCCTGCTTGGAGAGTCAGTGCCTTTAACCTCCTGTTTGGCACAGCTTGCAATTTCTGTGCAAGATGAACAGGAATAGGGAGAACCAATGAGAGACTAGCTATAGGTGTCTGCACGGGCAAATGTAACGCTCATTGCCCACCAGGAAGAGGAATTAACCAAAGGCTCAGTGTGCCCTGCTGGAAACAGATTAGGGCCTGAAGCAATCCTGCGGTTTTGTGGCCAGCTCACAAGAAAGCGAGTTGAAGAAAGGAGCTCAGAGGCACTGTAATTCACAAACCTGCAGAGTTATAAATGACAGCTATCCTCCAAAAATATATTGAAGTAAGCTTGCGAAGGGGACTTGAAAGCGGGGCAGAATTTCAGGAAAACGATTGCAGGGGGTAGACTGGAATTGCCCTGAAAGCATAGGAAAAGAGGCAGAACGTCGACAATGATGCACTTGGCCAAAAAGTGCGTATGCATTTTTTCCTGAATATATTCAGGAAAAAACGCATACGCCCTTTTTGGCCAACCAAGCAAGCCTGTAAAGGAAATCTCCACTACAATGAAGTCTCACTGCCCCCCGGGCAAAAGGGCCATCTGAAAAAAGTGTAAAATCCAGAAAGGTAGGACAGGATATGGAGAACAGGGAGCCTTGTTATGCTGATTGGCAGGATGTAAATTGCCAGCAGCCACCCTGGAGAAGTGTATGGTGTTTCCTGAAACACGTAAGAAACAAAGCAACACAGCCTATGGCACTTCCACTTATGGTCCTATAGCTTACGGAAATTAAAATCAAAAACAGACAGCCACCCCAATATTTGGGATGGCTGTGTTCACAAGAAGCTCGTCTACAGTATCAGGTAAATATCCCAGAAAGCAAAAAATGGATAAAGAAGTTGTGGCACGTACGTACAATGCAATATCACTCAGCAATGAAATCTGTGTCATCAGGCCCGTAGCGGCATAGTGAGTGGATGCAGGTACGGTGATTCTACGTGAACTACGTCACACAGAAAAAGAAACATCATAAGATATCACTAATACACGGAATGTAAACTTGACTACACATGAAATGAATTACAAAAAAGAACAGGGTTTCAAATTTAGGAAACCAACTAGTGCTTGCTTATGGGGAAAGGTGCCTTGGGGTGCTGCATAAAACCAGAGACTGAAATTAGCACAGATAACTTTCCATAAGCCAAATATGTAATAGACAAGACCTACTCCTTGTTCAACGAAATGGACCCAACACCACATATTCAACGCCTAGGAATATACCTGACTAGGATGAATCTTAAAACCCATGGATATATATGTCTCCGTAAGAGAATCAAGCGTGTGTACAGAGGCCGATACGCAGCAGTGAAAATCCGATAAATCCCATTATCAAAATAAATTTCGAAAACAAAACACAAAGACAGTGAAATAGAGAGCAATTCTTAAATAATTCACTCAGGGCATGTGATGCAACCGGGATTGACCACATCTACACCCACAGCTGATTGAGACATAAGGCTGGACACTTCAGGCTAATAGCATTGGTGAGTTTCGGTGAGCAATGCAGACCCTTTGAAGTCATACTGCATGGTACCTATTCCATGGGTCCCAACTCTTCAGGTTCAAGGGATTCTTCCTCCAGCTAAAATATGCATGGGAAACCCAGAGTATCGTCCACCGTGTGATTGGGAAACGATTTAAAATGCATCTCAGTTTTCGTATCCTGGTCCTCGGGTTCACCATTCCAGATGCTTTACTAACACTCTCCCCGCTTGGAGAGTCAGTGCCTTTAACCTCCTCTTTGGCACAGCTTGCAATTTCTGTGCAAGATGAACAGGAATAGGGAGAACCAATGAGAGACTAGCTGTAGGTGTCTGCACGGGCAAATGTAACGCTCATTGCCCACCAGGAAGAGGAATTAAACAAAGGCTCAGTGTGCCCTGCTGGAAACAGATTAGGGCCTGAAGCAATCCTGCGGTTTTGTGCCCAGCTCACAAGAAAGCGAGTTGAAGAAAGGAGCTCAGGGGCACTGTAATTCACAAACCTGCAGAGTTATAAATGACAGCTATCTTGCAAAAGTATACTGAAGTAAGCCTGCGTAGGGGTCTTGAAAGCGGGGCAGAATTTCAGGAAAACGATTGCAGGGGGTAGACTGGAATTGCCCTGAAAGCATAGGAAAAGAGGCACAACATCGACAATGATGCACTTGGCCAAAAAGGGCGTATGCGTTTTTTCCTGAATATATTCAGGAAAAAACGCATATGCCCTTTTTGGCCAACCAAGCAAGCCTGTAATGGAAATCTGCACTACAATGAAGTCTCACTGCCCCCCGGGCAAGAGGGCCATCTGAAAAAAGAGTAAAATCCAGAAAGGTAGGACAGGATATGGAGAAGAGGGAGCCTTGTTATGCTGATTGGCAGGATGTAAATTGCCAACAGCCACCCTGGAGAAGTGTATGGTGTTTCCTGAAACACGTAAGAAATAAAGCAACACAGCCTATGGCAATTGCACTTATGGTCCTATTCCTTAGAGAAATTAAAATCAAAAACAGAGAGCCATTCCAAAGTTTGGGACGGCTGTGTTCCCAAGAAGCTCGTCTACAGTACCAGGTAAATATGCCAGAAAGCAAAAAATGGATAAAGAAGTTGTGGCACGTACGTGCAATGCAATATCACACAGCAATGAAATCTGTGTCATCAGGCCCGTAGCGGCATAGTGAGTGGATGCAGGTACGGTGATTCTACGTGAACTACGTCACACAGAAAAAGAAACATCATAAGATATCACTAATACACGGAATGTAAACTTGACTACACATGAACTGAATTACAAAACAGAACAGGGTCTCAAATTTACAAAAACCAACTAGTGCTTTCTTATGGGGAAAGGTGCCTTGGGTTGCTGCATAAAACCAGAGACTGAAATTAGCACAGATAACTTTCCATAAGCCAAATATGTAATAGACAAGACCTACTCCTTGCTCAACGAAATGGACTCAACACCACATATTCAACGCCTAGGAATATACCTGACTAGGAAGAATCTTAAAACCCATGGATATATATGTCTCCGTAAGAGAATCAAGCGTGTGTACAGCGGCCGATACGCAGCAGTGAAAATCCGATAAATCCCATTATCAAAATAAATTTCGAAAACAAAACACAAAGACAGTGAAATAGAGAGCAATTCTTAAATAATTCACTCAGGGCATGTGATGCAACCGGGATTGACCACATCTACACCCAGAGCTGATTGAGACATAAGGCTGGACACTTCAGGCTAATAGCATTGGTGAGTTTCGGTGAGCAAATGCAGACCCTTTGAAGTCATACTGCATGGAACCTATTCCATGGGTCCCAACTCTTCAGGTTCAAGGGATTCTACCTCCAGTTAAAACATGCATAGGAAACCCACAGTATGGTCCACCGTGTGATTGGGAAACGATTTAAAATGCATCTCAGGTTTCGTATCCTGGTCCTCGGGTTCACCATTCCAGATGCTTTACTAACACTCTCCCCGCTTGGAGAGTCAGTGCCTTTAACCTCCTGTTTGGCACAGCTTGCAATTTCTGTGCAAGATGAACAGGAATAGGGAGAACCAATGAGAGACTAGCTGTAGGTGTCTGCACGGGCAAATGTAACGCTCATTGTCGACCAGGAAGAGGAATTAAACAAAGGCTCAGCGTGCCCTGCTGAAAACAGTTTAGGGCCTGAAGCAATCCTGCGGTTTTGTGCCCAGCTCACAGGAAAGCGAGTTGAAGAAAGGAGCTCAGGGGCACTGTAATTCACAAACCTGCAGAATTATAAATGACAGCTATCCTCCAAAAATATATTGAAGTAAGCCTGCGAAGGGGACTTGAAAGCGGGGCAGAATTTCAGGAAAACGATTGCAGGGGATAGACGGGAATTGCCCTGAAAGCATAGGAAAAGTGGCACAACGTCGACAATGATGCACTTGGCCAAAAAGTGCGTATGCGTTTTTTCCTGAATATATTCAGGAAAAAACGCATACGCCCTTTTTGGCCAACCAAGCAAGCCTGTAAAGGAAATCTGGACTACAATGGAGTCTCACTGCCCCCCGGGCAAAAGGGCCATCTGAAAAAAGTGTAAAATCCAGAAAGGTAGGACAGGATATGGAGAACAGGGAGCCTTGTTATGCTGATTGGCAGGATGTAAATTGCCGGCAGCCATCCTGGAGAAGTGTATGGTGTTTCCTGAAACACGTAAGAAACAAAGCAACACAGCCTATGGCACTTCCACTTATGGTCCTATAGCTTACGGAAATTAAAATCAAAAACAGACAGCCACCCCAATATTTGGGACGGCTGTGTTCACAAGAAGCTCGTCTACAGTATCAGGTAAATATCCCAGAAAGCAAAAAATGGATAAAGAAGTTGTGGCACTTACGTACAATGCAATATCACTCAGCAATGAAATCTGTGTCATCAGGCCCGTAGCGGCATAGTGAGTGGATGCAGGCATGGTGATTCTACGTGAACTACGTCACACAGAAAAAGAAACATCATAAGATATCACTAATACACGGAATGTAAACTTGACTACACATGAACTGAATTACAAAACAGAACAGGGTCTCAAATTTAGAAAACCAACTAGTGCTTGCTTATGGGGAAAGGTGCCTTGGGGTGCTGCATAAAACCAGAGACTGAAATTAGCACAGATAACTTTCCATAAGCCAAATATGTAATAGACAAGACCTACTCCTTGCTCAACGAAATGGACCCAACACCACATATACAACGCCTAGGAATATACCTGACTAGGAAGAATCTTAAAACCCATGGATATATATGTCTCCGTAAGAGAATCAAGCATGTGTACAGCGGCGGAAATGCAGCAGTGAAAATCCGATAAATCCCATTATCAAAATAAATTTCGAAAACAAAACACAAGGACAGTGAAATAGAGAGCAATTCTTAAATAATTCACTCAGGGCATGTGATGCAACCGGGATTGACCACATCTACACCCAGAGCTGGTTGAGACATAAGGCTGGACACTTCAGGCTGATAGCACTGGTGAGTTTCGGTGAGCAAATGCAGACCCTTTGAAGTCATACTGCATGGTACCCATTCCATGGGTCCCAACTCTCCAGGTTCAAGGCATTCTTCCTCCAGCTAAAACATGCATGGGAAACCCAGAGTATCGTCCACCGTGTGATTGGGGAACGATTTAAAATGCATCTCAGTTTTCGTATCCTGGTCCTCGGGTTCACCATTCCAGATGCTTTACTAACACTCTCCCCGCTTGGAGAGTCAGTGCCTTTAACCTCCTGTTTGGCACAGCTTGCCATTTCTGTGCAAGATGAACAGGAATAGGGAGAACCAATGAGAGACTAGCTGTAGGTGTCTGCACGGGCAAATGTAACGCTCATTGCCCACCAGGAAGAGGAATTAAACAAAGGCTCAGTGTGCCCTGCTGGAAACAGATTAGGGCCTGAAGCAATCCTGCGGGTTTGTGCCCAGCTCACAAGAAAGCGAGTTGAAGAAAGGAGCTCAGGGGCACTGTAATTCACAAACCTGCAGAGTTATAAATGACAGCTATCCTCCAAAAATATATTGAAGTAAGCCTGCGAAGGGGACTTGAAAGCAGGGCTGAATTTCAGGAAAAAGATTGCAGGGGGTAGACTGGAATTGCCCTGAAAGCATAGGAAAGAGGCACAACGTCGACAATGATGCACTTGGTCAAAAAGGGCGTATGCGTTTTTTCCTGAATATATTCAGGAAAAAACGCATACGCCCTTTTTGGCTAACCAAGCAAGCCTGTAAAGGAAATCTGCACTACAATGAAATCTCACTGCCCCCCCGGGCAAAAGGGCCATCTGCAAAAAAATGTAAAATCCAGAAAGGTAGGACAGGATATGGAGAACAGGGAGCCTTGTTATGCTGATTGGCAGGATGTAAATTGCCAGCAGCCACCCTGGAGAAGTGTATGGTGTTTCCTGAAACACATAAGAAACAAAGCAACACAGCCTATGGCACTTCCACTTATGGTCCTATAGCTTACGGAAATTAAAATCAAAAACAGACAGCCACCCCAATATTTGGGACGGCTGTGTTCACAAGAAGCTCGTCTACAGTATCAGGTAAATATCCCAGAAAGCAAAAAATGGATAAAGAAGTTGTGGCACGTACGTGCAATGCAATATAACTCAGCAATGAAATCTGTGTCATCAGGCCCGTAGCGGCATAGTGAGTGGATGCATGTACGGTGATTCTACGTGAACTACGTCACACAGAAAAAGAAACAACATAAGATATCACTAATACACGGAATGTAAACTTGACTACACATAAACTGAATTACAAAACGGAACAGGGTCTCAAATTTAGAAAAGCAACTAGTGCTTGCTTATGGGGAAAGGTGCCTTGGGGTGCTGCATAAAAGCAGAGACTGAAATTAGCACAGATAACTTTCCATAAGCCAAATATGTAATAGACAAGACCTACTCCTTGCTCAACGAAATGGACCCAACACCACATATTCAACGCCTAGGAATATACCTGACTAGGAAGAATCTTAAAACCCATGGATATATATGTCTCCGTAAGAGAATCAAGCGTGTGTACAGCGGCTGAAACGCAGCAGTGAAAATCCGATAAATCCCATTATCAAAATAAATTTCGAAAACAAAACACAAAGACAGTGAAATAGAGAGCAATTCTTAAATAATTCACTCAGGGCATGTGATGCAACCAGTATTGACCACATCTACACCCAGAGCTGGTTGAGACATAAGGCTGGACACTTCTGGCTGATAGCACTGGTGAGTTTCGGTGAGCAAATGCAGACCCTTTGAAGTCATACTGCATGGTACCCATTCCATGGGTCCCAACTCTCCAGGTTCAAGGCATTCTTCCTCCAGCTAAAACATGCATGGGAAACCCAGAGTATCGTCCACCGTGTGATTGGGAAACGATTTAAAATGCATCTCAGTTTTCGTATCCTGGTCCTCGGGTTCACCATTCCAGATGCTTTACTAACACTCTCCCCGCTTGGAGAGTCAGTGCCTTTAACCTCCTGTTTGGCACAGCTTGCCATTTCTGTGCAAGATGAACAGGAATAGGGAGAACCAATGAGAGACTAGCTGTAGGTGTCTGCACGGGCAAATGTAACGCTCATTGCCCACCCGGAAGAGGAATTAAACAAAGGCTCAGTGTGCCCTGCTGGAAACAGATTAGGGCCTGAAGCAATCCTGCGGTTTTGTGCCCAGCTAACAAGAAAGCGAGTTGAAGAAAGGAGCTCAGGGGCACTGTACTTCACAAACCTGCAGAGTTATAAATGACAGCTATCCTCCAAAAATATATTGAAGTAAGCCTGCGAAGGGGACTTGAAAGCAGGGCTGAATTTCAGGAAAAAGATTGCAGGGGGTAGACTGGAATTGCCCTGAAAGCATAGGAAAAGAGGCACAACGTCGAAAATGATGCACTTGACCAAAAAGGGCGTATGCGTTTTTTCCTGAATATATTCAGGAAAAAACGCATACGCCCTTTTTGGCCAACCAAGCAAGCCTGTAAAGGAAATCTGCACTACAATGAAATCTCACTGCCCCCCCGGGCAAAAGGGCGATCTGAAAAAAGTGTAAAATCCAGAAAGGTAGGACAGGATATGGAGAACAGGGAGCCTTGTTATGCTGATTGGCAGGATGTAAATTGCCAGCAGCCACCCTGGAGATGTGTATGGTGTTTCCTGAAACACGTAAGAAACAAAGCAACACAGCCTATGGCACTTCCACTTATGGTCCTATAGCTTACGGAAATTAAAATCAAAAACAGACAGCCACCCCAATATTTGGGACAGCTTTGTTCACAAGAAGCTCGTCTACAGTATCAGGTAAACATCCCAGAAAGCAAAAAATGGATAAAGAAGTTGTGGCACGTACGTGCAATGCAATATCACTCAGCAATGAAATCTGTGTTATCAGGCCCGTAGCGGCATAGTGAGTGGATGCACGTACGGTGATTCTACGTGAACTACGTCACACAGAAAAAGAAACATCATAAGATATCACTAATACACGGAATGTAAACTTAACTACACATAAACTGAATTACAAAACAGAACAGGGTCTCAAATTTAGAAAACCAACTAGTGCTTGCTTATGGGGAAAGGTGCCTTGGGGTGCTCCATAAAAGCAGAGACTGAAGTTAGCACAGATAACTTTCCATAAGCCAAATATGTAATAGACAAGACCTACTCCTTGCTCAACGAAATGGACCCAACACCACATATTCAACGCCTAGGAATATACCTGACTAGGAAGAATCTTAAAACCCATGGATATATATGTCTCCGTAAGAGAATCAAGCGTGTGTACAGCGGCCGAAACGCAGCAGTGAAAATCCGATAAATCCCATTATCAAAATAAATTTCGAAAACAAAACACAAAGACAGTGAAATAGAGAGCAATTCTTAAATAATTCACTCAGGGCATGTGATGCAACCGGGACTGACCACATCTACACCCAGAGCTGGTTGAGACATAAGGCTGGACACTTCTGGCTGATAGCACTGGTGAGTTTCGGTGAGCAAATGCAGACCCTTTGAAGTCATACTGCATGGTACCCATTCTATGGGTCCCAACTCTCCAGGTTCAAGGCATTCTTCCTCCAGCTAAAACATGCATGGGAAACCCAGAGTATCGTCCACCGTGTGATTGGGAAACGATTTAAAATGCATCTCAGTTTTCGTATCCTGGTCCTCGGGTTCACCATTCCAGATGCTTTACTAACACTCTCCCCGCTTGGAGAGTCAGTGCCTTTAACCTCCTGTTTGGCACAGCTTGCCATTTCTGTGCAAGATGAACAGGAATAGGGAGAACCAATGAGAGACTAGCTGTAGGTGTCTGCACGGGCAAATGTAACGCTCATTGCCCAGCAGGAAGAGGAATTAAACAAAGGCTCAGTGTGCCCTGCTGGAAACAGATTAGTGCCTGAAGCAATCCTGCGGTTTTGTGCCCAGCTCACAAGAAAGCGAGTTGAAGAAAGGAGCTCAGGGGCACTGTAATTCACAAACCTGCAGAGTTATAAATGACAGCTATCCTCCAAAAATATATTGAAGTAAGCCTGCGAAGGGGACTTGAAAGCGGGGCAGAATTTCAGGAAAACGATTGCAGGGGGTAGACTGGAATTGCCCTGAAAGCATAGGAAAAGAGGCACAAAGTCGACAATGATGCACTTGGCCAAAAAGGGCGTATGCGTTTTTTCCTGAATATATTCAGGAAAAAATGCATACGCCCTTTTTGGCCAACCAAGCAAGCCTGTAAAGGAAATCTGCACTACAATGAAATCTCACTGCCCCCCCGGGCAAAAGGGCCATCTGAAAAAAGTGTAAAATCCAGAAAGGTAGGACAGGATATGGAGAACAGGGAGCCTTGTTATGCTGATTGGCAGGATGTAAATTGCCAGCAGCCACCCTGGAGAAGTGTATGGTGTTTCCTGAAACACGTAAGAAACAAAGCAACACAGCCTATGGCACTTCCACTTATGGTCCTATAGCTTACGGAAATTAAAATCAAAAACAGACAGCCACCCCAATATTTGGGACGGCTGTGTTCACAAGAAGCTCGTCTACAGTATCAGGTAAATATCCCAGAAAGCAAAAAATGGATAAAGAAGTTGTGGCACGTACGTGCAATGCAATATCACTCAGCAATTAAATCTGTGTCATCAGGCCCGTAGCGGCATAGTGAGTGGATGCAGGTACGGTGATTCTACGTGAACTACGTCACACAGAAAAAGAAACATCATAAGATATCACTAATACACGGAATGTAAACTTGACTACACATGAACTGAATTACAAAACAGAACAGGGTCTCAAATTTAGAAAACCAACTAGTGCTTGCTTATGGGGAAAGGTGCGTTGGGGTGCTGCATAAAACCAGAGACTGAAATTAGCACAGATAACATTCCATAAGCCAAATATGTAATAGACAAGACCTACTCCTTGCTCAACGAAATGGACTCAACACAACATATTCAACGCCTAGGAATATACCTGACTAGGAAGAATCTTAAAACCCATGGATATATATGTCTCGGTAAGAGAATCAAGCGTGTGTACAGCGGCGGAAATGCAGCAGTGAAAATCCGATAAATCCCATTATCAAAATAAATTTCGAAAACAAAACACAAAGACAGTGAAATAGAGAGCAATTCTTAAATAATTCACTCAGGGCATGTGATGCAACCGGGATTGACCACATCTACACCCAGAGCTGGTTGACACATAAGGCTGGACACTTCAGGCTGATAGCATTGGTGAGTTTCGGTGAGCAAATGCAGACCCTTTGAAGTCATACTGCATGGTACCCAATCCATGGGTCCCAACTCTCCAGGTTCAAGGCATTCTTCCTCTTGCTAAAACATGCATGGGAAACCCAGAGTATCGTCCACCGTGTGATTGGGAAACGATTTAAAATGCATCTCAGTTTTCGTATCCTGGTCCTCGGGTTCACCATTCCAGATGCTTTACTAACACTCTCCGTGCTTGGAGAGTCAGTGCCTTTAACCTCCTGTTTGGCACAGCTTGCAATTTCTGTGCAAGATGAACAGGAATAGGGAGAACCAATGAGAGACTAGCTGTAGGTGTCTGCACGGGCAAATGTAACGCTCATTGTCGACCAGGAAGAGGAATTAAACAAAGGCTCAGCGTGCCCTGCTGAAAACAGATTAGGGCCTGAAGCAATCCTGCGGTTTTGTGGCCAGCTCACAGGAAAGCGAGTTGAAGAAAGGAGCTCAGGGGCACTGTAATTCACAAACCTGCAGAGTTATAAATGACAGCTATCCTCCAAAAATATATTGAAGTAAGCCTGCGAAGGGGACTTGAAAGCGGGGCAGAATTTCAGGAAAACGATTGCAGGGGATAGACGGGAATTGCCCTGAAAGCATAGGAAAAGTGGCACAACGTCGACAATGATGCACTTGGCCAAAAAGGGCGTATGCGTTTTTTCCTGAATATATTCAGGAAAAAACGCATACGCCCTTTTTGGCCAACCAAGCAAGCCTGTAAAGAAATCTGCACTACAATGGAGTCTCACTGCCCCCCGGGCAAAAGGGCCATCTGAAAAAAGTGTAAAATCCAGAAAGGTAGGACAGGATATGGAGAACAGGGAGCCTTGTTATGCTGATTGGCAGGATGTAAATGGCCGGCAGCCACCCTGGAGAAGTGTATGGTGTTTCCTGAAACACGTAAGAAACAGAGCAACACAGCCTATGGCACTTCCACTTATGGTCCTATAGCTTACGGAAATTAAAATCAAAAACAGACAGCCACCTCAATATTTGGGACGGCTGTGTTCACAAGAAGCTCGTCTACAGTATCAGGTAAATATCCCAGAAAGCAAAACATGGATAAAGAAGTTGTGGAACGTACGTACAATGCAATATCACTCAGCAATGAAATCTGTGTCATCAGGCCCGTAGCGGCATAGTGAGTGGATGCAGGTACGGTGATTCTACGTGAACTACGTCACACAGAAAAAGAAACATCATAAGATATCACTAATACACGGAATGTAAACTTGACTACACATGAACTGAATTACAAAACAGAACAGGGTCTCAAATTTAGAAAACCAACTAGTGCTTGCTTATGGGGAAAGGTGCCTTGGGGTGCTGCATAAAACCAGAGACTGAAATTAGCACAGATAACTTTCAATAAGCCAAATATGTAATAGACAAGACCTACTCCTTGCTCAACGAAATGGACCCAACACCACATATTGAACGCCTAGGAATATACCTGACTAGGAAGAATCTTAAAACCCATGGATATATATGTCTCCGTAAGAGAATCAAGCGTGTGTAGAGCGGCCGAAACGCAGCAGTGAAAATCCGATAAATCCCATTATCAAAATAAATTTCGAAAACAAAACACAAAGACAGTGAAATAGAGAGCAATTCTTAAATAATTCACTCAGGGCATGTGATGCAACCGGGATGGACCACATCTACACCCAGAGCTGGTTGAGACATAAGGCTGGACACTTCAGGCTGATAGCATTGGTGAGTGTCGGTGAGCAAATGCAGACCCTTTGAAGTCATACTGCATGGTACCCATTCCATGGGTCCCAACTCTCCAGGTTCAAGGGATTCTTCCTCCAGCTAAAACATGCATGGGAAACCCAGAGTATCGTCCACCGTGTGATTGGGAAACGATTTAAAATGCATCTCATTTTTCGTATCCTGGTCCTCGGGTTCACCATTGCAGATGCTTTACTAACACTCTCCCCGCTTAGAGAGTCAGTGCCTTTAACCTCCTCTTTGGCACAGCTTGCAATTTCTGTGCAAGATGAACAGGAATAGGGAGAACCAATGAGAGACTAGCTGTAGGTGTCTGCACGGGCAAATGTAACGCTCATTGCCCACCAGGAAGAGGAATTAAACAAAGGCTCAGTGTGCCCTGCTGGAAACAGATTAGTGCCTGAAGCAATCCTGCGGTTTTGTGCCCAGCTCACAAGAAATCGTGTTGAAGAAAGGAGCTCAGGGGCACTGTAATTCACAAACCTGCAGAGTTATAAATGACAGCTATCCTCCAAAAATATATTGAAGTAAGCCTGCGAAGGGGACTTGAAAGGGGGGCAGAATTTCTGGAAAACGATTGCAGGGGGTAGACTGGAATTGCCCTGAAAGCATAGGAAAAGAGGCAGAACGTCGACAATGATGCACTTGGCCAAAAAGGGCGTATGCGTTTTTTCCTGAATATATTCAGGAAAAAACGCATACGCCCTTTTTGGCCAACCAAGCAAGCCTGTAAAGGAAATCTGCACTACAATGAAATCTCACTGCCCCCCCCCCCGGGCAAAAGGGCCATCTGAAAAAAGTGTAAAATCCAGAAAGGTAGGACAGGATATGGAGAACAGGGAGCCTTGTTATGCTGATTGGCAGGATGTAAATTGCCGGCAGCCATCCTGGAGAAGTGTATGGTGTTTCCTGAAACACGTAAGAAACAAAGCAACACAGCCTATGGCACTTCCACTTATGGTCCTATAGCTTACGGAAATTAAAATCAAAAACAGACAGCCACCCCAATATTTGGGACGGCTGTGTTCACAAGAAGCTCGTCTACAGTATCAGGTAAATATCCCAGAAAGCAAAAAATGGATAAAGAAGTTGTGGCACTTACGTACAATGCAATATCACTCAGCAATGAAATCTGTGTCATCAGGCCCGTAGCGGCATAGTGAGTGGATGCAGGCACGGTGATTCTACGTGAACTACGTCACACAGAAAGAGAAACATCATAAGATATCACTAATACACGGAATGTAAACTTGACTACACATGAACTGAATTACAAAACAGAACAGGGTCTCAAATTTAGAAAACCAACTAGTTCTTGCTTATGGGGAAAGGTGCGTTGGGATGCTGCATAAAACCAGAGACTGAAATTAGCACAGATAACTTTCCATAAGCCAAATATGTAATAGACAAGACCTACTCCTTGCTCAACGAAATGGACCCAAAACCACATATTCAACGCCTAGGAATATACCTGACTAGGAAGAATCTTAAAACCCATGGATATATATGTCTCCATAAGTGAATCAAGCGTGTGTACAGCGGCCGATACGCAGCAGTGAAAATCCGATAAATCCCATTATGAAAATAAATTTCGAAAACAAAACACAAAGACAGTGAAATAGAGAGCAATTCTTAAATAATTCACTCAGGGCATGTGATGCAACCGGGATTGACCACATCTACACCCAGAGCTGGTTGAGACATAAGGATGGACACTTCAGGCTGATAGCATTGGTGAGTTTCGGTGAGCAAATGCAGACCCTTTGAAGTCATAATGCATGGTACCCATTCCATGGGTCCCAACTCTCCAGGTTCAAGGGATTCTTCCTCCAGCTAAAACATGCATGGGAACCCCACAGTATGGTCCACCGTGTGATTGGGAAATGATTTAAAATGCATCTCAGTTTTCGTATCCTGGTCCTCGGGTTCACCATTCCAGATGCTTTACTAACACTCTCCCCGCTTGGAGAGTCAGTGCCTTTAACCTCCTGTTTGGCACAGCTTGCCATTTCTGTGCAAGATGAACAGGAATAGGGAGAACCAATGAGAGACTAGCTGTAGGTGTCTGCACGGGCAAATGTAACGCTCATTGCCCACCAGGAAGAGGAATTAAACAAAGGCTCAGTGTGCCCTGCTGGAAACAGATTAGGGCCTGAAGCAATCCTGCGGTTTTGTGCCCAGCTCACAAGAAAGTGAGTTGAAGAAAGGAGCTCAGGGGCACTGTACTTCACAAACCTGCAGAGTTATAAATGACAGCTATCCTCCAAAAATATATTGAAGTAAGCCTGTGAAGGGGACTTGAAAGTGGGGCTGAATTTCAGGAAAACGATTGCAGGGGGTAGACTGGAATTGCCCTGAAAGCATAGGAAAAGAGGCACAACGTCGACAATGATGCACTTGCCCAAAAAGGGCGTATGCGTTTTTTCCTGAATATATTCAGGAAAAAACGCATACGCCCTTTTTGGCCAACCAAGCAAGCCTGTAAAGGAAATCTGCACTACAATGAAATCTCACTGCCCCCCCGGGCAAAAGGGCCATCTGAAAAAAGTGTAAAATCCAGAAAGTTAGGACAGGATATGGAGAACAGGGAGCCTTGTTATGCTGATTGGCAGGATGTAAATTGCCAGCAGCCACCCTGGAGAAGTGTATGGTGTTTCCTGAAACACGTAAGAAACAAAGCAACACAGCCTATGGCACTTCCACTTATGGTCCTATAGCTTATGGAAATTAAAATCAAAAACAGACAGCCACCCCAATATTTGGGACGGTTGTGTTCACAAGAAGCTCGTCTACAGTATCAGGTAAATATCCCAGAAAGCAAAAAATGGATAAAGAAGTTGTGGCACGTACGTGCAATGCAATATCACTCAGCAATGAAATCTGTGTCATCAGGCCCGTAGCGGCATAGTAAGTGGATGCAGGTACGGTGATTCTACGTGAATTACGTCACACAGAAAAAGTAACATCATAAGATATCACTAATACACGGAATGTAAAGTTGACTACACATGAACTGAATTACAAAACAGAACAGGGTCTCAAATTTAGAAAACCAACTAGTGCTTGCTTATGGGGAAAGGTGCGTTGGGGCGCTGCATAAAACCAGAGACTGAAATTAGCACAGATAACATTCCATAAGCCAAATATGTAATAGACAAGACCTACTCCTTGCTCAACGAATTGGACTCAACACCACATATTCAACGCCTAGGAATATACCTGACTAGGAAGAATCTTAAAACCCATGGATATATATGTCTCCGTAAGAGAATCAAGCGTGTGTACAGCGGCGGAAATGCAGCAGTGAAAATCCGATAAATCCCATTATCAAAATAAATTTCGAAAACAAAACACAAAGACAGTGAAATAGAGAGCAATTCTTAAATAATTCACTCAGGGCATGTGATGCAACCGGGATTGACCACATCTACACCCAGAGCTGGTTGAGACATAAGGCTGGACACTTCAGGCTGATAGCACTGGTGAGTTTCGGTGAGCAAATGCAGACCCTTTGAAGTCATACTGCATGGTACACATTCCATGGGTCCCAACTCTCCAGGTTCAAGGCATTCTTCCTCCAGCTAAAACATGCATGGGAAACCCAGAGTATCGTCCACCGTGTGATTGGGAAACGATTTAAAATGCATCTCAGTTTTCGTATCCTGGTCCTCGGGTTCACCATTCCAGATGCTTTACTAACACTCTCCCCGCTTGGAGAGTCAGTGCCTTTAACCTCCTGTTTGGCACAGCTTGCCATTTCTGTGCAAGATGAACAGGAATAGGGAGAACCAATGAGAGACTAGCTGTAGGTGTCTGCACGGGCAAATGTAACGCTCATTGCCCACCAGGAAGAGGAATTAAACAAAGGCTCAGTGTGCCCTGCTGGAAACAGATTAGGGCCTGAAGCAATCCTGCGGTTTTGTGCCCAGCTCACAAGAAAGCGAGTTGAAGAAAGGAGCTCAGGGGCACTGTACTTCACAAACCTGCAGAGTTATAAATGACAGCTATCCTCCAAAAATATATTGAAGTAAGCCTGCGAAGGGGACTTGAAAGCGGGGCTGAATTTCAGGAAAACGATTGCAGGGGGTAGACTGGAATTGCCCTAAAAGCATAGGAAAAGAGCCACAACGTCGACAATGATGCACTTGGCCAAAAAGGGCGTATGCGTTTTTTCCTGAATATATTTAGGAAAAAACGCATACGCCCTTTTTGGCCAACCAAGCAAGCCTGTAAAGGAAATCTGCACTACAATGAAATCTCACTGCCCCCCCGGGAAAAAGGGCCATCTGAAAAAAGTGTAAAATCCAGAAAGTTAGGACAGGATATGGAGAACAGGGAGCCTTGTTATGCTGATTGGCAGGATGTAAATTGCCAGCAGCCACCCTGGAGAAGAGTATGGTGTTTTCTGAAACACGTAAGTAACAAAGCAACACAGCCTATGGCACTTCCACTTATGGTCCTATAGCTTACGGAAATTAAAATCAAAAACAGACAGCCACCCCAATATTTGGGACGCCTGTGTTCACAAAGAGGCTCGTCTACAGTATCAGGTAAATATCCCAGAAAGCAAAAAATGGATAAAGAATTTGTGGCACGTACGTACAATGCAATATCACTCAGCAATGAAATCTGTGTCATCAGGCCCGTAGCGGCATAGTGAGTGGATGCAGGTACGGTGATTCTACGTGAACTACGTCACACAGAAAAAGAAACATCATAAGATATCACTAACACACGGAACGTAAACTTGACTACACATGAACTGAATTACAAAAAAGAACAGGGTCTCAAATTTAGAAAACCAACTAGTGCTTGCTTATGGGGAAAGGTGCCTTGGGCTGCTGCATAAAACCAGAGACTGAAATTAGCACAGATAACTTTCCATAAGCCAAATATGTAATAGACAAGACCTACTCCTTGCTCAACGAAATGGACCCAATACCACATATACAACGCCTAGGAATATACCTGACTAGGAAGAATCTTAAAACCCATGGATATATATGTCTCCGTAAGAGAATCAAGCATGTGTACAGCGGCGGAAATGCAGCAGTGAAAATCCGATAAATCCCATTATCAAAATAAATTTCGAAAACAAAACACAAGGACAGTGAAATAGAGAGCAATTCTTAAATAATTCACTCAGGGCATGTGATGCAACCGGGATTGACCACATCTACACCCAGAGCTGGTTGAGACATAAGGCTGGACACTTCAGGCTGATAGCACTGGTGAGTTTCGGTGAGCAAATGCAGACCCTTTGAAGTCATACTGCATGGTACCCATTCCATGGGTCCCAACTCTCCAGGTTCAAGGCATTCTTCCTCCAGCTAAAACATGCATGGGAAACCCAGAGTATCGTCCACCGTGTGATTGGGGAACGATTTAAAATGCATCTCAGTTTTCGTATCCTGGTCCTCGGGTTCACAATTCCAGATGCTTTACTAACACTCTCCCCACTTGGAGAGTCAGTGCCTTTAACCTCCTGTTTGGCACAGCTTGCCATTTCTGTGCAAGATGAACAGGAATAGGGAGAACCAATGAGAGACTAGCTGTAGGTGTCTGCACGGGCAAATGTAACGCTCATTGCCCACCAGGAAGAGGAATTAAACAAAGGCTCAGTGTGCCCTGCTGGAAACAGATTAGGGCCTGAAGCAATCCTGCGGGTTTGTGCCCAGCTCACAAGAAAGCGAGTTGAAGAAAGGAGCTCAGGGGCACTGTAATTCACAAACCTGCAGAGTTATAAATGACAGCTATCCTCCAAAAATATATTGAAGTAAGCCTGCGAAGGGGACTTGAAAGCAGGGCTGAATTTAAGGAAAAAGATTGCAGGGGGTAGACTGGAATTGCCCTGAAAGCATAGGAAAGAGGCACAACGTCGACAATGATGCACTTGGTCAAAAAGGGCGTATGCGTTTTTTCCTGAATATATTCAGGAAAAAACGCATACGCCCTTTTTGGCTAACCAAGCAAGCCTGTAAAGGAAATCTGCACTACAATGAAATCTCACTGCCCCCCCGGGCAAAAGGGCCATCTGAAAAAAAGTGTAAAATCCAGAAAGGTAGGACAGGATATGGAGAACAGGGAGCCTTGTTATGCTGATTGGCAGGATGTAAATTGCCAGCAGCCACCCTGGAGAAGTGTATGGTGTTTCCTGAAACACGTAAGAAACAAAGCAACACAGCCTATGGCACTTCCACTTATGGTCCTATAGCTTACGGAAATTAAAATCAAAAACAGACAGCCACCCCAATATTTGGGACGGCTGTGTTCACAAGAAGCTCGTCTACAGTATCAGGTAAATATCCCAGAAAGCAAAAAATGGATAAAGAAGTTGTGGCACGTACGTGCAATGCAATATAACTCAGCAATGAAATCTGTGTCATCAGGCCCGTAGCGGCATAGTGAGTGGATGCACGTACGGTGATTCTACGTGAACTACGTCACACAGAAAAAGAAACAACATAAGATATCACTAATACACGGAATGTAAACTTGACTACACATAAACTGAATTACAAAACGGAACAGGGTCTCAAATTTAGAAAAGCAACTAGTGCTTGCTTATGGGGAAAGGTGCCGTGGGGTGCTGCATAAAACCAGAGACTGAAATTAGTACAGATAACATTCCATAAGACAAATATGTAATAGACAAGACCTACTCCTTGCTCAACGAAATGGACTCAACACCACATATTCAACGCCTAGGAATATACCTGACTAGGAAGAATCTTAAAACCCATGGATATATATGTCTCCGTAAGAGAATCAAGCGTGTGTACAGCGGCCGATACGCAGCAGTGAAAATCCGATAAATCCCATTATCAAAATAAATTTCGAAAACAAAACACAAAGACAGTGAAATAGAGAGCAATTCTTAAATAATTCACTCAGGGCATGTGATGCAACCGGGATTGACCACATCTACACCCAGTGCTGGTTGAGACATAAGGCTGGACACTACAGGCTGATAGCATTGGTGAGTTTCGGTGAGAAAATGCAGACCCTTTGAAGTCATACTGCATGGTACCTATTCCATGGGTCCCAACTCTTCAGGTTCAAGGGATTCTTCCTCCAGCTAAAACATGCATGGGAAACCCACAGTATGGTCCACCGTGTGATTGGGAAACGATTTAAAATGCATCTCAGTTTTCGTATCCTTCTCCTCGGGTTCACCATTCCAGATGCTTTACTAACACTCTCCCCGCTTGGAGAGTCAGTGCCTTTAACCTCCTGTTTCGCACAGCTTGCCATTTCTGTGCAAGATGAACAGGAATAGGGAGAACCAATGAGAGACTAGCTGTAGGTGTCTGCACGGGCAAATGTAACGCTCATTGCCCACCAGGAAGAGGAATTAAACAAAGGCTCAGTGTGCCCTGCTGGAAACAGATTAGGGCCTGAAGCAATCCTGCGGTATTGTGCCCAGCTCACAAGAAAGCGAGTTGAAGAAAGGAGATCAGGGGCAATGTACTTCACAAACCTGCAGAGTTATAAATGACAGCTATCCTCCAAAAATATATTGAAGTAAGCCTGCGAAGGGGACTTGCAAGCGGGGCAGAATTTCAGGAAAACGATTGCAGGGGGTAGACTGGAATTGCCCTGAAAGCATAGGAAAAGAGGCACAACGTCGACAATGATGCCCTTGGCCAAAAAGTGCGTATGCGTTTTTTCCTGAAAATATTCAGGAAAAAACGCATACGCCATTTTTGGCCAACCAAGCAAGCCTGTAAAGGAAATCTGCACTACAATGAAATCTCACTGCCCCCCCGGGCAAAAGGGCCATCTGAAAAAAGTGTAAAATCCAGAAAGGTAGGACAGGATATGGAGAAGAGGGAGCCTTGATATGCTGATTGGGAGGATGTAAATTGTGAACAGCCACCCTGGAGAAGTGTATGGTGTTTCCTGAAACACGTAAGAAATAAAGCAACACAGCCTATGGCAATTGCAATTATGGTCCTATTGCTTAGGGAAATTAAAATCATAAACGGAGAGCCACCCCAAAGTTTGGGACGGCTGTGTTCCCAAGAAGCTCGTCTACAGTACCAGGTAAATATCCCAGAAAGCAAAAAATGGATAAAGAAGTTGTGGCACGTACGTGCAATGCAATATCACTCAGCAATGAAATCTGTGTCATCAGGTCCGTAGCGGCATAGTGAGTGGATGCAGGTACGGTGATTCTACGTGAACTACGTCACACAGAAAAAGAAACTTCATAAGATATCACTAATACACGGAATGTAAACTTGACTACACATGAACTGAATTACAAAACAGAACAGGGTCACAAATTTAGAAAACCAACTATTGCTTGCTTATGGGGAAAGGTGCCTTGGGTTGCTGCATAAAAGCAGAGACTGAAATTAGCACAGATATCATTCCATAAGCCAAATATGTAATAGACAAGACCTACTCCTTGCTCAACGAAATGGACTCAACACCACATATTCAACGCCTAGGAATATACCTGACTAGGAAGAATCTTAAAATCCATGGATTTATATGTCTCTGTAAGAGAATCAAGCGTGTGTACAGCGGCATAAACGCAGCAGTGAAAATCCGATAAATCCCATTATCAAAATAAATTTCAAAAACAAAACACAAAGACAGTGAAATAGAGAGCAATTCTTAAATAGTTCACTCAGGGTATGTGATGCAACCGGGATTGACCACATCTACACCCAGAGCTGGTTGAGATATAAGGCTGGACACTTCAGGCTGATAGCATTGGTGAGTTTCGGTGAGCAAATGCAGACCCTTTGAAGTCATACTGCATGGTACCTATTCCATGGGTCCCAACTCTTCAGGTTCAAGGGATTCTTCCTCCAGCTAAAACATGCATCGGAAACCCACAGTATGGTCCACCGTGTGATTGGGAAACGATTTAAAATGCACCTCAGTTTTCGTATCCTGTTCCTCGGGTTCACCATTCCAGATGCTTTACTAAGACTCTCCCTGCTTGGAGAGTCAGTGCCTTTAACCTCCTGTTTGGCACAGCTTGCAATTTCTGTGCAAGATGAACAGGAATAGGGAGAACCAATGAGAGACTAGCTATAGGTGTCTGCACGGGCAAATGTAACGCTCATTTCCCACCAGGAAGAGGAATTAAACAAAGGCTCAGTGTGCCCTGCTGGAAACAGATTAGGGCCTGAAGCAATCCTGCGGTTTTGTGCCCAGCTCACAAGAAAGCGAGTTGAGGAAAGGAGCTCAGGGGCACTGTAATTCACAAACCTGCAGAGTTATAAATGACAGCTATCCTCCAAAAATATATTGAAGTAAGCCTGCGAAGGGGACTTGAAAGCGGGGCAGAATTTCAGGAAAACGATTGCAGGGGGTAGACTGGAATTGCCCTGAAAGCATAGGAAAAGAGGCAGAACGTCGACAATGATGCACTTGGCCAAAAAGGGCGTATGCGTTTTTTCCTGAATATATTCAGGAAATAACGCATACGCCCTTTTTGGCCAACCAAGCAAGCCTGTAAAGGAAATCTGCACTACAATGAAGTCTCACTGCCCCCCGGGCAAAAGGGCCATCTGAAAAAAGTGTAAAATCCAGAAAGGTAGGACAGGATATGGAGAACAGGGAGCCTTGTTATGCTGATTGGCAGGATGTAAATTGCCAGCAGCCACCCTGGAGAAGTGTATGGTGTTTCCTGAAACACGTAAGAAACAAAGCAACACAGCCTATGGCACTTCCACTTATGGTCCTATAGCTTACGGAAATTAAAATCAAAAACAGACAGCCACCCCAATATTTGGGACGGCTGTGTTCACAAGAAGCTCGTCTACAGTATCAGGTAAATATCCCAGAAAGCAAAAAATGGATAAAGAAGTTGTGGCACGTACGTACAATGCAATATCACTCAGCAATGAAATCTGTGTCATCAGGCCCGTAGCGGCATAGTGAGTGGATGCAGGTACGGTGATTGTACGTGAACAACGTCACACATAAAAAGAAACATCATAAGATATCACTAATACACGGAATGTAAACTTGACTACACATGAACTGAATTACAAAACAGAACAGGGTCTCAAATTTAGAAAACCAACTAGTGCTTGCTTATGGGGAAAGGTGCCTTGGGGTGCTGCATATAACCAGAGACTGAAATTAGCACAGATAACTTTCCATAGGCCAAATATGTAATAGAAAAGACCTACTCCTTGCTCAACGAAATGGACCCAACACCACATATTCAACGCCTAGGAATATACCTGACTAGGAAGAATCTTAAAACCCATGGATTTATATGTCTCCGTAAGAGAATCAAGCGTGTGTACAGCGGCCGAAACGCAGCAGTGAAAATCCGATAAATCCCATTATCAAAATAAATTTCGAAAACAAAACACAAAGACAGTGAAATCGAGAGCAATTCTTAACTAATTCACTCAGGGCATGTGATGCAACCGGGATTGACCACATCTACACCCAGAGCTGGTTGAGACATAAGGCTGGACGCTTCAGGCTGATAGCATTGGTGAGTTTCGGTGAGCAAATGCAGACCCTTTGAAGTCATACTGCATGGTACCCATTCCATGGGTCCCAAATCTCCAGGTTCAAGGCATTCTTCCTCCAGTTAAAACATGCATGGGAAACCCAGAGTATCGTCCACCGTGTGATTGGGAAACGATTTAAAATGCATCTCAGTTTTCATATCCTGGTCCTCGGGTTCACCATTCCAGATGCTTTACTAACACTCTCCCCGCTTGGAGAGTCAGTGCCTTTAACCTCCTGTTTGGCACAGCTTGCCATTTCTGTGCAAGATGAACAGGAATAGGGAGAACCAATGAGAGACTAGCTGTAGGTGTCTGCACGGGCAAATGTAACGCTCATTGCCGACCAGGAAGAGGAATGAAACAAAGGCTCAGCGTGCCCTGCTGAAAACAGATTAGGGCCTGAAGCAATCCTGCGGTTTTGTGCCCAGCTCACAAGAAAGCGAGTTGAAGAAAGCAGCTCAGGGGCACTGTAATTCACAAACCTGCAGAGTTATAAATGACAGCTATCCTCCAAAAATATATTGAAGTAAGCCTGCGAAGGGGACTTGAAAGCGGGGCAGAATTTCAGGAAAACGATTGCAGGGGGTAGACTGGAATTGCCCTGAAAGCATAGGAAAAGAGGCAGAACGTCGACAATGATGCACTTGGCCAAAAAGCGCGTATGCATTTTTTCCTGAATATATTCAGGAAAAAACGCATACGCACTTTTTGGCCAACCAAGCAGGCCTGTAAATGAAATCTGCACTACAATGAAGTCTCACTGCCCCACGGGCAAAAGGGCCATCTGAAAAAAGTGTAAAATCCAGAAAGGTAGGACAGGATACGGAGAACAGGGAGCCTTGTTATGCTGATTGGCAGGATGTAAATTGCCAGCAGCCACCCTGGAGAAATGTATGGTGTTTCCTGAAACACGTAAGAAACAAAGCAACACAGCCTATGGCACTTCCACTTATGGTCCTATAGCTTACGGAAATTAAAATCAAAAACAGACAGCCACCCCAATATTTGGGATGGCTGTGTTCACAAGAAGCTCGTCTACAGTATCAGGTAAATATCCCAGAAAGCAAAAAATGGATAAAGAAGTTGTGGCACGTACGTACAATGCAATATCACTCAGCAATGAAATCTGTGTCATCAGGCCCGTAGCGGCATAGTGAGTGGATGCAGGTACGGTGATTCTACGTGAACTACGTCACACAGAAAAAGAAACATCATAAGATATCACTAATACACGGAATGTAAACTTGACTACACATGAACTGAATTACAAAACAGAACAGGGTCTCAAATTTAGGAAACCAACTAGTGCTTGCTTATGGGGAAAGGTGCCTTGGGGTGCTGCATAAAACCAGAGACTGAAATTAGCACAGATAACTTTCCATAAGCCAAATATGTAATAGAAAAGACCTACTCCTTGTTCAACGAAATGGACCCAACACCACATATTCAACGCCTAGGAATATACCTGACTAGGAAGAATCTTAAAACCCATGGATATATATGTTTCCGTAAGAGAATCAAGCGTGTGTACAGCGGCATAAACGCAGCAGTGAAAATCCGATAAATCCCATTATCAAAATAAATTTCAAAAACAAAACACAAAGACAGTGAAATAGAGAGCATTTCTTAAATAATTCACTCAACGCATGTGATGCAACCGGGATTTAACACATCTACACCCAGAGCTGGTTGAGACATAAGGCTGGACACTTCAGGCTGATAGCATTGGTGAGTTTCGGTGAGCAAATGCAGACCCTTTGAAGTCATACTGCATGGTACCCATTCCATGGGTGCCAACTCTCCAGGTTCAAGGGATTCTTCCTCCAGCTAAAACATGCATGGGAAACCCAGAGTATCGTCCACCGTGTGATTGGGAAATGATTTAAAATGCATCTCAGTTTTCGTATCCTGGTCCTCGGGTTCACCATTCCAGATGCTTTACTAACACTCTCCCCGCTTGGAGAGTCAGTGCCTTTAACCTCCTCTTTGGCACAGCTTGCAATTTCTGTGCAAGATGAACAGGAATAGGGAGAACCAATGAGAGACTAGCTGTAGGTGTCTGCACGGGCAAATGTAACGCTCATTGCCCACCAGGAAGAGGAATTAAACAAAGGCTCAGTGTGCCCTGCTGGAAACAGATTAGGGCCTGAAGCAATCCTGCGGTTTTGTGCCCAGCTCACAAGAAAGCGAGTTGAAGAAAGGAGCTCAGGGCACTGTAATTCACAAACCTGCAGAGTTATAAATGACAGCTATCTTCCAAAAGTATACTGAAGTAAGCCTGCGTAGGGGACTTGAAAGCGGGGCAGAATTTCAGGAAAACGATTGCAGGGGGTAGACAGGAATTGCCCTGAAAGCATAGGAAACGAGGCACAACGTCGACAATGATGCACTTGGCCAAAAAGTGCGTATGCGTTTTTTCCTGAATATATTCAGGAAAAAACGCATACGCCCTTTTTGGCCAACCAAGCAAGCCTGTAAAGGAAATCTGCACTACAATGAAATCTCACTGCCCCCCGCGCAAGAGGGCCATGTGAAAAAAGTGTAAAATCCAGAAAGGTAGGACAGGATATGGAGAAGAGGGAGCCTTGTTATGCTGATTGGCAGGATGTAAATTGCCAACAGCCACCCTGGAGAAGTGTATGTTGTTTCCTGAAACACGTAAGAAATAAAGCAACACAGCCTATGGCAATTGCACTTATGGTCCTATTCCTTAGGGAAATTAAAATCAAAAACAGAGAGCCACCCCAAAGTTTGGGACGGCTGTGTTCCCAAGAAGCTCGTCTACAGTACCAGGTAAATATCCCAGAAAGCAAAAAATGGATAAAGAAGTTGTGGCACGTATGTGCAATGCAATATCACTCAGCAATGAAATCTGTGTCATCAGGCCCGTAGCGGCATAGTGAGTGGATGCAGGTACGGTGATTCTACGTGAACTACGTCACACAGAAATAGAAACATCATAAGATATCGCTAATACACGGAATGTAAACTTGACTACACATGAACTGATTTACAAAACAGAACAGGGTCTCAAATTTAGAAAACCAACTAGTGCTTGCTTATGGGGAAAGGTGCGTTGGGGTGCTGCATAAAACCAGAGACTGAAATTAGCACAGATAACATTCCATAAGCCAAATATTTAATAGACAATACCTACTCCTTGCAAAACGAAATGGACTCAACACCACATATTCAACGCCTAGGAATATACCTGACTAGGAAGAATCTTAAAACCCATGGATATATATGTCTCCGTAAGAGAATCAAGCGTGTGTACAGCAGCCGATACGCAGCAGTGAAAATCCGATAAATCCCATTATCAAAATAAATTTCGAAAACAAAACACAAAGACAGTGAAATAGAGAGCAATTCTTAAATAATTCACTCAGGGCATGTGATGCAACCGGGATTGCCCACATCTACACCCAGAGCTGATTGAGACATAAGGCTGGACACTTCAGGCTAATAGCATTGGTGAGTTTCGGTGACCAAATGCAGACCCTTTGAAGTCATACTGCATGGTACTTATTCCATGGGTCCCAACTCTTCAGGTTCAAGGAATTCTTCCTCCAGCTAAAACATGCATGGGAAACCCAGAGTATCGTCCACCGTGTGATTGGGAAACGATTTAAAATGCATCTCAGTTTTCGTATCCTGGTCCTCGGGTTCACCATTCCAGATGCTTTAATAACACTCTCCCCGCTTGGAGAGTCAGTGCCTTTAACCTCCTCTTTGGCACAGCTTGCAATTTCTGTGCAAGATGAACAGGAATAGGGAGAACCAATGAGAGACTAGCTGTAGGTGTCTGCACGGGCAAATGTAACGCTCATTGCCCACCAGGAAGAGGAATTAAACAAAGGCTCAGTGTGCCCTGCTGGAAACAGATTAGGGCCTGAAGCAATCCTGCGGTTTTGTGCCCAGCTCACAAGAAAGCGAGTTGAAGAAAGGAGCTCAGGGGCCCTGTAATTCACAAACCTGCAGAGTTATAAATGACAGCTATCTTCCAAAAGTATACTGAAGTAAGCCTGCGTAGGGGACTTGAAAGCGGGGCAGAATTTCAGGAAAACGATTGCAGGGGGTAGACAGGAATTGCCCTGAAAGCATAGGAAACGAGGCACAACGTCGACAATGATGCACTTGGCCAAAAAGGGCTTCTGTGTTTTTTCCTGAATATATTGAGGAAAAAACGCATACGCACTTTTTGGCCAACCAAGCAAGCCTGTAAAGGAAATCTGCACTACAATGAAGTCTCACTGCCCCGCGGGCAAGAGGGCCATCTGAAAAAAGTGTAAAATCCAGAAAGGTAGGACAGGATATGGAGAACAGGGAGCCTTGTTTTGCTGATTGGCAGGATGTAAATTGCCAACAGCCACCCTGGAGAAGTGTATGGTGTTTCCTGAAACACGTAAGAAATAAAGCAACACAGCCTATGGCAATTGCACTTATGGTCCTATTCCTTAGGGAAATTAAAATCAAAAACAGAGAGCCACCCCAAAGTTTGGGACGGCTGTGTTCCCAAGAAGCTCGTCTACAGTAACAGGTAAATATCCCAGAAAGCAAAAAATGGATAAAGAAGTTGTGGCACGTACGTGCAATGCAATATCACTCAGCAATGAAATCTGTGTCATCAGGCCCGTAGCGGCATAGTGAGTGGATGCAGGTACGGTGATTCTACGTGAACTACGTCACACAGAAATAGAAACATCATAAGATATCACTAATACTCGGAATGTAAACTTGACTACACATGAACTGAATTACAAAACAGAACAGGGTATCAAATTTAGAAAACCAACTAGTGCTTGCTTATGGGGAAAGGTGCCTTGGGGTGCTGCATAAAACCAGAGACTGAAATTAGCACAGATAACATTCCATAAGCCAAATATGTAATAGACAAGACCTACTCCTTGCTCAACGAAATGGACTCAACACCACATATTCAACGCCTAGGAATATACCTGACTAGGAAGAATCTTAAAACCCATGGATATATATGTCTCCGGAAGAGAATCAAGCGTGTGTACAGCGGCCAATACGCAGCAGTGAAAATCCGATAAATCCCATTATCAAAATAAATTTCGAAAACAAAACACAAAGACAGTGAAATAGAGAGCAATTCTTAAATAATTCACTCAGGGCATGTGATGCAACCGGGATTGACCACATCTACACCCAGAGCTGATTGAGACATAAGGCTGGACACTTCAGGCTAATAGCATTGGTGAGTTTCGGTGAGCAAATGCAGACCCTTTGAAGTCATACTGCATGGTACCTATTCCATGGGACCCAACTCTTCAGGTTCAAGGGATTCTTCCTCCAGCTAAAACATGCATGGGAAACCCAGAGTATCGTCCACCGTGTGATTGGGAAACGATTTAAAATGCATCTCAGTTTTCGTATCCTGGTCCTCGGGTTCACCATTCCAGATGCTTTACTAACACTCTCCCCGCTTGGAGAGTCAGTGCCTTTAACCTCCTCTTTGGCACAGCTTGCAATTTCTGTGCAAGATGAACAGGAATAGGGAGAACCAATGAGAGACTAGCTGTAGGTGTCTGCACGGGCAAATGTAACGCTCATTGCCCACCAGGAAGAGGAATTAAACAAAGGCTCAGTGTGCCCTGCTGGAAACAGATTAGGGCCTGAAGCAATCCTGCGGTTTTGTGCCCAGCTCACAAGAAAGCGAGTTGAAGAAAGGAGCTCAGGGACAATGTAATTCACAAACCTGCAGAGTTATAAATGACAGCTATCTTGCAAAAGTATACTGAAGTAAGCCTGCGTAGGGGTCTTGAAATCGGGGCAGAATTTCAGGAAAACGATTGCAGGGGGTAGACTGGAATTGCCCTGAAAGCATAGGAAAAGAGGCACAACATCGACAATGATGCACATGGCCAAAAAGGGCGTATGCGTTTTTTCCTGAATATATTCAGGAAAAAACGCATATGCACTTTTTGGCCAACCAAGCTAGCCTGTAATGGAAATCTGCACTACAATGAAGTCTCACTGCCCCCCGGGCAAGAGGGCCATCTGAAAAAAGAGTAAAATCCAGAAAGGTAAGACAGGATATGGAGAAGAGGGAGCCTTGTTATGCTGATTGGCAGGATGTAAATTGCCAACAGCCACCCTGGAGAAGTGTATGGTGTTTCCTGAAACACGTAAGAAATAAAGCAACACAGCCTATGGCAATTGCACTTATGGTCCTATTCCTTAGAGAAATTAAAATCAAAAACAGAGAACCATCCCAAAGTTTGGGACGGCTGTGTTCCCAAGAAGCTCGTCTACAGTACCAGGTAAATATCCCAGAAAGCAAAAAATGGATAAAGAAGTTGTGGCACGTACGTGCAATGCAATATCACAAAGCAATGAAATCTGTGTCATCAGGCCCGTAGCGGCATAGTGAGTGGATGCAGGTACGGTGATTCTACGTGAACTACGTCACACAGAAAAAGAAACATCATAAGATATCACTAATACACGGAATGTAAACTTGACTACACATGAACTGAATTACAAAACAGAACAGGGTCTCAAATTTACAAAAACCAACTAGTGCTTGCTTAAGGGGAAAGGTGCCTTGGGGTGCTGCATAAAACCAGAGACTGAAATTAGCACAGATAACTTTCCATAAGCCAAATATGTAATAGACAAGACCTACTCCTTGCTCAACGAAATGGACTCAACACCACATATTCAACGCCTAGGAATATACCTGACTAGGAAGAATCTTAAAACCCATGGATATATATGTCTCCGTAAGAGAATCAAGCGTGTGTACAGCGGCTGATACGCAGCAGTGAAAATCCGATAAATCCCATTATCAAAATAAATTTCGAAAACAAAACACAAAGACAGTGAAATAGAGAGCAATTCTTAAATAATTCACTCAGGGCATGTGATGCAACCGGGATTGACCACATCTACACCCAGAGCTGATTGAGATATAAGGCTGGACACTTCAGGCTAATAGCATTGGTGAGTTTCGGTGAGCAAATGCAGACACTTTGAAGTCATACTGCATGGTACCTATTCCATGGGTCCCAACTCTTCAGGTTCAAGGGATTCTACCTCCAGTTAAAACATGCATAGGAAACCCACAGTATGGTCCACCGTGTGATTGGGAAACGATTTAAAATGCATCTCAGGTTTCGTATCCTGGTCCTCGTGTTCACCATTCCAGATACTTTACTAACATTCTCCCTGCTTGGAGAGTCAGTGCCTTTAACCTCCTGTTTGGCACAGCTTGCAATTTCTGTGCAAGATGAACAGGAATAGGGAGAACCAATGAGCGACTAGCTATAGGTGTCTGCACGGGCAAATGTAACGCTCATTGCCCACCAGGAAGAGGAATTAACCAAAGGCTCAGTGTGCCCTGCTGGAAACAGATTAGGGCCTGAAGCAATCCTGCGGTTTTGTGGCCAGCTCACAAGAAAGCGAGTTGAAGAAAGGAGCTCAGAGGCACTGTAATTCACAAACCTGCAGAGTTATAAATTACAGCTATCCTCCAAAAATATATTGAAGTAAGCTTGCGAAGGGGACTTGAAAGCGGGCCAGAATTTCAGGAAAACGATTGCAGGGGGTAGACTGGAATTGCCCTGAAAGCATAGGAAAAGAGGCAGAACGTCGACAATGATGCACTTGGCCAAAAAGTGCGTATGCATTTTTTCCTGAATATATTCAGGAAAAAACGCATACGCCCTTTTTGGCCAACCAAGCAAGCCTGTAAAGGAAATCTCCACTACAATGAAGTCTCACTGCCCCCCGGGCAAAAGGGCCATCTGAAAAAAGTGTAAAATCCAGAAAGGTAGGACAGGATATGGAGAACAGGGAGCCTTGTTATGCTGATTGGCAGGATGTAAATTGCCAGCAGCCACCCTGGAGAAGTGTATGGTGTTTCCTGAAACACGTAAGAAACAAAGCAACACAGCCTATTGCACTTCCACTTATGGTCCTATAGCTTACGGAAATTAAAATCAAAAACAGACAGCCACCCCAATATTTGGGATGGCTGTGTTCACAAGAAGCTCGTCTACAGTATCAGGTAAATATCCCAGAAAGCAAAAAATGGATAAAGAAGTTGTGGCACGTACGTACAATGCAATATCACTCAGCAATGAAATCTGTGTCATCAGGCCCGTAGCGGCATAGTGAGTGGATGCAGGTACGGTGATTCTACGTGAACTACGTCACACAGAAAAAGAAACATCATAAGATATCACTAATACACGGAATGTAAACTTGACTACACATGAAATGAATTACAAAAAAGAACAGGGTTTCAAATTTAGGAAACCAACTAGTGCTTGCTTATGGGGAAAGGTGCCTTGGGGTGCTGCATAAAACCAGAGACTGAAATTAGCACAGATAACTTTCCATAAGCCAAATATGTAATAGACAAGACCTACTCCTTGTTCAACGAAATGGACCCAACACCACATATTCAACGCCTAGGAATATACCTGACTAGGATGAATCTTAAAACCCATGGATATATATGTCTCCGTAAGAGAATCAAGCGTGTGTACAGAGGCCGATACGCAGCAGTGAAAATCCGATAAATCCCATTATCAAAATAAATTTCGAAAACAAAACACAAAGACAGTGAAATAGAGAGCAATTCTTAAATAATTCACTCAGGGCATGTGATGCAACCGGGATTGACCACATCTACACCCACAGCTGATTGAGACATAAGGCTGGACACTTCAGGCTAATAGCATTGGTGAGTTTCGGTGAGCAATGCAGACCCTTTGAAGTCATACTGCATGGTACCTATTCCATGGGTCCCAACTCTTCAGGTTCAAGGGATTCTTCCTCCAGCTAAAATATGCATGGGAAACCCAGAGTATCGTCCACCGTGTGATTGGGAAACGATTTAAAATGCATCTCAGTTTTCGTATCCTGGTCCTCGGGTTCACCATTCCAGATGCTTTACTAACACTCTCCCCGCTTGGAGAGTCAGTGCCTTTAACCTCCTCTTTGGCACAGCTTGCAATTTCTGTGCAAGATGAACAGGAATAGGGAGAACCAATGAGAGACTAGCTGTAGGTGTCTGCACGGGCAAATGTAACGCTCATTGCCCACCAGGAAGAGGAATTAAACAAAGGCTCAGTGTGCCCTGCTGGAAACAGATTAGGGCCTGAAGCAATCCTGCGGTTTTGTGCCCAGCTCACAAGAAAGCGAGTTGAAGAAAGGAGCTCAGGGGCACTGTAATTCACAAACCTGCAGAGTTATAAATGACAGCTATCTTGCAAAAGTATACTGAAGTAAGCCTGCGTAGGGGTCTTGAAAGCGGGGCAGAATTTCAGGAAAACGATTGCAGGGGGTAGACTGGAATTGCCCTGAAAGCATAGGAAAAGAGGCACCACATCGACAATGATGCACTTGGCCAAAAAGGGCGTATGCGTTTTTTCCTGAATATATTCAGGAAAAAACGCATATGCCCTTTTTGGCCAACCAAGCAAGCCTGTAATGGAAATCTGCACTACAATGAAGTCTCACTGCCCCCCGGGCAAGAGGGCCATCTGAAAAAAGAGTAAAATCCAGAAAGGTAGGACAGGATATGGAGAAGAGGGAGCCTTGTTATGCTGATTGGCAGGATGTAAATTGCCAACAGCCACCCTGGAGAAGTGTATGGTGTTTCCTGAAACACGTAAGAAATAAAGCAACACAGCCTATGGCAATTGCACTTATGGTCCTATTCCTTAGAGAAATTAAAATCAAAAACAGAGAGCCATTCCAAAGTTTGGGACGGCTGTGTTCCCAAGAAGCTCGTCTACAGTACCAGGTAAATATCCCAGAAAGCAAAAAATGGATAAAGAAGTTGTGGCACGTACGTGCAATGCAATATCACACAGCAATGAAATCTGTGTCATCAGGCCCGTAGCGGCATAGTGAGTGGATGCAGGTACGGTGATTCTACGTGAACTACGTCACACAGAAAAAGAAACATCATAAGATATCACTAATACACGGAATGTAAACTTGACTACACATGAACTGAATTACAAAACAGAACAGGGTCTCAAATTTACAAAAACCAACTAGTGCTTGCTTATGGGGAAAGGTGCCTTGGGTTGCTGCATAAAACCAGAGACTGAAATTAGCACAGATAACTTTCCATAAGCCAAATATGTAATAGACAAGACCTACTCCTTGCTCAACGAAATGGACTCAACACCACATATTCAACGCCTAGGAATATACCTGACTAGGAAGAATCTTAAAACCCATGGATATATATGTCTCCGTAAGAGAATCAAGCGTGTGTACAGCGGCCGATACGCAGCAGTGAAAATCCGATAAATCCCATTATCAAAATAAATTTCGAAAACAAAACACAAAGACAGTGAAATAGAGAGCAATTCTTAAATAATTCACTCAGGGCATGTGATGCAACCGGGATTGACCACATCTACACCCAGAGCTGATTGAGACATAAGGCTGGACACTTCAGGCTAATAGCATTGGTGAGTTTCGGTGAGCAAATGCAGACCCTTTGAAGTCATACTGCATGGTACCTATTCCATGGGTCCCAACTCTTCAGGTTCAAGGGATTCTACCTCCAGTTAAAACATGCATAGGAAACCCACAGTATGGTCCACCGTGTGATTGGGAAACGATTTAAAATGCATCTCAGGTTTCGTATCCTGGTCCTCGGGTTCACCATTCCAGATGCTTTACTAACACTCTCCCCGCTTGGAGAGTCAGTGCCTTTAACCTCCTGTTTGGCACAGCTTGCAATTTCTGTGCAAGATGAACAGGAATAGGGAGAACCAATGAGAGACTAGCTGTAGGTGTCTGCACGGGCAAATGTAACGCTCATTGTCGACCAGGAAGAGGAATTAAACAAAGGCTCAGCGTGCCCTGCTGAAAACAGTTTAGGGCCTGAAGCAATCCTGCGGTTTTGTGCCCAGCTAACAGGAAAGCGAGTTGAAGAAAGGAGCTCAGGGGCACTGTAATTCACAAACCTGCAGAATTATAAATGACAGCTATCCTCCAAAAATATATTGAAGTAAGCCTGCGAAGGGGACTTGAAAGCGGGGCAGAATTTCAGGAAAACGATTGCAGGGGATAGACGGGAATTGCCCTGAAAGCATAGGAAAAGTGGCACAACGTCGACAATGATGCACTTGGCCAAAAAGTGCGTATGCGTTTTTTCCTGAATATATTCAGGAAAAAACGCATACGCCCTTTTTGGCCAACCAAGCAAGCCTGTAAAGGAAATCTGGACTACAATGGAGTCTCACTGCCCCCCGGGCAAAAGGGCCATCTGAAAAAAGTGTAAAATCCAGAAAGGTAGGACAGGATATGGAGAACAGGGAGCCTTGTTATGCTGATTGGCAGGATGTAAATTGCCGGCAGCCATCCTGGAGAAGTGTATGGTGTTTCCTGAAACACGTAAGAAACAAAGCAACACAGCCTATGGCACTTCCACTTATGGTCCTATAGCTTACGGAAATTAAAATCAAAAACAGACAGCCACCCCAATATTTGGGACGGCTGTGTTCACAAGAAGCTCGTCTACAGTATCAGGTAAATATCCCAGAAAGCAAAAAATGGATAAAGAAGTTGTGGCACTTACGTACAATGCAATATCACTCAGCAATGAAATCTGTGTCATCAGGCCCGTAGCGGCATAGTGAGTGGATGCAGGCATGGTGATTCTACGTGAACTACGTCACACAGAAAAAGAAACATCATAAGATATCACTAATACACGGAATGTAAACTTGACTACACATGAACTGAATTACAAAACAGAACAGGGTCTCAAATTTAGAAAACCAACTAGTGCTTGCTTATGGGGAAAGGTGCCTTGGGGTGCTGCATAAAACCAGAGACTGAAATTAGCACAGATAACTTTCCATAAGCCAAATATGTAATAGACAAGACCTACTCCTTGCTCAACGAAATGGACCCAACACCACATATACAACGCCTAGGAATATACCTGACTAGGAAGAATCTTAAAACCCATGGATATATATGTCTCCGTAAGAGAATCAAGCATGTGTACAGCGGCGGAAATGCAGCAGTGAAAATCCGATAAATCCCATTATCAAAATAAATTTCGAAAACAAAACACAAGGACAGTGAAATAGAGAGCAATTCTTAAATAATTCACTCAGGGCATGTGATGCAACCGGGATTGACCACATCTACACCCAGAGCTGGTTGAGACATAAGGCTGGACACTTCAGGCTGATAGCACTGGTGAGTTTCGGTGAGCAAATGCAGACCCTTTGAAGTCATACTGCATGGTACCCATTCCATGGGTCCCAACTCTCCAGGTTCAAGGCATTCTTCCTCCAGCTAAAACATGCATGGGAAACCCAGAGTATCGTCCACCGTGTGATTGGGGAACGATTTAAAATGCATCTCAGTTTTCGTATCCTGGTCCTCGGGTTCACCATTCCAGATGCTTTACTAACACTCTCCCCGCTTGGAGAGTCAGTGCCTTTAACCTCCTGTTTGGCACAGCTTGCCATTTCTGTGCAAGATGAACAGGAATAGGGAGAACCAATGAGAGACTAGCTGTAGGTGTCTGCACGGGCAAATGTAACGCTCATTGCCCACCAGGAAGAGGAATTAAACAAAGGCTCAGTGTGCCCTGCTGGAAACAGATTAGGGCCTGAAGCAATCCTGCGGGTTTGTGCCCAGCTCACAAGAAAGCGAGTTGAAGAAAGGAGCTCAGGGGCACTGTAATTCACAAACCTGCAGAGTTATAAATGACAGCTATCCTCCAAAAATATATTGAAGTAAGCCTGCGAAGGGGACTTGAAAGCAGGGCTGAATTTCAGGAAAAAGATTGCAGGGGGTAGACTGGAATTGCCCTGAAAGCATAGGAAAGAGGCACAACGTCGACAATGATGCACTTGGTCAAAAAGGGCGTATGCGTTTTTTCCTGAATATATTCAGGAAAAAACGCATACGCCCTTTTGGCTAACCAAGCAAGCCTGTAAAGGAAATCTGCACTACAATGAAATCTCACTGCCCCCCCGGGCAAAAGGGCCATCTGCAAAAAAATGTAAAATCCAGAAAGGTAGGACAGGATATGGAGAACAGGGAGCCTTGTTATGCTGATTGGCAGGATGTAAATTGCCAGCAGCCACCCTGGAGAAGTGTATGGTGTTTCCTGAAACACGTAAGAAACAAAGCAACACAGCCTATGGCACTTCCACTTATGGTCCTATAGCTTACGGAAATTAAAATCAAAAACAGACAGCCACCCCAATATTTGGGACGGCTGTGTTCACAAGAAGCTCGTCTACAGTATCAGGTAAATATCCCAGAAAGCAAAAAATGGATAAAGAAGTTGTGGCACGTACGTGCAATGCAATATAACTCAGCAATGAAATCTGTGTCATCAGGCCCGTAGCGGCATAGTGAGTGGATGCATGTACGGTGATTCTACGTGAACTACGTCACACAGAAAAAGAAACAAGATAAGATATCACTAATACACGGAATGTAAACTTGACTACACATAAACTGAATTACAAAACGGAACAGGGTCTCAAATTTAGAAAAGCAACTAGTGTTGCTTATGGGGAAAGGTGCCTTGGGGTGCTGCATAAAAGCAGAGACTGAAATTAGCACAGATAACTTTCCATAAGCCAAATATGTAATAGACAAGTCCTACTCCTTGCTCAACGAAATGGACCCAACACCACATATTCAACGCCTAGGAATATACCTGACTAGGAAGAATCTTAAAACCCATGGATATATATGTCTCCGTAAGAGAATCAAGCGTGTGTACAGCGGCTGAAACGCAGCAGTGAAAATCCGATAAATCCCATTATCAAAATAAATTTCGAAAACAAAACACAAAGACAGTGAAATAGAGAGCAATTCTTAAATAATTCACTCAGGGCATGTGATGCAACCAGTATTGACCACATCTACACCCAGAGCTGGTTGAGACATAAGGCTGGACACTTCTGGCTGATAGCACTGGTGAGTTTCGGTGAGCAAATGCAGACCCTTTGAAGTCATACTGCATGGTACCCATTCCATGGGTCCCAACTCTCCAGGTTCAAGGCATTCTTCCTCCAGCTAAAACATGCATGGGAAACCCAGAGTATCGTCCACCGTGTGATTGGGAAACGATTTAAAATGCATCTCAGTTTTCGTATCCTGGTCCTCGGGTTCACCATTCCAGATGCTTTACTAACACTCTCCCCGCTTGGAGAGTCAGTGCCTTTAACCTCCTGTTTGGCACAGCTTGCCATTTCTGTGCAAGATGAACAGGAATAGGGAGAACCAATGAGAGACTAGCTGTAGGTGTCTGCACGGGCAAATGTAACGCTCATTGCCCACCCGGAAGAGGAATTAAACAAAGGCTCAGTGTGCCCTGCTGGAAACAGATTAGGGCCTGAAGCAATCCTGCGGTTTTGTGCCCAGCTCACAAGAAAGCGAGTTGAAGAAAGGAGCTCAGGGGCACTGTACTTCACAAACCTGCAGAGTTATAAATGACAGCTATCCTCCAAAAATATATTGAAGTAAGCCTGCGAAGGGGACTTGAAAGCAGGGCTGAATTTCAGGAAAAAGATTGCAGGGGGTAGACTGGAATTGCCCTGAAAGCATAGGAAAAGAGGCACAACGTCGACAATGATGCACTTGGCCAAAAAGGGCGTATGCGTTTTTTCCTGAATATATTCAGGAAAAAACGCATACGCCCTTTTTGGCCAACCAAGCAAGCCTGTAAAGGAAATCTGCACTACAATGAAATCTCACTGCCCCCCCGGGCAAAAGGGCCATCTGCAAAAAAGTGTAAAATCCAGAAAGGTAGGACAGGATATGGAGAACAGGGAGCCTTGTTATGCTGATTGGCAGGATGTAAATTGCCAGCAGCCACCCTGGAGATGTGTATGGTGTTTCCTGAAACACGTAAGAAACAAAGCAACACAGCCTATGGCACTTCCACTTATGGTCCTATAGCTTACGGAAATTAAAATCAAAAACAGACAGCCACCCCAATATTTGGGACAGCTTTGTTCACAAGAAGCTCGTCTACAGTATCAGGTAAATATCCCAGAAAGCAAAAAATGGATAAAGAAGTTGTGGCACGTACGTGCAATGCAATATCACTCAGCAATGAAATCTGTGTTATCAGGCCCGTAGCGGCATAGTGAGTGGATGCACGTACGGTGATTCTACGTGAACTACGTCACACAGAAAAAGAAACATCATAAGATATCACTAATACACGGAATGTAAACTTAACTACACATAAACTGAATTACAAAACAGAACAGGGTCTCAAATTTAGAAAACCAACTAGTGCTTGCTTATGGGGAAAGGTGCCTTGGGGTGCTCCATAAAAGCAGAGACTGAAGTTAGCACAGATAACTTTCCATAAGCCAAATATGTAATAGACAAGACCTACTCCTTGCTCAACGAAATGGACCCAACACCACATATTCAACGCCTAGGAATATACCTGACTAGGAAGAATCTTAAAACCCATGGATATATATGTCTCCGTAAGAGAATCAAGCGTGCGTACAGCGGCCGAAACGCAGCAGTGAAAATCCGATAAATCCCATTATCAAAATAAATTTCGAAAACAAAACACAAAGACAGTGAAATAGAGAGCAATTCTTAAATAATTCACTCAGGGCATGTGATGCAACCGGGATTGACCACATCTACACCCAGAGCTGGTTGAGACATAAGGCTGGACACTTCTGGCTGATAGCACTGGTGAGTTTCGGTGAGCAAATGCAGACCCTTTGAAGTCATACTGCATGGTACCCATTCTATGGGTCCCAACTCTCCAGGTTCAAGGCATTCTTCCTCCAGCTAAAACATGCATGGGAAACCCAGAGTATCGTCCACCGTGTGATTGGGAAACGATTTAAAATGCATCTCAGTTTTCGTATCCTGGTCCTCGGGTTCACCATTCCAGATGCTTTACTAACACTCTCCCCGCTTGGAGAGTCAGTGCCTTTAACCTCCTGTTTGGCACAGCTTGCCATTTCTGTGCAAGATGAACAGGAATAGGGAGAACCAATGAGAGACTAGCTGTAGGTGTCTGCACGGGCAAATGTAACGCTCATTGCCCAGCAGGAAGAGGAATTAAACAAAGGCTCAGTGTGCCCTGCTGGAAACAGATTAGTGCCTGAAGCAATCCTGCGGTTTTGTGCCCAGCTCACAAGAAAGCGAGTTGAAGAAAGGAGCTCAGGGGCACTGTAATTCACAAACCTGCAGAGTTATAAATGACAGCTATCCTCCAAAAATATATTGAAGTAAGCCTGCGAAGGGGACTTGAAAGCGGGGCAGAATTTCAGGAAAACGATTGCAGGGGGTAGACTGGAATTGCCCTGAAAGCATAGGAAAAGAGGCACAAAGTCGACAATGATGCACTTGGCCAAAAAGGGCGTATGCGTTTTTTCCTGAATATATTCAGGAAAAAATGCATACGCCCTTTTTGGCCAACCAAGCAAGCCTGTAAAGGAAATCTGCACTACAATGAAATCTCACTGCCCCCCCGGGCAAAAGGGCCATCTGAAAAAAGTGTAAAATCCAGAAAGGTAGGACAGGATATGGAGAACAGGGAGCCTTGTTATGCTGATTGGCAGGATGTAAATTGCCAGCAGCCACCCTGGAGAAGTGTATGGTGTTTCCTGAAACACGTAAGAAACAAAGCAACACAGCCTATGGCACTTCCACTTATGGTCCTATAGCTTACGGAAATTAAAATCAAAAACAGACAGCCACCCCAATATTTGGGACGGCTGTGTTCACAAGAAGCTCGTCTACAGTATCAGGTAAATATCCCAGAAAGCAAAAAATGGATAAAGAAGTTGTGGCACGTACGTGCAATGCAATATCACTCAGCAATTAAATCTGTGTCATCAGGCCCGTAGCGGCATAGTGAGTGGATGCAGGTACGGTGATTCTACGTGAACTACGTCACACAGAAAAAGAAACATCATAAGATATCACTAATACACGGAATGTAAACTTGACTACACATGAACTGAATTACAAAACAGAACAGGGACTCAAATTTAGAAAACCAACTAGTGCTTGCTTATGGGGAAAGGTGCGTTGGGGTGCTGCATAAAACCAGAGACTGAAATTAGCACAGATAACATTCCATAAGCCAAATATGTAATAGACAAGACCTACTCCTTGCTCAACGAAATGGACTCAACACAACATATTCAACGGCTAGGAATATACCTGACTAGGAAGAATCTTAAAACCCATGGATATATATGTCTCGGTAAGAGAATCAAGCGTGTGTACAGCGGCGGAAATGCAGCAGTGAAAATCCGATAAATCCCATTATCAAAATAAATTTCGAAAACAAAACACAAAGACAGTGAAATAGAGAGCAATTCTTAAATAATTCACTCAGGGCATGTGATGCAACCGGGATTGACCACATCTACACCCAGAGCTGGTTGACACATAAGGCTGGACACTTCAGGCTGATAGCATTGGTGAGTTTCGGTGAGCAAATGCAGACCCTTTGAAGTCATACTGCATGGTACCCAATCCATGGGTCCCAACTCTCCAGGTTCAAGGCATTCTTCCTCTTGCTAAAACATGCATGGGAAACCCAGAGTATCGTCCACCGTGTGATTGGGAAACGATTTAAAATGCATCTCAGTTTTCGTATCCTGGTCCTCGGGTTCACCATTCCAGATGCTTTACTAACACTCTCCCTGCTTGGAGAGTCAGTGCCTTTAACCTCCTGTTTGGCACAGCTTGCAATTTCTGTGCAAGATGAACAGGAATAGGGAGAACCAATGAGAGACTAGCTGTAGGTGTCTGCACGGGCAAATGTAACGCTCATTGTCGACCAGGAAGAGGAATTAAACAAAGGCTCAGCGTGCCCTGCTGAAAACAGATTAGGGCCTGAAGCAATCCTGCGGTTTTGTGGCCAGCTCACAGGAAAGCGAGTTGAAGAAAGGAGCTCAGGGGCACTGTAATTCACAAACCTGCAGAGTTATAAATGACAGCTATCCTCCAAAAATATATTGAAGTAAGCCTGCGAAGGGGACTTGAAAGCGGGGCTGAATTTCAGGAAAACGATTGCAGGGGGTAGACTGGAATTGCCCTGAAAGCATAGGAAAAGAGGCACAACGTCGACAATGATGCACTTGGCCAAAAAGGGCGTATGCGTTTTTTCCTGAATATATTCAGGAAAAAACGCATACGCCCTTTTTGGCCAACCAAGCAAGCCTGTAAAGGAAATCTGCACTACAATGAAATCTCACTGCCCCCCCGGGCAAAAGGGCCATCTGAAAAAAGTGTAAAATCCAGAAAGTTAGGACAGGATATGGAGAACAGGGAGCCTTGTTATGCTGATTGGCAGGATGTAAATTGCCAGCAGCCACCCTGGAGAAGTGTATGGTGTTTCCTGAAACACGTAAGAAACAAAGCAACACAGCCTATGGCACTTCCACTTATGGTCCTATAGCTTATGGAAATTAAAATCAAAAACAGACAGCCACCCCAATATTTGGGACGGTTGTGTTCACAAGAAGCTCGTCTACAGTATCAGGTAAATATCCCAGAAAGCAAAAAATGGATAAAGAAGTTGTGGCACGTACGTGCAATGCAATATCACTCAGCAATGAAATCTGTGTCATCAGGCCCGTAGCGGCATAGTAAGTGGATGCAGGTACGGTGATTCTACGTGAATTACGTCACACAGAAAAAGAAACATCATAAGATATCACTAATACACGGAATGTAAACTTGACTACACATGAACTGAATTACAAAACAGAACAGGGTCTCAAATTTAGAAAACCAACTAGTGCTTGCTTATGGGGAAAGGTGCGTTGGGGTGCTGCATAAAACCAGAGACTGAAATTAGCACAGATAACATTCCATAAGCCAAATATGTAATAGACAAGACCTACTCCTTGCTCAACGAATTGGACTCAACACCACATATTCAACGCCTAGGAATATACCTGACTAGGAAGAATCTTAAAACCCATGGATATATATGTCTCCGTAAGAGAATCAAGCGTGTGTACAGCGGCGGAAATGCAGCAGTGAAAATCCGATAAATCCCATTATCAAAATAAATTTCGAAAACAAAACACAAAGACAGTGAAATAGAGAGCAATTCTTAAATAATTCACTCAGGGCATGTGATGCAACCGGGATTGACCACATCTACACCCAGAGCTGGTTGAGACATAAGGCTGGACACTTCAGGCTGATAGCACTGGTGAGTTTCGGTGAGCAAATGCAGACCCTTTGAAGTCATACTGCATGGTACACATTCCATGGGTCCCAACTCTCCAGGTTCAAGGCATTCTTCCTCCAGCTAAAACATGCATGGGAAACCCAGAGTATCGTCCACCGTGTGATTGGGAAACGATTTAAAATGCATCTCAGTTTTCGTATCCTGGTCCTCGGGTTCACCATTCCAGATGCTTTACTAACACTCTCCCCGCTTGGAGAGTCAGTGCCTTTAACCTCCTGTTTGGCACAGCTTGCCATTTCTGTGCAAGATGAACAGGAATAGGGAGAACCAATGAGAGACTAGCTGTAGGTGTCTGCACGGGCAAATGTAACGCTCATTGCCCACCAGGAAGAGGAATTAAACAAAGGCTCAGTGTGCCCTGCTGGAAACAGATTAGGGCCTGAAGCAATCCTGCGGTTTTGTGCCCAGCTCACAAGAAAGCGAGTTGAAGAAAGGAGCTCAGGGGCACTGTACTTCACAAACCTGCAGAGTTATAAATGACAGCTATCCTCCAAAAATATATTGAAGTAAGCCTGCGAAGGGGACTTGAAAGCGGGGCTGAATTTCAGGAAAACGATTGCAGGGGGTAGACTGGAATTGCCCTAAAAGCATAGGAAAAGAGCCACAACGTCGACAATGATGCACTTGGCCAAAAAGGGCGTATGCGTTTTTTCCTGAATATATTTAGGAAAAAACGCATACGCCCTTTTTGGCCAACCAAGCAAGCCTGTAAAGGAAATCTGCACTACAATGAAATCTCACTGCCCCCCCGGGAAAAAGGGCCATCTGAAAAAAGTGTAAAATCCAGAAAGTTAGGACAGGATATGGAGAACAGGGAGCCTTGTTATGCTGATTGGCAGGATGTAAATTGCCAGCAGCCACCCTGGAGAAGAGTATGGTGTTTTCTGAAACACGTAAGTAACAAAGCAACACAGACTATGGCACTTCCACTTATGGTCCTATAGCTTACGGAAATTAAAATCAAAAACAGACAGCCACCCCAATATTTGGGACGCCTGTGTTCACAAAGAGGCTCGTCTACAGTATCAGGTAAATATCCCAGAAAGCAAAAAATGGATAAAGAAGTTGTGGCACGTACGTACAATGCAATATCACTCAGCAATGAAATCTGTGTCATCAGGCCCGTAGCGGCATAGTGAGTGGATGCAGGTACGGTGATTCTACGTGAACTACGTCACACAGAAAAAGAAACATCATAAGATATCACTAACACACGGAACGTAAACTTGACTACACATGAACTGAATTACAAAAAAGAACACGGTCTCAAATTTAGAAAACCAACTAGTGCTTGCTTATGGGGAAAGGTGCCTTGGGCTGCTGCATAAAACCAGAGACTGAAATTAGCACAGATAACTTTCCATAAGCCAAATATGTAATAGACAAGACCTACTCCTTGCTCAACGAAATGGACCCAATACCACATATACAACGCCTAGGAATATACCTGACTAGGAAGAATCTTAAAACCCATGGATATATATGTCTCCGTAAGAGAATCAAGCATGTGTACAGCGGCGGAAATGCAGCAGTGAAAATCCGATAAATCCCATTATCAAAATAAATTTCGAAAACAAAACACAAGGACAGTGAAATAGAGAGCAATTCTTAAATAATTCACTCAGGGCATGTGATGCAACCGGGATTGACCACATCTACACCCAGAGCTGGTTGAGACATAAGGCTGGACACTTCAGGCTGATAGCACTGGTGAGTTTCGGTGAGCAAATGCAGACCCTTTGAAGTCATACTGCATGGTACCCATTCCATGGGTCCCAACTCTCCAGGTTCAAGGCATTCTTCCTCCAGCTAAAACATGCATGGGAAACCCAGAGTATCGTCCACCGTGTGATTGGGAAACGATTTAAAATGCATCTCAGTTTTCGTATCCTGGTCCTCGGGTTCACAATTCCAGATGCTTTACTAACACTCTCCCCACTTGGAGAGTCAGTGCCTTTAACCTCCTGTTTGGCACAGCTTGCCATTTCTGTGCAAGATGAACAGGAATAGGGAGAACCAATGAGAGACTAGCTGTAGATGTCTGCACGGGCAAATGTAACGCTCATTGCCCACCAGGAAGAGGAATTAAACAAAGACTCAGTGTGCCCTGCTGGAAACAGATTAGGGCCTGAAGCAATCCTGCGGGTTTGTGCCCAGCTCACAAGAAAGCGAGTTGAAGAAAGGAGCTCAGGGGCACTGTAATTCACAAACCTGCAGAGTTATAAATGACAGCTATCCTCCAAAAATATATTGAAGTAAGCCTGCGAAGGGGACTTGAAAGCGGGGCAGAATTTCAGGAAAACGATTGCAGGGGGTAGACTGGAATTGCCCTGAAAGCATAGGAAAGGAGGCAGAACGTTGACAATGATGCACTTGGCCAAAAAGGGCGTATGCGTTTTTTCCTGAATATATTCAGGAAAAAACGCATACGCCCTTTTTGGCCAACCAAGCAAGCCTGTAAAGGAAATCTGCACTACAATGAAGTCTCACTGCCCCCCGGGCAAAAGGGCCATCTGAAAAAAGTGTAAAATCCAGAAAGGTAGGACAGGATATGGAGAACAGGGAGCCTTGTTATGCTGATTGGCAGGATGTAAATTGCCAGCAGCCACCCTGGAGAAGTGTATGGTGTTTCCTGAAACACGTAAGAAACAAAGCAACACAGCCTATGGCACTTCCACTTATGGTCCTATAGCTTACGGAAATTAAAATCAAAAACAGACAGCCACCCCAATATTTGGGACGGCTGTGTTCACAAGAAGCTCGTCTACAGTATCAGGTAAATATCCCAGAAAGCAAAAAATGGATAAAGAAGTTGTGGCACGTACGTACAATGCAATATCACTCAGCAATGAAATCTGTGTCATCAGGCCCGTAGCGGCATAGTGAGTGGATGCAGGTACGGTGATTCTACGTGAACTACGTCACACAGAAAAAGAAACATCATAAGATATCACTAATACACGGAATGTAAACTTGACTACACATGAACTGTATTACAAAACAGAACAGGGTCTCAAATTTAGAAAACCTACTAGTGCTTGCTTATGGGGAAAGGTGCCTTGGGGTGCTGCATAAAACCAGAGACTGAAATTAGCACAGATAACATTCCATAAGACAAATATGTAATAGACAAGACCTACTCCTTGCTCAACGAAATGGACTCAACACCACATATTCAACGCCTAGGAATATACCTGACTAGGAAGAATCTTAAAACCCATGGATAGATATGTCTCCGTAAGAGAATCAAGCGTGTGTACAGCGCCCGATACGCAGCAGTGAAAATCCGATAAATCCCATTATCAAAATAAATTTCGAAAACAAAACACAAAGACAGTGAAATAGAGAGCAATTCTTAAATAATTCACTCAGGGCATGTGATGCAACCGGGATTGACCACATCTACACCCAGAGCTGGTTGAGACATAAGGCTGGACACTTCAGGCTGATAGCATTGGTGAGTTTCGGTGAGCAAATGCAGACCCTTTGAAGTCATACTGCATGGTACCTATTCCATGGGTCCCAACTCTTCTGGTTCAAGGGATTCTTCCTCCAGCTAAAACATGCATGGGAAACCCACAGTATGGTCCACTGTGTGATTGGGAAACGATTTAAAATGCATCTCAATTTGCGTATCCTGGTCCTCGGGTTCACCAATCCAGATGCTTTACTAACACTCTCCCTGCTTGGAGAGTCAGTGCCTTTAACCTCCTGTTTGGCACAGCTTGCAATTTCTGTGCAAGATGAACAGGAATAGGGAGAACCAATGAGAGACTAGCTGTAGGTGTCTGCACGGGCAAATGTAACGCTCATTGCCGACCAGGAAGAGGAATTAACCAAAGGCTCAGTGTGCCCTGCCGGAAACAGATTAGGGCCTGAAGCAATCCTGCGGTTTTGTGCCCAGCTCACAAGAAAGCGAGTTGAAGAAAGGAGCTCAGGGGCACTGTAATTCACAAACCTGCAGAGTCATAAATGACAGCTATCCTCCAAAAATATATTGAAGTAAGCCTACGAAGGGGACTTGAGAGCGGGGCAGAATTTCAGGAAAACGATTGCAGGGGGTAGACTGGAATTGCTCTGAAAGCATAGGAAAAGAGGCAGAACGTTGACAATGATGCACTTGGCCAAAAAGGGCGTATGCGTTTTTTCCTGAATATATTCAGGAAAAAACGCATACGCCCTTTTTGGCCAACCAAGCAAGCCTGCAAAGGAAATCTGCACTACAATGAAGTCTCACTGCCCCCCGGGCAAAAGGGCCATCTGAAAAAAGTGTAAAATCCAGAAATGTAGGACAGGATATGGAGAACAGGGAGCCTTGTTATGCTGATTGGCAGGATGTAAATTGCCAGCAGCCACCCTGGAGAAGTGTATGGTGTTTCCTGAAACAGGTAAGAAACAAAGCAACACAGCCTATGGCAATTCCACTTATGGTCCTATAGCTTACGGAAATTAAAATCAAAAACACAGAGCCACCCCAAAGTTTGGGACGGCTGTGTTCCCAAGAAGCTCGTCTACAGTACCAGGTAAATATCCCAGAAAGCAAAAAATGGATAAAGAAGTTGTGGCACGTACGTGCAATGCAGTATCACTCAGCAATGAAATCTGTGTCATCAGGCCCGTAGCGGCATAGTGAATGGATGCAGGTACGGTGATTCTACGTGAACTACGTCACACAGAAAAAGAAACATCATAAGATATCACTAATACACGGAATGTAAACTTGACTACACATGAACTGAATTACAAAACAGAACAGGGTCTCAAATTTAGAAAACCAACTAGTGCTTGCTTATGGGGAAAGGAGCCTTGGGGTGCTGCATAAAACCAGAGACTGAAATTAGCACAGATAACATTCCATAAGCCAAATATGTAATAGACAAGACCTACTCCTTGCTCAACGAAATGGACTCAACACCACATATTCAACGCCTAGGAATATACCTGACTAGGAAGAATCTTAAAACCCATGGATATATATGTCTCCGTAAGAGAATCAAGCGTGTGTACAGCGGCCGAAACGCAGCAGTGAAAATCCGATAAATCCCATTATCAAAATAAATTTCGAAAACAAAACACAAAGACAGTGAAATAGAGAGCAATTCTTAAATAATTCACTCAGGGCATGTGATGCAACCGGGATGGACCACATCTACACCCAGAGCTCGATGACACATAAGGCTGGACACTTCAGGCTGACAGCATTGGTGAGTTTCGGTGAGCAAATGCAGACCCTTTGAAGTCATACTGCATGGTACCTATTCCATGGGTCCCAAATCTTCAGGTTCAAGGGATTCTTCCTCCAGCTAAAACATGCATGGGAACCCCACAGTATGGTCCACCGTGTGATTGGGAAACGATTTAAAATGCATCTCAGTTTTCGTATCCTGGTCCTCGGGTTCACCATTCCAGATGCTTTACTAACACTCTCCCCGCTTGGAGAGTCAGGGCCTTTAACCTCCTGTTTGGCACAGCTTGCCATTTCTGTGCAAGATGAACAGGAATAGGGAGAACCAATGAGAGACTAGCTGTAGGTGTCTGCACGGGCAAACGTAACGCTCATTTCCCACCAGGAAGAGGAATTAACCAAAGGCTCAGCATGCCCTGCCGGAAACAGATTAGGGCCTGAAGCAATCATGCGGTTTTGTGCCCAGCTCACAAGAAAGCGAGTTGAAGAAAGGAGCTCAGGGGCACTGTACTTCACAAACGTGCAGAGTTATAAATGACGGCCATCCTCCAAAAATATATTGAAGTAAGCCTGCGAAGGGGACTTGAAAGCGGGGCAGAATTTCAGGAAAACGATTGCAGGGGGTCGACTGGAATTGCCCTCAAAGCATAGGAAAAGAGGCACAACGTCGACAATGATGCACTTGGCCAAAAAGGGCGTATGCGTTTTTTCCTGAATATATTCAGGAAAAAACGCATACGCCCTTTTTGGCCAACCAAGCAAGCCTGTAAAGGAAATCTGCACTACAATGAAGTCTCACTGCCCGCCGGGCAAAAGGGCCATCTGAAAAAAGTGTAAAATCCAGAAATGTAGGACAGGATATGGAGAACAGGGAGCCTTGTTATGCTGATTGGCAGGATGTAAATTGCCAGCAGCCACCATGGAGAAGTGTATGGTGTTTCCTGAAACACGTAACAAACAAAGCAACACAGCCTATGGCACTTCCACTTATGGTCCTATAGCTTACGGAAATTAAAATCAAAAACAGACAGCCACCCCAATATTTGGGACGGCTGTGTTCACAAGAAGCTCGTCTACAGTATCAGGTAAATATCCCAGAAAGCAAAAATTGGATAAAGAAGTTGTGGCACGTACGTACAATGCAATATCACTCAGCAATGAAATCTTTGTCATCAGGCCCGTAGCGGCATAGTGAGTGGATGCAGGTACGGTGATTCCACGTGAACTACGTCACACAGAAAAAGAAACATCATAAGATATCACTAATACACGGAATGTAAACTTGACTACACATGAACTGAATTACAAAACAGAACAGGGTCTCAAATTTAGAAAACCAACTAGTGCTTGCTTATGGGGAAAGGTGCGTTGGGGTGCTGCAAAAAACCAGAGACTGAAATTAGCACAGATAACTTTCTATAAGCCAAATATGTAATAGACAAGACCTACTCCTTGCTCAACGAAATGGACCCAACACCACATATTCAACGCCTAGGAATATACCTGACTAGGAAGAATCTTAAAACCCATGGATATATATGTCTCCGTAAGAGAATCAAGCGTGTGTACAGCGGCCGAAACGCAGCAGTGAAAATCCGATAAATCCCATTATCAAAATAAATTTCGAAAACAAAACACAAAGACAGTGAAATAGAGAGCAATTCTTAAATAATTCACTCAGGGCATGTGATGCAACCGGGATTGACCACATCTACACCCAGAGCTGGTTGAGACATAAGGCTGGACACTTCAGGCTGATAGCATTGGTGAGTTTCGGTGAGCAAATGCAGACCCTTTGAAGTCATACTGCATGGTACCCATTCCATGGGTCCCAACTCTCCAGGTTCAAGGGATTCTTCCTCCAGCTAAAACATGCATGGGAAACCCAGAGTATCGTCCACCGTATGATTGGGAAACGATTTAAAATGCATCGCAGTTTTCGTATCCTGGTTCTCGGGTTCACCATTCCAGATGCTTTACTAACACTCTCCCCGCTTAGAGAGTCAGTGCCTTTAACCTCCTGTTTGGCACAGCTTGCAATTTCTGTGCAAGATGAACAGGAATAGCGAGAACCAATGAGAGACTAGCTGTAGGTGTCTGCACGGGCAAATGTAACGCTCATTGCCGACCAGGAAGAGGAATTAAACAAAGGCTCAGCGTGCCCTGCTGAAAACTGATTAGGGCCTGAAGCAATCCTGCGGTTTTGTGCCCAGCTCACAAGAAAGCGAGTTGAAGAAAGGAGCTCAGGGGCACTGTAATTCACAAACCTGCAGAGTTATAAATGACAGCTATCCTCCAAAAATATATTGAAGTAAGCCTGCTAAGGGGACTTGAAAGCGGGGCAGAATTTCAGGAAAACGATTGCAGGGGGTAGACTGGAATTGCCCTGAAAGCATAGGAAAAGAGGCAGAACGTCGACAATGATGCACTTGGCCAAAAAGGGCGTATGCGTTTTTTCCTGAATATATTCAGGGAAAAACGCATACGCCCTTTTTGGCCAACCAAGCAAGCCTGTAAAGGAAATCTGCACTACAATGAAGTCTCACTGCCCCCCGGGCAAAAGGGCCATCTGAAAAAAGTGTAAAATCCAGAAAGTTAGGACAGGATATGGAGAACAGGGAGCCTTGTTATGCTGATTGGCAGGATGTAAATTGCCAACAGCCACACTGGAGAAGTGTATGGTGTTTCCTGAAACAGGTAAGAAACAAAGCAACACAGCCTATGGCAATTCCACTTATGGTCCTATAGCTTACGGAAATTAAAATCAAAAACACAGAGCCACCCCAAAGTTTGGGACGGCTGTGTTCCCAAGAAGCTCGTCTACAGTACCAGGTAAATATCCCAGAAAGCAAAAAATGGATAAAGAAGTTGTGGCACGTACGTGCAATGCAGTATCACTCAGCAATGAAATCTGTGTCATCAGGCCCGTAGCGGCATAGTGAATGGATGCAGGTACGGTGATTCTACGTGAACTACGTCACACAGAAAAAGAAACATCATAAGATATCACTAATACACGGAATGTAAACTTGACTACACATGAACTGAATTACAAAACAGAACAGGGTCTCAAATTTAGAAAACCAACTAGTGCTTGCTTATGGGGAAAGGAGCCTTGGGGTGCTGCATAAAACCAGAGACTGAAATTAGCACAGATAACATTCCATAAGCCAAATATGTAATAGACAAGACCTACTCCTTGCTCAACGAAATGGACTCAACACCACATATTCAACGCCTAGGAATATACCTGACTAGGAAGAATCTTAAAACCCATGGATATATATGTCTCCGTAAGAGAATCAAGCGTGTGTACAGCGGCCGAAACGCAGCAGTGAAAATCCGATAAATCCCATTATCAAAATAAATTTCGAAAACAAAACACAAAGACAGTGAAATAGAGAGCAATTCTTAAATAATTCACTCAGGGCATGTGATGCAACCGGGATGGACCACATCTACACCCAGAGCTCGATGACACATAAGGCTGGACACTTCAGGCTGACAGCATTGGTGAGTTTCGGTGAGCAAATGCAGACCCTTTGAAGTCATACTGCATGGTACCTATTCCATGGGTCCCAAATCTTCAGGTTCAAGGGATTCTTCCTCCAGCTAAAACATGCATGGGAACCCCACAGTATGGTCCACCGTGTGATTGGGAAACGATTTAAAATGCATCTCAGTTTTCGTATCCTGGTCCTCGGGTTCACCATTCCAGATGCTTTACTAACACTCTCCCCGCTTGGAGAGTCAGGGCCTTTAACCTCCTGTTTGGCACAGCTTGCCATTTCTGTGCAAGATGAACAGGAATAGGGAGAACCAATGAGAGACTAGCTGTAGGTGTCTGCACGGGCAAACGTAACGCTCATTTCCCACCAGGAAGAGGAATTAACCAAAGGCTCAGCATGCCCTGCCGGAAACAGATTAGGGCCTGAAGCAATCATGCGGTTTTGTGCCCAGCTCACAAGAAAGCGAGTTGAAGAAAGGAGCTCAGGGGCACTGTACTTCACAAACGTGCAGAGTTATAAATGACGGCCATCCTCCAAAAATATATTGAAGTAAGCCTGCGAAGGGGACTTGAAAGCGGGGCAGAATTTCAGGAAAACGATTGCAGGGGGTCGACTGGAATTGCCCTCAAAGCATAGGAAAAGAGGCACAACGTCGACAATGATGCACTTGGCCAAAAAGGGCGTATGCGTTTTTTCCTGAATATATTCAGGAAAAAACGCATACGCCCTTTTTGGCCAACCAAGCAAGCCTGTAAAGGAAATCTGCACTACAATGAAGTCTCACTGCCCGCCGGGCAAAAGGGCCATCTGAAAAAAGTGTAAAATCCAGAAATGTAGGACAGGATATGGAGAACAGGGAGCCTTGTTATGCTGATTGGCAGGATGTAAATTGCCAGCAGCCACCATGGAGAAGTGTATGGTGTTTCCTGAAACACGTAACAAACAAAGCAACACAGCCTATGGCACTTCCACTTATGGTCCTATAGCTTACGGAAATTAAAATCAAAAACAGACAGCCACCCCAATATTTGGGACGGCTGTGTTCACAAGAAGCTCGTCTACAGTATCAGGTAAATATCCCAGAAAGCAAAAATTGGATAAAGAAGTTGTGGCACGTACGTACAATGCAATATCACTCAGCAATGAAATCTTTGTCATCAGGCCCGTAGCGGCATAGTGAGTGGATGCAGGTACGGTGATTCCACGTGAACTACGTCACACAGAAAAAGAAACATCATAAGATATCACTAATACACGGAATGTAAACTTGACTACACATGAACTGAATTACAAAACAGAACAGGGTCTCAAATTTAGAAAACCAACTAGTGCTTGCTTATGGGGAAAGGTGCGTTGGGGTGCTGCAAAAAACCAGAGACTGAAATTAGCACAGATAACTTTCTATAAGCCAAATATGTAATAGACAAGACCTACTCCTTGCTCAACGAAATGGACCCAACACCACATATTCAACGCCTAGGAATATACCTGACTAGGAAGAATCTTAAAACCCATGGATATATATGTCTCCGTAAGAGAATCAAGCGTGTGTACAGCGGCCGAAACGCAGCAGTGAAAATCCGATAAATCCCATTATCAAAATAAATTTCGAAAACAAAACACAAAGACAGTGAAATAGAGAGCAATTCTTAAATAATTCACTCAGGGCATGTGATGCAACCGGGATTGACCACATCTACACCCAGAGCTGGTTGAGACATAAGGCTGGACACTTCAGGCTGATAGCATTGGTGAGTTTCGGTGAGCAAATGCAGACCCTTTGAAGTCATACTGCATGGTACCCATTCCATGGGTCCCAACTCTCCAGGTTCAAGGGATTCTTCCTCCAGCTAAAACATGCATGGGAAACCCAGAGTATCGTCCACCGTATGATTGGGAAACGATTTAAAATGCATCGCAGTTTTCGTATCCTGGTTCTCGGGTTCACCATTCCAGATGCTTTACTAACACTCTCCCCGCTTAGAGAGTCAGTGCCTTTAACCTCCTGTTTGGCACAGCTTGCAATTTCTGTGCAAGATGAACAGGAATAGCGAGAACCAATGAGAGACTAGCTGTAGGTGTCTGCACGGGCAAATGTAACGCTCATTGCCGACCAGGAAGAGGAATTAAACAAAGGCTCAGCGTGCCCTGCTGAAAACTGATTAGGGCCTGAAGCAATCCTGCGGTTTTGTGCCCAGCTCACAAGAAAGCGAGTTGAAGAAAGGAGCTCAGGGGCACTGTAATTCACAAACCTGCAGAGTTATAAATGACAGCTATCCTCCAAAAATATATTGAAGTAAGCCTGCTAAGGGGACTTGAAAGCGGGGCAGAATTTCAGGAAAACGATTGCAGGGGGTAGACTGGAATTGCCCTGAAAGCATAGGAAAAGAGGCAGAACGTCGACAATGATGCACTTGGCCAAAAAGGGCGTATGCGTTTTTTCCTGAATATATTCAGGGAAAAACGCATACGCCCTTTTTGGCCAACCAAGCAAGCCTGTAAAGGAAATCTGCACTACAATGAAGTCTCACTGCCCCCCGGGCAAAAGGGCCATCTGAAAAAAGTGTAAAATCCAGAAAGTTAGGACAGGATATGGAGAACAGGGAGCCTTGTTATGCTGATTGGCAGGATGTAAATTGCCAACAGCCACACTGGAGAAGTGTATGGTGTTTCCTGAAACACGTAAGAAATAAAGCAACACAGCCTATGGCAATTGCACTTATGGTCCTATTCCTTAGGGAAATTAAAATCAAAAACAGAGAGCCACCCCAATTTTGGGACGGCTGTGTTCCCAAGAAGCTCGTCTACAGTACCAGGTAAATATCCCAGAAAGCAAAAAATGGATAAAGAAGTTGTGGCACGTACGTGCAATGCAGTATCACTCATCAATGAAATCTGTGTCATCAGGCCAGTAGCGGCATAGTGAGTGGATGCAGGTACGGTGATTCTACGTGAACTACGTCACACAGAAAAAGAAACATCATAAGATATCACTAATACACGGAATGTAAACTTGACTACACATGAACTGAATTACAAAACAGAACAGGGTCTCAAATTTAGAAAACCAACTAGTGCTTGCTTATGGGTAAAGGTGCCTTGGGGTGCTGCATAAAACCAGAGACTGAAATTAGCACAGATAACATTCCATAAGCCAAATATGTAACAGACAAGACCTACTCCTTGCTCAACGAAATGGACTCAACACCACATATTCAACGCCTAGGAATATACCTGACTAGGAAGAATCTTAAAACCCATGGATATATATGTCTCCGTAAGAGAATCAAGCGTGTGTACAGCGGCCGAAACGCAGCAGTGAAAATCCGATAAATCCCATTATCAAAATAAATTTCGAAAACAAAACACAAAGACAGTGAAATAGAGAGCAATTCTTAAATAATTCACTCAGGGCATGTGATGCAACCGGGATGGACCACATCTACACCCAGAGCTGGATGACACATAAGGCTGGACACTTCAGGCTGATAGCATTGGTGAGTTTCGGTGAGCAAATGCAGACCCTTTGAAGTCATACTGCATGGTACCTATTCCATGGGTCCCAACTCTTCAGGTTCAAGGGATTCTTCCTCCAGCTAAAACATGCATGGGAAACCCACAGTATGGTCCACCGTGTGATTCGGAAACGATTTAAAATGCATCTCAGTTTTCGTATCCTGGTCCTCGGGTTCACCATTCCAGATGCTTTACTAACACTCTCCCTGCTTGGAGAGTCAGTGCCTTTAACCTCCTGTTTGGCCCAGCTTGCAATTTCTGTGCAAGATGAACAGGAATAGGGAGAACCAATGAGAAAATAGCTGTAGGTGTCTGCACGGGCAAACGTAACGCTCATTTCCCACCAGGAAGAGGAATTAACCAAAGGCTCAGCATGCCCTGCCGGAAACAGATTAGGGCCTGAAGCAATCCTGCGGTTTTGTGCCCAGCTCACAAGAAAGCGAGTTGAATAAAGGAGCTCAGGGGCACTGTAATTCACAAACCTGCAGAGTTATAAATGACAGCTATCTTCCAAAAGTATATTGAAGTAAGCCTGCGAAGGGGACTTGAAAGCGGGGCTGAATTTCAGGAAAACGATTGCAGGGGGTAGACTGGAATTGCCCTGAAAGCATAGGAAAAGAGGCAGAACGTCGACAATGATGCACTTGGCCAAAAAGGGCGTATGCGTTTTTTCCTGAATATATTCAGGAAAAAACGCATACGCCCTTTTTGGCCAACCAAGCAAGCCTGTAAAGGAAATCTGCACTACAATGAAGTCTCACTGCCCCCCGGGCAAGAGGGCCATCTGAAAAAAGTGTAAAATCCAGAAAGGTAGGACAGGATATGGAGTACAGGGAGCCTTGTTATTATGATTGGCAGGATGGAAATTGCCAACAGCCACCCTGGAGAAGTGTATGGTGTTTCCTGAAACACGTAAGAAATAAAGCAACACAGCCTATGGCAATTGCACTTATGGTCCTATTACTTAGGGAAATTAAAATCAAAAACAGAGAGCCACTCCAAAGTTTGGGACGGCTGTGTTTCCAAGAAGCTCGTCTACAGTACCAGGTAAATATCCCAGAAAGCAAAAAATGGATAAAGAAGTTGTGGCACGTACGTGCAATGCAATATCACTCAGCAATGAAATCTGTGTCATCAGGCCCGTAGCGGCATAGTGAGTGTACGCAGGTACGGTGATTCTACGTGAACTACGTCACACAGAAAAAGAAACATCATAAGATATCACTAATACACGGAATGTAAACTTGACTACACATGAACTAAATTACAAAACAGAACAGGGTCTCAAATTTAGAAAACCAACTAGTGCTTGCTTATGGGGAAAGGTGCCTTGGGGTGCTGCATAAAACCAGAGACTGAAATTAGCACAGATAACATTCCATAAGCCAAATATGTAATAGAAAAGACCTACTCCTTGCTCAACGAAATGGACTCAACACCACATATTCAACGCCTAGGAATATACCTGACTAGGAAGAATCTTAAAACCCATGGATATATATGTCTCCGTAAGAGAATCAAGCATGTGTACAGCGGCCGAAACGCAGCAGTGAAAATCCGATAAATCCCATTATCAAAATAAATTTCGAAAACAAAACACAAAGACAGTGAAATAGAGAGCAATTCTTAAATAATTCACTCAGGGCATGTGATGCAACCGGGATTGACCACATCTACACCCAGAGCTGGTTGAGACATAAGGCTGGACACTTCAGGCTGATAGCATTGGTGAGTTTCGGTGAGCAAATGCAGACCCTTTGAAGTCATACTGCATGGTACCTATTCCATGGGTCCCAACTCTTCAGGTACAAGGGATTCTTCCTCCAGCTAAAACATGCATGGGAACCCCACAGTATGGTCCACCGTGTGATTGGGAAACGATTTAAAATGCATCTCAGTTTTCGTATACTGGTCCTCGGGTTCACCATTCCAGATGCTTTACTAACACTCTCCCCGCTTGGAGAGTCAGTGCCTTTTACCTCCTGTTTGGCACAGCTTGCAATTTCTGCGCAAGATGAACAGGAATAGGGAGAACCAATGAGAGACTAGATATAGGTGTCTGCACGGGCAAATGTAACGCTCATTGCCGACCAGGAAGAGGAATTAAACAAAGGCTCAGCGTGCCCTGCTGAAAACAGATTAGGGCTTGAAGCAATCCTGTGGTTTTGTGCCCAGCTCACAAGAAAGCGAGTTGAAGAAAGGAGCTCAGGGGCACTGTAATTCACAAACCTGCAGAGTTATAAATGACAGCTATCCTCCAAAAATATATTGAAGTAAGCCTGCGAAGGGGACTTGAAAGCGGGGCAGAATTTCAGGAAAACGATTGCAGGGGGTAGACTGGAATTGCCCTGAAAGCATAGGAAAAGAGGCACAACGTCGACAATGATGCACTTGGCCAAAAAGGGCGTATGCGTTTTTTCCTGAATATATTCAGGAAAAAACGCATACGCCCTTTTTGGCCGACCAAGCAAGCCTGTAAAGGAAATCTGCACTACAATGAGGTCTCACTGCCCCCCGGGCAAAAGGGCCATCTGAAAAAAGTGTAAAATCCAGAAAGGTAGGACAGGATATGGAGAACAGGGAGCCTTGTTATGCTGATTGGCAGGATGTAAATTGCCAGCAGCCACCCTGGAGAAGTGTATGGTGTTTCCTGAAACACGTAAGAAACAAAGCAACACATCCTATGGCACTTCCACTTATGGTCCTATAGCTTACGGAAATTAAAATCAAAAACAGACAGCCACCCCAATATTTGGGACGGCTGTGTTCACAAGAAGCTCGTCTACAGTATCAGGTAAATATCCCAGAAAGCAAAAAATGGATAAAGAAGTTGTGGCACGTACGTACAATGCAATATCACTCAGCAATGAAATCTGTGTCATCAGGCCCGTAGCGGCATAGTGAGTGGATGCAGGTACGGTTATTCTACGTGAACTACGTCACACAGAAAAAGAAACATCATAAGATATCACTAATACACGGAATGTAAACTTGACTACACATGAACTGAATTACAAAACAGAACAGGGTCTCAAATTTAGAAAACCAACTAGTGCTTGCTTATGGGGAAAGGTGCGTTGGGGTGCTGCAAAAAACCAGAGACTGAAATTAGCACAGATAACTTTCTATAAGCCAAATATGTAATAGACAAGACCTACTCCTTGCTCAACGAAATGGACCCAACACCACATATTCAACGCCTAGGAATATACCTGACTAGGAAGAATCTTAAAACCCATGGATATATATGTCTCCGTAAGAGAATCAAGCGTGTGTACAGCGGCCGAAACGCAGCAGTGAAAATCCGATAAATCCCATTATCAAAATAAATTTCGAAAACAAAACACAAAGACAGTGAAATAGAGAGCAATTCTTAAATAATTCACTCAGGGCATGTGATGCAACCGGGATTGACCACATCTACACCCAGAGCTGGTTGAGACATAAGGCTGGACACTTCAGGCTGATAGCATTGGTGAGTTTCGGTGAGCAAATGCAGACCCTTTGAAGTCATACTGCATGGTACCCATTCCATGGGTCCCAACTCTCCAGGTTCAAGGGATTCTTCCTCCAGCTAAAACATGCATGGGAAACCCAGAGTATCGTCCACCGTATGATTGGGAACGATTTAAAATGCATCGCAGTTTTCGTATCCTGGTTCTCGGGTTCACCATTCCAGATGCTTTACTAACACTCTCCCCGCTTAGAGAGTCAGTGCCTTTAACCTCCTGTTTGGCACAGCTTGCAATTTCTGTGCAAGTATGAACAGGAATAGCGAGAACCAATGAGAGACTAGCTGTAGGTGTCTGCACGGGCAAATGTAACGCTCATTGCCGACCGGAAGAGGAATTAAACAAAGGCTCAGCGTGGCCCTGCCGGAAACAGATTAGGGCCTGAAGCAATCCTGCGGTTTGTGCCCAGCTCACAAGAAAGCGAGTTGAATAAAGGAGCTCAGGGGCACTGTACTCACAAACCTGCAGAGTTATAAATGACAGCTGTCCTCCAAAAATATATTGAAGTAAGCTTGCGAAGGGGACTTGAAAGCGGGGCAGAATTTCAAGAGAACGATTGCAGGGGGTAGACTGGATTGCCCTGAAAGCATAGGAAAAGAGGCACAACGTCGACAATGATGCACTTGGCCAAAAAGGGCGGTATGCGTTTTTTCCTGAATATATTCAGGAAAAAACGCAATACGCCCTTTTTGGCCAACCAAGCAAGCCTGTAAAGGAAATCTGCCACTACAATGAAGTCTCACTGCCCCCCGGGCAAGAGGGCCATCTGAAAAAAGTGTAAAATCCAGAAAGGTAGGACAGGATATGGAGAACAGGGAGCCTTGTTATGCTGATTGGCAGGATGTAAATTGCAACAGCCACCCTGGAGAAGTGTATGGTGTTTCCTGAAACACGTAAGAAATAAAGCAACACAGCCTATGGCAATTGCACTTATGGTCCTATTACTTAGGGAAATTAAAATCAAAACAGAGAGCCACTCCAAAGTTTGGGACGGCTGTGTTTCCAAGAAGCTCGTCTACAGTACCAGGTAATATCCCAGAAAGCAAAAAATGGATAAAGAAGTTGTGGCACGTACGTGCAATGCAATATCACTCAGCAATGAAATCTGTGTCATCAGGCCCGTAGCGGCATAGTGAGTGGATGTCAGGTACGGTGATTCTACGTGAACTACGTCACACAGAAAAAGAAACATCATAAGATATCACTAATACACGGAATATAAACTTGACTACACATGAACTGAATTACAAAACAGAACAGGGTCTCAAATTTAGAAAACCAACTAGTGCTTGCTTATGGGGAAAATTGCGTTGGGGTGCTGCATAAAACCAGAGACTGAAATTAGCACAGATAACTTTCCATAAGCCAAATATGTAATAGACAAGACCTACTCCTTGCTCAACGAAATGGACCCAAAATCACATATTCAACGCCTAGGAATATACCTGACTAGGAAGAATCTTAAAACCCATGGATATATATGTCTCCGTAAGAGAATCAAGCGTGTGTACAGCGGCCGAAACGCAGCAGTGAAAATCCGATAAATCCCATTATCAAAATAAATTTCGAAAACAAAACACAAAGACAGTGAAATAGAGAGCAATTCTTAAATAATTCACTCAGGGCATGTGATGCAACCGGGATGGACCACATCTACACCCAGAGCTGGTTGAGACATAAGGCTGGACACTTCAGGCTGATAGCATTGGTGAGTTTTGGTGAGCAAATGCAGACCCTTTGAAGTCATACTGCATGGTACCTATTCCATGGGTCCCAACTCTCCAGGTTCAAGGGATTCTTCCTCCAGCTAAAACATGCATGGGAAACCCAGAGTATCGTCCACCGTGTGATTGGGAAACGATTTAAAATGCATCTCAGTTTTCATATCCTGGTCCTCGGGTTCACCATTCCAGATGCTTTACTAACACTCTCCCCGCTTAGAGAGTCAGTGCCTTTAACCTCCTCTTTGGCACAGCTTGCAATTTCTGTGCAAGATGAACAGGAATAGGGAGAACCAATGAGAGACTAGCTGTAGGTGTCTGCACGGGCAAATGTAATGCTCATTGCCCACCAGGAAGAGGAATTAAACAAAGGCTCAGTGTGCCCTGCTGGAAACAGATTAGGGCCTGAAGCAATCCTGCGGTTTTGTGCCCAGCTCACAAGAAAGCGAGTTGAAGAAAGGAGCTCAGGGGCACTGTAATTCACAAACCTGCAGAGTTATAAATGACAGCTATCTTCCAAAAGTATATTGAAGTAAGCCTGCGAAGGGGACTTGAAAGCGGGGCTGAATTTCAGGAAAACGATTGCAGGGGGTAGACTGGAATTGCCCTGAAAGCATAGGAAAAGAGGCAGAACGTCGACAATGATGCACTTGGCCAAAAAGGGCGTATGCGTTTTTTCCTGAATATATTCAGGAAAAAACGCATACGCCCTTTTTGGCCAACCAAGCAAGCCTGTAAAGGAAATCTGCACTACAATGAAGTCTCACTGCCCCCCGGGCAAGAGGGCCATCTGAAAAAAGTGTAAAATCCAGAAAGGTAGGACAGGATATGGAGTACAGGGAGCCTTGTTATGCTGATTGGCAGGATGGAAATTGCCAACAGCCACCCTGGAGAAGTGTATGGTGTTTCCTGAAACACGTAAGAAATAAAGCAACACAGCCTATGGCAATTGCACTTATGGTCCTATTACTTAGGGAAATTAAAATCAAAAACAGAGAGCCACTCCAAAGTTTGGGACGGCTGTGTTTCCAAGAAGCTCGTCTACAGTACCAGGTAAATATCCCAGAAAGCAAAAAATGGATAAAGAAGTTGTGGCACGTACGTGCAATGCAATATCACTCAGCAATGAAATCTGTGTCATCAGGCCCGTAGCGGCATAGTGAGTGTACGCAGGTACGGTGATTCTACGTGAACTACGTCACACAGAAAAAGAAACATCATAAGATATCACTAATACACGGAATGTAAACTTGACTACACATGAACTAAATTACAAAACAGAACAGGGTCTCAAATTTAGAAAACCAACTAGTGCTTGCTTATGGGGAAAGGTGCCTTGGGGTGCTGCATAAAACCAGAGACTGAAATTAGCACAGATAACATTCCATAAGCCAAATATGTAATAGAAAAGACCTACTCCTTGCTCAACGAAATGGACTCAACACCACATATTCAACGCCTAGGAATATACCTGACTAGGAAGAATCTTAAAACCCATGGATATATATGTCTCCGTAAGAGAATCAAGCATGTGTACAGCGGCCGAAACGCAGCAGTGAAAATCCGATAAATCCCATTATCAAAATAAATTTCGAAAACAAAACACAAAGACAGTGAAATAGAGAGCAATTCTTAACTAATTCACTCAGGGCATGTGATGCAACCGGGATTGACCACATCTACACCCAGAGCTGGTTGAGACATAAGGCTGGACACTTCAGGCTGATAGCATTGGTGAGTTTCGGTGAGCAAATGCAGACCCTTTGAAGTCATACTGCATGGTACCTATTCCATGGGTCCCAACACTTCAGGTACAAGGGATTCTTCCTCCAGCTAAAACATGCATGGGAACCCCACAGTATGGTCCACCGTGTGATTGGGAAACGATTTAAAATGCATCTCAGTTTTCGTATACTGGTCCTCGGGTTCACCATTCCAGATGCTTTACTAACACTCTCCCCGCTTGGAGAGTCAGTGCCTTTAACCTCCTGTTTGGCACAGCTTGCAATTTCTGTGCAAGATGAACAGGAATAGGGAGAACCAATGAGAGACTAGATATAGGTGTCTGCACGGGCAAATGTAACGCTCATTGCCGACCAGGAAGAGGAATTAAACAAAGGCTCAGCGTGCCCTGCTGAAAACAGATTAGGGCTTGAAGCAATCCTGTGGTTTTGTGCCCAGCTCACAAGAAAGCGAGTTGAAGAAAGGAGCTCAGGGGCACTGTAATTCACAAACCTGCAGAGTTATAAATGACAGCTATCCTCCAAAAATATATTGAAGTAAGCCTGCGAAGGGGACTTGAAAGCGGGGCAGAATTTCAGGAAAACGATTGCAGGGGGTAGACTGGAATTGCCCTGAAAGCATAGGAAAAGAGGCACAACGTCGACAATGATGCACTTGGCCAAAAAGGGCGTATGCGTTTTTTCCTGAATATATTCAGGAAAAAACGCATACGCCCTTTTTGGCCGACCAAGCAAGCCTGTAAAGGAAATCTGCACTACAATGAGGTCTCACTGCCCCCCGGGCAAAAGGGCCATCTGAAAAAAGTGTAAAATCCAGAAAGGTAGGACAGGATATGGAGAACAGGGAGCCTTGTTATGCTGATTGGTAGGATGTAAATTGCCAGCAGCCACCCTGGAGAAGTGTATGGTGTTTCCTGAAACACGTAAGAAACAAAGCAACACATCCTATGGCACTTCCACTTATGGTCCTATAGCTTACGGAAATTAAAATCAAAAACAGACAGCCACCCCAATATTTGGGACGGCTGTGTTCACAAGAAGCTCGTCTACAGTATCAGGTAAATATCCCAGAAAGCAAAAAATGGATAAAGAAGTTGTGGCACGTACGTACAATGCAACATCACTCAGCAATGAAATCTGTGTCATCAGGCCCGTAGCGGCATAGTGAGTGGATGCAGGTACGGTTATTCTACGTGAACTACGTCACACAGAAAAAGAAACATCATAAGATATCACTAATACACGGAATGTAAACTTGACTACACATGAACTGAATTACAAAACAGAACAGGGTCTCAAATTTAGAAAACCAACTAGTGCTTGCTTATGGGGAAAGGTGCCTTGGGGTGCTGCATAAAACCAGAGACTGAAATTAGCACAGATAACTTTCCATAAGCCAAATATGTAATAGACAAGACCTACTCCTTGCTCAACGAAATGGACCCAAAATCACATATTCAACGCCTAGGAATATACCTGACTAGGAAGAATCTTAAAACCCATGGATATATATGTCTCCGTAAGAGAATCAAGCGTGTGTACAGCGGCCGAAACGCAGCAGTGAAAATCCGATAAATCCCATTATCAAAATAAATTTCGAAAACAAAACACAAAGACAGTAAAATAGAGAGCAATTCTTAAATAATTCACTCAGGGCATGTGATGCAACCGGGATTGACCACATCTACACCCAGAGCTGGTTGAGACATAAGGCTGGACACTTCAGGCTGATAGCATTGGTGAGTGTCGGTGAGCAAATGCAGACCCTTTGAAGTCATACTGCATGGTACCCTTTCCATGGGTCCCAACTCTCCAGGTTCAAGGGATTCTTCCTCCAGCTAAAACATGCATGGGAAACCCAGAGTATCGTCCACCGTGTGATTGGGAAACGATTTAAAATGCATCTCAGTTTTCGTATCCTGGTCCTCGGGTTCACCATTCCAGATGCTTTACTAACACTCTCCCCGCTTAGAGAGTCAGTGCCTTTAACCTCCTCTTTGGCACAGCTTGCAATTTCTGTGCAAGATGAACAGGAATAGGGAGAACCAATGAGAGACTAGCTGTAGGTGTCTGCACGGGCAAATGTAATGCTCATTGCCCACCAGGAAGAGGAATTAAACAAAGGCTCACTGTGCCCTGCTGGAAACAGATTAGGGCCTGAAGCAATCCTGCGGTTTTGTGCCCAGCTCACAAGAAAGCGAGTTGAAGAAAGGAGCTCAGGGGCACTGTAATTCACAAACCTGCAGAGTTATAAATGACAGCTATCTTCCAAAAGTATATTGAAGTAAGCCTGCGAAGGGGACTTGAATGCAGGGCAGAATTTCAGGAAAACGATTGCAGGGGGTAGACTGGAATTGCCCTGAAAGCATAGGAAAAGAGGCAGAACGTCAACAATGATGCACTTGGCCAAAAAGGGCGTATGCGTTTTTTCCTGAATATATTCAGGAAAAAACGCATACGCCCTTTTTGGCCAACCAAGCAAGCCTGTAAAGGAAATCTGCACTACAATGAAGTCTCACGGCCCCCCGGGCAAGAGGGCCATCTGAAAAAAGTGTAAAATCCAGAAAGGTAGGACAGCATATGGAGAACAGGGAGCCTTGTTATGCTGATTGGCAGGATGGAAATTGCCAACAGCCACCCTGGAGAAGTGTATGGTGTTTCCTGAAACACGTAAGAAATAAAGCAACACAGCCTATGGCAATTGCACTTATGGTCCTATTCCTTAGGGAAATTAAAATCAAAAACAGAGAGCCACTCCAAAGTTTGGGACGGCTGTGTTTCCAAGAAGCTCGTCTACAGTACCAGGTAAATATCCCAGAAAGCAAAAAATGGATAAAGAAGTTGTAGCACGTACGTGCAATTCAATATCACTCAGCAATGAAATCTGTGTCATCAGGCCCGTAGCGGCATAGTGAGTGGATGCAGGTACGGTGATTCTACGTGAACTACGTCACACAGAAAAAGAAACATCATAAGATATCACTAATACACGGAATGTAAACTTGACTACACATGAACTGAATTACAAAACAGAACAGGGTCTCAAATTTAGAAAACCAACTAGTGCTTGCTTATGGGGAAAGGTGCCTTGGGGTGCTGCATAAAACCAGAGACTGAAAGTAGCACAGATAACTTTCCATAAGCCAAATATGTAATAAAAAAGACCTACTCCTTGCTCAATGAAATGGACCCAACACCACATATTCAACGCCTAGGAATATACCTGACTAGGAAGAATCTTAAAACCCATGGATATATATGTCTCCGTAAGAGAATCAAGCGTGTGTACAGCGGCCGAAACGCAGCAGTGAAAATCCGATAAATCCCATTATCAAAATAAATTTCGAAAACAAAGACAGTGAAATAGAGAGCAATTCTTAAATAATTCACTCAGAGCATGTGATGCAACCGGGATTGACCACACCTACACCCAGAGCTGGTTGAGACATAAGGCTGGACACTTCAGGCTGATAGCATTGGTGAGTTTCGGTGAGCAAATACAGACCCTTTGAAGTCATACTGCATGGTACACATTCCATGGGTCCCAACTCTCCAGGTTCAAGGCATTCTTCCTCCAGCTAAAACATGCATGGGAAACACAGAGTATCGTCTACCGTGTGATTGGGAAACGATTTAAAATGCATCTCAGTTTTCCTATCCTGGTCCTCGTGTTCACCCTTCCAGATGCTTTACTAACACTCTCCCCGCTTGGAGACTCAGTGCCTTTAACCTCCTCTTTGGCACAGCTTGCAATTTCTGTGCACGATGAACAGGAATAGGGAGAACCAATGAGAGACTAGCTGTAGGTGTCTGCACGGGCAAATGTATCGCTCATTGCCCACCAGGAAGAGGAATTAAACAAAGGCTCAGTGTGCCGTGCTGGAAACAGATTAGGGCCTGAAGCAATCCTGCGGTTTTGTGCCCAGCTCACAAGAAAGCGAGTTGAAGAAAGGAGCTCAGGGGCACTGTAATTCACAAACCTGCAGAGTTATAATTGACAGCTATCCTCCAAAAATATATTCAAGGAAGCCTGCGAAGGGGACTTGAAAGCAGGGCAGAATTTCAGGAAAACGATTGCAGGGGGTAGACTGGAATTGCCCTGAAAGCATAGAAAAAGAGGTACAACGTCGACAATGATGCACTTGGCCAAAAAGGGCATATGCGTTTTTTCCTGAATATATTCAGTAAAAAACGCATATGCCCTTTTTGGCCAACCAAGCAAGCCTGTAAAGGAAATCTGCACTACAATGAAGTCTCACTGCCCCCCGGGCAAAAGGGCCATCTGAAAAAAGTGTAAAATCCAGAAAGGTAGGACAGGATATGGAGAACAGGGAGCCTTGTTATGCTGATTGGCAGGATGTAAATTGCCAGCAGCCACCCTGGAGAAGTGTATGGTGTTTCCTGAAACACGTAAGAAACAAAGCAACACAGCCTATGGCACTTCCACTTATGGTCCTATAGCTTACGGAAATTAAAATCAAAAACAGACAGCCACCCCAATATTTGGGACGGCTGTGTTCACAAGAAGCTCGTCTACAGTATCAGGTAAATATCCCAGAAAGCAAAAAATGGATAAAGAAGTTCTGGCACGTACGTACAATGCAATATCACTCAGCAATCAAATCTGCGTCATCAGGCCCATAGCGGCATAGTGAGTGGATGCAGGTACGGTGATTCTACGTGAACTACGTCACACAGAAAAAGAAACATCATAAGATATCACTAATACACGGAATGTAAACTTGACTACACATGAAGTGAATTACAAAACAGAACAGGGTGTCAAATTTAGAAAACCAACTAGTGCTTGCTTATGGGGAAAGGTGGCTTGGGGTGCTGCATAAAACCAGAGGCTGAAATTAGCACAGATAACTTTCCATAAGCCAAATATGTAATAGACAAGACCTACTCCTTGCTCAACGAAATGGACCCAACACCACATATTCAACGCCTAGGAATATACCTGACTAGGAAGAATCTTAAAACCCATGGAAATATATGACTCCGTAAGAGAATCAAGCGTGTGTACAGCGGCCGAAACGCAGCAGTGAAAATCCGATAAATCCCATTATCAAAATAAATTTCGAAAACAAAACACAAAGACAGTGAAATACAGAGCAATTCTTAAATAATTCACTCAGGGCATGTGATGCAACCGGGATTGACCACATCTACACCCAGAGCTGGTTGAGACATAAGGCTGGACACTTCAGGCTGATAGCATTGGTGAGTTTCGGTGAGCAAATGCAGACCCTTTGAAGTCATACTGCATGGTACCCATTCCATGGGTCCCAACTCTTCAGGTTCAAGTCATTCTTCCTCCAGCTAAAACATGCATGGGAAACACAGAGTATCGTCTACCGTGTGATTGGGAAACAATTTAAAATGCATCTCAGTTTTCGTATCCTGGTCCTCGGGTTCACCATTCCAGATGCTTTACTAACACTCTCCCCGCATGGAGAGTCAGTGCCTTTAACCTCCTCTTTGGCACAGCTTGCAATTTCTGTGCAAGATGAACAGGAATAGGGAGAACCAATGAGAGACTAGCTGTAGGTGTCTGCACGGGCAAATGTAACGCTCATTGCCCACCAGGAAGAGGAATTAACCAAAGGCTCAACGTGCCCTGCCAGAAACAGATTAGGGCCTGAAGCAATGCTGCGGTTTTGTGCCCAGCTCACAAGAAAGCGAGTTGAAGAAAGGAGCTCAGGGGCACTGTACTTCACAAACCTGCAGAGTTATAAATGACAGCTATCCTCCAAAAATATATTGAAGTAAGCCTGCGAAGGGGACTTGAAAGCGGGGCTGAATTTCAGGAAAACGATTGCAGGGGGTAGACTGGAATTGCCCTGAAAGCATAGGAAAACAGGCACAACGTCGACAATGATGCACTTGGCCAAAAAGGGCGTATGCGTTTTTTCCTGAATATATTCAGGAAAAAACGCATATGCCCTTTTTGGCCAACCAAGCAAGCCTGTAAAGGAAATCTGCACTACAATGAAGTCTCACTGTCCCCCGGGCAAAAGGGCCATCTGAAAAAAGTGTAAAATCCAGAAAGGTAGGACAGGATATGGAGAACAGGGAGCCTTGTTATGCTGATTGGCAGGATGTAAATTGCCAGCAGCCACCCTGGAGAAGTGTATGGTGTTTCCTGAAACACGTAAGAAACAAAGCAACACAGCCTATGGCACTTCCACTTATGGTCCTATAGCTTACGGAAATTAAAATCAAAAACAGACAGCCACCCCAATATTTGGGACGGCTGTTTTCACAAGAAGCTCGTCTACAGTATCAGGTAAATATCCCAGAAAGCAAAAAATGGATAAAGAAGTTGTGGCACGTACGTACAATGCAATATCACTCAGCAATGAAATCTGCGTCATCAGGCCCGTAGCGGCATAGTGAGTGGATGCAGGTACGGTGATTCTACGTGAACTACGTCACACAGAAAAAGAAACATCATAAGATATCACTAATACACGGAATGTAAACTTGACTACACATGAACTGAATTACAAAACAGAACAGGGTGTCAAATTTAGAAAACCAACTAGTGCTTGCTTATGGGGAAAGGTGGCTTGGGGTGCTGCATAAAACCAGAGGCTGAAATTAGCACAGATAACTTTCCATAAGCCAAATATGTAATAGACAAGACCTACTCCTTGCTCAACGAAATGGACCCAACACCACATATTCAACGCCTAGGAATATACCTGACTAGGAAGAATCTTAAAACCCATGGAAATATATGTCTCCATAAGAGAATCAAGCGTGTTTACAGCGGCCGAAACGCAGCAGTGAAAATCCGATAAATCCCATTATCAAAATAAATTTCGAAAACAAAACACAAAGACAGTGAAATACAGAGCAATTCTTAAATAATTCACTCAGGGCATGTGATGCAACCGGGATTGACCACATCTACACCCAGAGCTGGTTGAGACATAAGGCTGGACACTTCAGGCTGATAGCATTGGTGAGTTTCGGTGAGCAAATGCAGACCCTTTGAAGTCATACTGCATGGTACCCATTCCATGGGTCCCAAATCTTCAGGTTCAAGTCATTCTTCCTCCAGCTAAAACATGCATGGGAAACACAGAGTATCGTCTACCGTGTGATTGGGAAACGATTTAAAATGCATCTCAGTTTTCGTATCCTGGTCCTCGGGTTCACCATTCCAGATGCTTTACTAACACTCTCCCCGCATGGAGAGTCAGTGCCTTTAAACTCCTCTTTGGCACAGCTTGCAATTTCTGTGCAAGATGAACAGGAATAGGGAGAACCAATGAGAGACTAGCTGTAGGTGTCTGCACGGGCAAATGTAACGCTCATTGCCCACCAGGAAGAGGAATTAACCAAAGGCTCAACGTGCCCTGCCGGAAACAGATTAGGGCCTGAAGCAATGCTGCGGTTTTGTGCCCAGCTCACAAGAAAGCGAGTTGAAGAAAGGAGCTCAGGCGCACTGTAATTCACAAACCTGCAGAGTTATAAATGACAGCTATCCTCAAAAAATATATTGAAGTAAGCCTGCGAAGGGGACTTGAAAGCGGGGCAGAATTTCAGGAAAACGATTGCAGGGGGTAGACTGGAATTGCCCTGAAAGCATAGGAAATGAGGCACAACGTCGACAATGATGCACTTGGCCAAAAAGGGCGTATGCGTTTTTTCCTGAATATATTCAGGAAAAAACGCATACGCCCTTTTTGGCCAACCAAGCAAGCCTGTAAAGGAAATCTACACTACAATGAAATCTCACTGACCCCCGGGCAAAAGGGCCATCTGAAAAAAGTGTAAAATCCAGAAAGGTAGGACAGGATATGGAGAACAGGGAGCCTGGTTATGCTGATTGGCAGGATGTAAATTGTGAACAGCCACCCTGGAGAAGTGTATGGTGTTTCCTGAAACACGTAAGAAACAAAGCAACACAGCCTATGGCACTTCCACTTATGGTCCTATAGCTTACGGAAATTAAAATCAAAAACAGACAGCCACCCCAATATTTGGGACGGCTGTGTTCACAAGAAGCTCGTCTACAGTATCAGGTAAATATCCCAGAAAGCAAAAAATGGATAAAGAAGTTTTGGCACGTACGTGCAATGCAATATCACTCAGCAATGAAATCTGTGTCATCAGGCCCGTAGCGGCATAGTAATTGGACGCAGGTACGGTGATTCTACGTGAACTACGTCACACAGAAAAAGAAACATCATAAGATATCACTAATACAGGGAATGTAAACTTGACTACACATGAACTGAATTACAAAACAGAACAGGGTCTCAAATTTAGAAAACCGACTAGTCCTTGGTTATGGTGAAAGGTGCCTTGGTGTGCTGCATAAAACCAGAGACTGAAATTAGCATAGATAACTTTCCATAAGCCAAATATGTAATAAAAAAGACCTACTCCTTGCTCAACGAAATGGACCCAACACCACATATTCAACGCCTAGGAATATACCTGACTAGGAAGAATCTTAAAACCCATGGATATTTATGTCTCCGTAAGAGAATCAAGCGTGTGTACAGCGGCCGAAACGCAGCAGTGAAAATCCGATAAATCCCATTATCAAAATAAATTTCGAAAACAAAGACAGTGAAATAGAGAGCAATTCTTAAATAATTCACTCAGAGCATGTGATGCAACCGGTATTGACCACATCTACACCCAGAGCTGGTTGAGACATAAGGCTGGACACTTCAGGCTGCTAGCATTGGTGAGTTTCGGTGAGCAAATGCAGACCCTTTGAAGTCATAATGCATGGTACCCATTCCATGGGTCCCAACTCTCCAGGTTCAAGACATTCTTCCTCCAGCTAAATCATGCATGGGAAACACAGAGTGTCGTCTACCGTGTGATTGTGATTGGGAAACGATTTAAAATGCATCTCAGTTTTCGTATCCTGGTCCTCGGGTTCACCCTTCCAGATGCTTTACTAACACTCTCCCCGCTTGGAGAGTCAGTGCCTTTAAACTCCTCTTTAGCACAGCTTGCAATTTCTGTGCAAGATGAACAGGAATAGGGAGAACCAATGAGAGACTAGCTGTAGGTGTCTGCACGGGCAAATGTATTGCTCATTGCCCACCAGGAAGAGGAATTAAACAAAGGCTCAGTGTGCCGTGCTGGAAACAGATTAGGGCCTGAAGCAATCCTGCGGTTTTGTGCCCAGCTCACAAGAAAGCGAGTTGAAGAAAGGAGCTCAGGGGCACTGTAATTCACAAACCTGCAGAGTTATAATTGACAGCTATCCTCCAAAAATATATTGAAGGAAGCCTGCGAAGGGGACTTGAAAGCAGGGCAGAATTTCAGGAAAACGATTGCAGGGGGTAGACTGGAATTGCCCTGAAAGCATAGGAAAAGAGGCAGAACGTCGACAATGATGCACTTGGCCAAAAAGGGCATATGCGTTTTTTCCTGAATATATTCAGTAAAAAACGCATACGCCCTTTTTGGCCAACCAAGCAAGCCTGTAAAGGAAATCTGCACTACAATGAAGTCTCACTGCCCCCCGGGCAAAAGGGCCATCTGAAAAAAGTGTAAAATCCAGAAAGGTAGGACAGGATATGGAGAACAGGGAGCCTTGTTATGCTGATTGGCAGGATGTAAATTGCCAGCAGCCACCCTGGAGAAGTGTATGGTGTTTCCTGAAACACGTAAGAAACAAAGCAACACAGCCTATGGCACTTCCACTTATGGTCCTATAGCTTATGGAAATTAAAATCAAAAACAGACAGCCACCCCAATATTTGGGACGGCTGTGTTCACAAGAAGCTCGTCTACAGTATCAGGTAAATATCCCAGAAAGCAAAAAATGGATAAAGAAGTTGTGGCACGTACGTGCAATGCAATATCACTCAGCAATGAAATCTGTGTCATCAGGCCCGTAGCGGCATAATGAGTGGATGCAGGTACGGTGATTCTACGTGAACTACGTCACACAGAAAAAGAAACATCATAAGATATCACTAATTCATGGAATGTAAACTTGACTACACATGAACTGAATTACAAAACAGAACAGGGTCTCAAATTTAGAAAACCAACTAGTGCTTGCTTATGGGGAAAGGAGCCTTGGGGTGCTGCATAAAACCAGAGACTGAAATTAGCACAGATAACTTTCCATAAGCCAAATATGTAATAGAAAAGACCTACTCCTTGCTCAACGAAATGGACCCAACACCACATATTCAATGCCTAGGAATATACCTGACTAGGAAGAATCTTAAAACCCATGGATATATATGTCTCCGTAAGAGAATCAAGCGTGTGTACAGCAGCCGATACGCAGCAGTGAAAATCCGATAAATCCCATTATCAAAATAAATTTCGAAAACAAAACACAAAGACAGTGAAATAGAGAGCAATTCTTAAATAATTCACTCAGGGCATGTGATGCAACCGGGATTGACCACATCTACACCCAGAGCTGGTTGAGACATAAGGCTGGACACTTCAGGAGGATAGCATTGGTGAGTTTCGGTGAGCAAATGCAGACCCTTTGAAGTCATACTGCATGGTACCTATTCCATGGGTTCCAACTCTTCTGGTTCAAGGGATTCTTCCTCCAGCTAAAACATGCATGGGAAACCCACAGTATGGTCCACTGTGTGATTGGGAAACGATTTAAAATGCATCTCAGTTTGCGTATCCTGGTCCTCGGGTTCACCATTCCAGATGCTTTACTAACACTCTCCCTGCTTGGAGAGTCAGTGCCTTTAACCTCCTGTTTGGCACAGCTTGCAATTTCTGTGCAAGATGAACAGGAATAGGGAGAACCAATGAGAGACTAGCTGTAGGTGTCTGCACGGGCAAATGTAACGCTCATTGCCGACCAGGAAGAGGAATTAACCAAAGGCTCAGTGTGCCCTGCCGAAAACACATTAGGGCCTGAAGCAATCCTGCGGTTTTGTGCCCAGCTCACAAGAAAGCGAGTTGAAGAAAGGAGCTCAGGGGCACTGTAATTCACAAACCTGCAGAGTCATAAATGACAGCTATCCTCCAAAAATATATTGAAGTAAGCCTACGAAGGGGACTTGAAAGCGGGGCAGAATTTCAGGAAAACGATTGCAGGGGGTAGACTGGAATTGCTCTGAAAGCATAGGAAAAGAGGCAGAAAGTTGACAATGATGCACTTGGCCATAAAGGGCGTATGCGTTTTTTCCTGAATATATTCAGGAAAAAACGCATACGCCCTTTTTGGCCAACCAAGCAAGCCTGTAAAGGAAATCTGCACTACAATGAAGTCTCACTGCCCCCCGGGCAAAAGGGCCATCTGAAAAAAGTGTAAAATCCAGAAATGTAGGACAGGATATGGAGAACAGGGAGCCTTGTTATGCTGATTGGCAGGATGTAAATTGCCAGCAGCCACCCTGGAGAAGTGTATGGTGTTTCCTGAAACACGTAAGAAACAAAGCAACACAGCCTATGGCAATTGCACTTATGGTCCTATTCCTTAGGGAAATTAAAATCAAAAACAGAGAGCCACCCCAAAGTTTGGGACGGCTGTGTTCCCAATAAGCTCGTCTACAGTACCAGGTAAATATCCCAGAAAGCAAAAAATGGATAAAGAAGTTGTGGCACGTACGTGCAATGCAGTATCACTCAGCAATGAAATCTGTGTCATCAGGCCCGTAGCGGCATAGTGAATGGATGCAGGTACGGTGATTCTACGTGAACTACGTCACACAGAAAAAGAAACATCATAAGATATCACTAATACACGGAATGTAAACTTGACTACACCTGAACTGAATTACAAAACAGAACAGGGTCTCAAATTTAGAAAACCAACTAGTGCTTGCTTATGGGGAAAGGTGCCATGGGGTGCTGCATAAAACCAGAGACTGAAATTAGCACAGATAACATTCCATAAGCCAAATATGTAATAGACAAGACCTACTCCTTGCTAAACGACATGGACTCAACACCACATATTCAACGCCTAGGAATATATCTGACTAGGAATAATCTTAAAACCCATGGATATATATGTCTCCATAAGAGAATCAAGCGTGTGTACAGCGGCCGAAACGCAGCAGTGAAAATCTGATAAATCCCATTATCAAAATAAATTTCGAAAACAAAATACAAAGACAGTGAAATAGAGAGCAATTCTTAAATAATTCACTCAGGGCATGTGATGCAACCGGGATTGACCACATCTACACCCAGAGCTGGTTGAGACATAAGGCTGGACACTTCAGGCTGATAGCATTGGTGAGTTTCGGTGAGCAAATGCAGACCCTTTGAAGTCATACTGCATGGTACCCATTCCATGGGTCCCAACTCTCCAGGTTCAAGGGATTCTTCCTCCAGCGAAAACATGCATGGGAAACCCAGAGTATCGTCCACCGTGTGATTGGGAAACGATTTAAAATGCATCTCAGTTTTCGTATCCTGGTCCTCGGGTTCACCATTCCAGATGCTTTACTAACACTCTCCCCGCTTAGAGAGTCAGTGCCTTTAACCTCCTCTTTGGCACAGCTTGCAATTTCTGTGCATGATGAACAGGAATAGGGAGAACCAATGAGAGACTAGCTGTAGGTGTCTGCACGGGCAAATGTAACGCTCATTGCCCACCAGGAAGAGGAATTAAACAAAGGCTCAGTGTGCCCTGCTGGAAACAGATTAGGGCCTGAAGCAATCCTGCGGTTTTGTGCCCAGCTCACAAGAAAGCGAGTTGAAGAAAGGAGCTCAGGGGCACTGTAATTCACAAAACTGCAGAGTTATAAATGACAGCTATCTTCCAAAAGTATATTGAAGTAAGCCTGCGTAGGGGACTTGAAAGCGTGGCAGAATTTCAGGAAAACGATTGCAGGGGTTAGACTGGAATTGCCCTGAAAGCATAGGAAAAGAGGCACAACGTCGACAATGATGCACTTGGCCAAAAAGTGCGTATGCGTTTTTTCCTGAATATATTCAGGAAAAAACGCATATGCCCTTTTTGGCCAACCAAGCAAGCCTGTAAAGGAAATCTGCACTACAATGAAATCTCACTGCCCCCCGGGCAAGAGGGCCATCTGAAAAAAGTGTAAAATCCAGAAAGGTAGGACAGGATATGGAGAACAGGGAGCCTTGTTATGCTGATTGGCAGGATGTAAATTGCCAACAGCCACCCTGGAGAAGTGTATGGTGTTTCCTGAAACACGTAAGAAATAAAGCAACACAGCCTATGGCAATTGCACTTATGGTCCTATTCCTTAGGGAAATTAAAATCAAAAACAGAGAGCCACTCCAAAGTTTGGGACGGCTGTGTTTCCAAGAAGCTCGTCTACAGTACCAGGTAAATATCCCAGAAAGCAAAAAATGGATAAAGAAGTTGTGGCACGTACGTGCAATGCAATATCACTCAGCAATGAAATCTGTGTCATCAGGCCCGTAGCGGCATAGTGAGTGGATGCAGGTACGGTGATTCTACGTGAACTACGTCGCACAGAAAAAGAAACATCATAAGATATCACTAATACACGGAATGTAAACTTGACTACACATGAACTGAATTACAAAACAGAACAGGGTCTCAAATTTAGAAAACCAACTAGTGCTTGCTTATGGGGAAAGGTGCCTTGGGGTGGTGCATAAAACCAGAGACTGAAATTAGCACAGATAACATTCCATAAGCCAAATATGTAATAGACAAGACCTACTCCTTGCTCAACGAAATGGACTCAACACCACATATTCAACGCCTAGGAATATACCTGACTAGGTAGAATCTTAAAACCCATGGATATATATGTCTCCGTAAGAGAATCAAGCATGTGTACAGCGGCCGAAACGCAGCAGTGAAAATCCGATAAATCCCATTATCAAAGTAAATTTCGAAAACAAAACACAAAGACAGTGAAATAGAGAGCAATTCTTAACTAATTCACTCAGGGCATGTGATGCAACCGGGATTGACCACATCTACACCCAGAGCTGGTTGAGACATAAGGCTGGACACTTCAGGCTGATAGCATTGGTGAGTTTCGGTGAGCAAATGCAGACCCTTTGAAGTCATACTGCATGGTACCTATTCCATGGGTCCCAACTCTTCAGGTTCACGGGATTCTTCCTCCAGCTAAAACATGCATGGGAACCCCACAGTATGGTCCACCGTGTGATTGGGAAACGATTTAAAATGCATCTCAGTTTTCGTATCCTGGTCCTCGGGTTCACCATTCCAGATGCTTTACTAACACTCTCCCCGCTTGGAGAGTCAGTGCCTTTAACCTCCTCTTTGGCACAGCTTGCAATTTCTGTGCAAGATGAACAGGAATAGGGAGAACCAATGAGAGACTAGCTGTAGGTGTCTGCACGGGCAAATGTAACGCTCATTGCCCACCAGGAAGAGGAATTAAACAAAGGCTCAGTGTGCCCTGCTGGAAACAGATTAGGGCCTGAAGCAATCCTGCGGTTTTGTGCCCAGCTCACAAGAAAGCGAGTTGAAGAAAGGAGCTCAGGGGCACTGTAATTCACAAACCTGCAGAGTTATAAATGACAGCTATCTTCCAAAAGTATATTGAAGTAAGCCTGCGTAGGGGACTTGAAAGCGGGGCAGAATTTCAGGAAAACGATTGCAGGGGGTAGACTGGAATTGCCCTGAAAGCATAGGAAAAGAGGCACAACGTCGACAATGATGCACTTGGCCAAAAAGTGCGTATGCGTTTTTTCCTGAATATATTCAGGAAAAAACGCATATGCCCTTTGTGGCCAACCAAGCAAGCCTGTAAAGGAAATCTGCACTACAATGAAGTCTCACTGCCCCCCGGGCAAGAGGGCCATCTGAAAAAAGTGTAAAATCCAGAAAGGTAGGACAGGATATGGAGAACAGGGAGCCTTGTTATGCTGATTGGCAGGATGTAAATTGCCAACAGCCACCCTGGAGAAGTGTATGGTGTTTCCTGAAACACGTAAGAAATAAAGCAACACAGCCTATGGCAATTGCACTTATGGTCCTATTCCTTAGGGAAATTAAAATCAAAAACAGAGAGCCACTCCAAAGTTTGGGACGGCTGTGTTTCCAAAAGTTCGTCTACTGTACCAGGTAAATATCCCAGAAAGCATAAAATGGATAAAGAAGTTGTGGCACGTACGTGCAATGCAATATCACTCAGCAATGAAATCTGTGTCATCAGGCCCGTAGCGGCATAGTGAGTGGATGCAGGTACGGTGATTCTACGTGAACTACGTCACACAGAAAAAGAAACATCATAAGATATCACTAATACACGGAATGTAAACTTGACTACACATGGACTGAATTACAAAACAGAACAGGGTCTCAAATTTAGAAAACCAACTAGTGCTTGCTTATGGGGAAAGGTGCCTTGGGGTGCTGCATAAAACCAGAGACTGAAATTAGCACAGATAACATTCCATAAGCCAAATATGTAATAGACAAGACCTACTCCTTGCTCAACGAAATGGACTCAACACCACATATTCAACGCCTAGGAATATACCTGACTAGGAAGAATCTTAAAACCGATGGATATATATGTCTCCGTAAGAGAATCAAGCATGTGTACAGCGGCCGAAACGCAGCAGTGAAAATCCGATAAATCCCATTATCAAAATAAATTTCGAAAACAAAACACAAAGACAGTGAAATAGAGAGCAATTCTTAACTAATTCACTCAGGGCATGTGATGCAACCGGGATTGACCACATCTACACCCAGAGCTGGTTGAGACATAAGGCTGGACACTTCAGGCTGATAGCATTGGTGAGTTTCGGTGAGCAAATGCAGACCCTTTGAAGTCATACTGCATGGTACCTATTCCATGGGTCCCAACTCTTCAGGTTCAAGGGATTCTTCCTCCAGCTAAAACATGCATGGGAACCCCACAGTATGGTCCACCGTGTGATTGGGAAACGATTTAAAATGCATCTCAGTTTTCGTATCCTGGTCCTCGGGTTCACCATTCCAGATGCTTTACTAACACTCTCCCCGCTCGGAGAGTCACTGCCTTTAACCTCCTGTTTGGCACAGCTTGCAATTTCTGTGCAAGATGAACAGGAATAGGGAGAACCAATGAGAGACTAGCTGTAGGTGTCTGCACGGGCAAATGTAACGCTCATTGCTGACCAGAAAGAGGAATTAAACAAAGGCTCAGCGTGCCCTGCTGAAAACAGATTAGGGCCTGAAGCAATCCTGCGGTTTTGTGCCCAGCTCACAAGAAAGCGAGTTGAAGAAAGGAGCTCAGGGGCACTGTAATTCACAAACCTGCAGAGTTACAAATGACAGCTATCCTCCAAAAATATATTGAAGTAAGCCTGCGAAGGGGACTTGAGAGCGGGGCAGAAGGGGACTTGAAGGGGACTTGAAAGCAGGAAAACGATTGCAGCGGGTTGACTGGAATTGCCCTGAAAGCATAGGAAAAGAGGCACAACGTCGACAATGATGCACTTGGCCAAAAAGGGCGTATGCGTTTTTTCCTGAATATATTCAGGAAAAAACGCATACGCCCTTTTTGGCCAACCAAGCAAGCCTGTAAAGGAAATCTGCACTACAATGAAGTCTCACTGCCCCCAGGGCAAAAGGGCCATCTGGAAAAAGTGTAAAATCCAGAAAGGTAGGACAGGATATGGAGAACAGGGAGCCTTGTTATGCTGATTGGCAGGATGTAAATTGCCAGCAGCCACCCTGGAGAAATGTATGGTGTTTCCTGAAACACGTAAGAAACAAAGCAACACAGCCTATGGCACTTCCACTTATGGTCCTATAGCTTACGGAAATTAAAATCAAAAACAGACAGCCACCCCAATATTTGGGACGGCTGTGTTCACAAGAAGCTCGTCTACAGTATCAGGTAAATATCCCAGAAAGCAAAAAATGGATAAAGAAGTTGTGGCACGTACGTACAATGCAATATCACTCAGCAATGAAATCTGTGTCATCAGGCCCGTAGCGGCATAGTGAGTGGATGCAGGTACGGTGATTCTACGTGAACTACGTCACACAGAAAAAGAAACATCATAAGATATCACTAATACACGGAATGTAAACTTGACTACACATGAACTGAATTACAAAACAGAACAGGGTCTCAAATTTAGAAAACCAACTAGTGCTTGCTTATGGGGAAAGGTGCGTTAGGGTGCTGCATAAAACCAGAGACTGAAATTAGCACAGATAACTTTCCATAAGCCAAATATGTAATAGACAAGACCTACTCCTTGCTCAACGAAATGGACCCAAAACCACATATTCAACGCCTAGGAATATACCTGACTAGGAAGAATCTTAAAACCCATGGATATATATGTCTCCATAAGAGAATCAAGCGTGTGTACAGCGGCCGAAACGCAGCAGTGAAAATCCGATAAATCCCATTATCAAAATAAATTTCGAAAACAAAACACAAAGACAGTGAAATAGAGAGCAATTCTTAAATAATTCACTCAGGGCATGTGATGCAACCGGGATTGACCACATCTACACCCAGAGCTGGTTGAGACTTAAGGCTGGACACTTCAGGCTGATAGCATTGGTGAGTGTCGGTGAGCAAATGCAGACCCTTTGAAGTCATACTGCATGGTACCCTTTCCATGGGTCCCAACTCTCCAGGTTCAAGGGATTCTTCCTCCAGCTAAAACATGCATGGGAAACCCAGAGTATCGTCCACCGTGTGATTGGGAAACGATTTAAAATGCATCTGAATTTTCGTATCCTGGTCCTCGGGTTCACCATTCCAGATGCTTTACTAACACTTTCCCCGCTTAGAGAGTCAGTGCCTTTAACCTCCTCTTTGGCACAGCTTGCAATTTCTGTGCAAGATGAACAGGAATAGGGAGAACCAATGAGAGACTAGCTGTAGGTGTCTGCACGGGCAAATGTAACGCTCATTGCCCACCAGGAAGAGGAATTAAACAAAGGCTCAGTGTGCCCTGCTGGAAACAGATTAGGGCCTGAAGCAATCCTGCGGTTTTGTGCCCAGCTCACAAGAAAGCGAGTTGAAGAAAGGAGCTCAGGGGCACTGTAATTCACAAACCTGCAGAGTTATAAATGACAGCTATCTTCCAAAAGTATATTGAAGTAAGCCTGCGTAGGGGACTTGAAAGCGGGGCAGAATTTCAGGAAAACGATTGCAGGGGGTAGACTGGAATTGCCCTGAAAGCATAGGAAAAGAGGCACAACGTCGACAATGATGCACTTGGCCAAAAAGTGCGTATGCGTTTTTTCCTGAATATATTCAGGAAAAAACGCATATGCCCTTTGTGGCCAACCAAGCAAGCCTGTAAAGGAAATCTGCACTACAATGAAGTCTCACTGCCCCCCGGGCAAGAGGGCCATCTGAAAAAAGTGTAAAATCCAGAAAGGTAGGACAGGATATGGAGAACAGGGAGCCTTGTTATGCTGATTGGCAGGATGTAAATTGCCAACAGCCACCCTGGAGAAGTGTATGGTGTTTCCTGAAACACGTAAGAAATAAAGCAACACAGCCTATGGCAATTGCACTTATGGTCCTATTCCTTAGGGAAATTAAAATCAAAAACAGAGAGCCACTCCAAAGTTTGGGACGGCTGTGTTTCCAAGAAGCTCGTCTACAGTACCAGGTAAATATCCCAGAAAGCAAAAAATGGATAAAGAAGTTGTAGCACGTACGTGCAATTCAATATCACTCAGCAATGAAATCTGTGACATCAGGCCCGTAGCGGCATAGTGAGTGGATGCAGGTACGGTGATTCTACGTGAACTACGTCACACAGAAAAAGAAACATCATAAGATATCACTAATACACGGAATGTAAACTTGACTACACATGAACTGAATTACAAAACAGAACAGGGTCTCAAATTTAGAAAACCAACTAGTGCTTGCTTATGGGGAAAGGTGCCTTGGGGTGCTGCATAAAACCAGAGACTGAAATTAGCACAGATAACTTTCCATAAGCCAAATATGTAATAGACAAGACCTACTCCTTGCTCAACGAAATGGACCCAAAACCATATATTCAACGCCTAGGAATATACCTGACTAGGAAGAATCTTAAAACCCATGGATATATATGTCTCCGTAAGAGAATCAAGCGTGTGTACAGCGGCCGAAACGCAGCAGTGAAAATCCGATAAATCCCATTATCAAAATAAATTTCGAAAACAAAACACAAAGACAGTGAAATAGAGAGCAATTCTTAAATAATTCACTCAGGGCATGTGATGCAACCGGGATTGACCACATCTACACCCAGAGCTGGTTGAGACATAAGGCTGGACACTTCAGGCTGATAGCATTGGTGAGTTTCGGTGAGCAAATGCAGACCCTTTGAAGTCATACTGCATGGTACCTATTCCATGGGTCCCAACTCTTCAGGTACAAGGGATTCTTCCTCCAGCTAAAACATGCATGGGAACCCCACAGTATGGTCCACCGTGTGATTGGGAAACGATTTAACATGCATCTCAGTTTTCGTATCCTGGTCCTCGGGTTCACCATTCCAGATGCTTTACTAACACTCTCCCCGCTTGGAGAGTCAGTGCCTTTAACCTCCTGTTTGGCACAGCTTGCAATTTCTGTGCAAGATGAACAGGAATAGGGAGAACCAATGAGAGACTAGCTGTAGGTGTCTGCACGGGCAAATGTAACGCTCATTGCCCACCAGGAAGAGGAATTAAACAAAGGCTCAGCGTGCCCTGCTGAAAACAGATTAGGGCTTGAAGCAATCCTGCGGTTTTGTGCCCAGCTCACAAGAAAACGAGTTTAAGAAAGGAGCTCAGGGGCACTGTAATTCACAAACCTCTAGAGTTATAAATGACAGCTATCCTCCAAAAATATATTGAAGTAAGCCTGCGAAGGGGACTTGAAAGCGGGGCAGAATTTCAGGAAAACGATTGCAGGGGGTAGACTGGAATTGCCCTGAAAGCATAGGAAAAGAGGCAGAACGTCGACATTGATGCACTTGGCCAAAAAGGGCGTATGCGTTTTTCCCTGAATATATTCAGGAAAAAACGCATACGCCCTTTTTGGCCAACCAAGCAAGCCTGTAAAGGAAATCTGCACTACAATGAAATCTCACTGCCCCACGGGGCAAAAGGGCCATCTGAAAAAAGTGTAAAATCCAGAAAGGTAGGACAGGATATGGAGAACAGGGAGCCTTGTTATGCTGATTGGCAGGATGTAAATTGCCAGCAGCCACCCTGGAGAAGTGTATGGTGTTTCCTGAAACACGTAAAAAACAAAGCAACACAGCCTATGGCACTTCCACTTATGGTCCTATATCTTACGGAAATTAAAATCAAAAACAGACAGCCACCCCAATATTTGGGACGGCTGTGTTCACAAGAAGCTCGTCTACAGTATCAGGTAAATATCCCAGAAAGCAAAAAATGGATAAAGAAGTTGTGGCACGTACGTGCAATGCAATATCACTCAGCAATGAAATCTGTGTCATCAGGCCCGTAGCGGCACAGTGAGTGGATGCAGGAACGGTGATTCTACGTGAACTACGTCACACAGAAAAAGAAACATCATAAGATATCACTAATACACGGAATGTAAACTTGACTACACATGAACTGAATTACAAAACAGAACAGGGTCTCAAATTTAGAAAACCAACTAGTGCTTGCTTATGGGGAAAGGTGCGTTGGGGTGCTGCAAAAAACCAGAGACTGAAATTAGCACAGATAACTTTCCATAAGCCAAATATGTAATAGACAAGACCTACTCCTTGCTCAACGAAATGGACCCAACACCACATATTCAACGCCTAGGAATATACCTGACTAGGAAGAATCTTAAAACCCATGGATATATATGTCTCCGTAAGAGAATCAAGCCTGTGTACAGCGTCCGAAACGCAGCAGTGAAAATCCGATAAATCCCATTATCAAAATAAATTTCGAAAACAAAACACAAAGACAGTGAAATACAAAGCAATTCTTAAATAATTCACTCAGGGCATGTGATGCAACCGGGATTGACCACATCTACACACAGAGCTGGTTGAGACATAAGGCTGGACACTTCAGGCTGATAGCATTGGTGAGTTTCGGTGAGCAAATGCAGACCCTTTGAAGTCATACTGCATGGTACCCATTCCATGGGTCCCAACTCTCCAGGTTCAAGGGATTCTTCCTCCAGCTAAAACATGCATGGGAAACCCAGAGTATCGTCCACTGTGTGATTGGGAAACGATTTAAAATGCATCTCAGTTTTCGTTTCCTGGTCCTCGGGTTCACCATTCCAGATGCTTTACTAACACTCTCCCTGCTTGGAGAGTCAGTGCCTTTAACCTCCTTTTTGGCACAGCTTGCCATTTGTGTGCAAGATGAACAGGAATAGGGAGAACCAATGAGAGACTAGCTGTAGGTGTCTGCACGGGCAAATGTAACGCTCATTGCCCACCAGGAAGAGGAATTAAACAAAGGCTCAGTGTGCCCTGCTGGAAGCAGATTAGGGCCTGAAGCAATCCTGCGGTTTTGTGCCCAGCTCACAAGAAAGCGAGTTGAAGAAAGGAGCTCAGGGGCACTGTACTTCACAAACCTGCAGAGTTATAAATGACAGCTATCCTCCAAAAATATATTGAAGTAAGCCTGCGAAGGGGACTTGAAAGCGGGGCTGAATTTCAGGAAAACAATTGCAGGGGGTAGACTGGAATTACCCTGAAAGCATAGGAAAAGTGGCACAACGTCGACAATGATGCACTTGCCCAAAAAGGGCGTATGCGTTTTTTCCTGAATATATTCAGGAAAAAACGCATACGCCCTTTTTGGCCAACCAAGCAAGCCTGTAAAGGAAATCTGCACTACAATGAAATCTCACTGCCCCACGGGGCAAAAGGGCCATCTGAAAAAAGTGTAAAATCCAGAAAAGTAGGACAGGATATGGAGAACAGGGAGCCTTGTTATGCTGATTGGCAGGATGTAAATTGCCAGCAGCCACCCTGGAGAAGTGTATGGTGTTTCCTGAAACACGTAAAAAACAAAGCAACACAGCCTATGGCACTTCCACTTATGGTCCTATAGCTTACGGAAATTAAAATCAAAAACAGACAGCCACCCCAATATTTGGGACGGCTGTGTTCACAAGAAGCTTGTCTACAGTATCAGGTAAATATCCCAGAAAGCAAAAAATGGATAAAGAAGTTGTGGCACGTACGTGCAATGCAATATCACTCAGCAATGAAATCTGTGTCATCAGGCCCGTAGCGGCACAGTGAGTGGATGCAGGAACGGTGATTCTACGTGAACTACGTCACACAGAAAAAGAAACATCATAAGATATCACTAATACACGGAATGTAAACTTGACTACACATGAACTGAATTACAAAACAGAACAGGGTCTCAAATTTAGAAAACCAACTAGTGCTTGCTTATGGGGAAAGGTGCGTTGGGGTGCTGCAAAAAACCAGAGACTGAAATTAGCACAGATAACTTTCCATAAGCCAAATATGTAATAGACAAGACCTACTCCTTGCTCAACGAAATGGACCCAACACCACATATTCAACGCCTAGGAATATACCTGACTAGGAAGAATCTTAAAACCCATGGATATATATGTCTCCGTAAGAGAATCAAGCGTGTGTACAGCGGCCGAAACGCAGCAGTGAAAATCCGATAAATCCCATTATCAAAATAAATTTCGAAAACAAAACACAAAGACAGTGAAATACAAAGCAATTCTTAAATAATTCTCTCAGGGCATGTGATGCAACCGGGATTGACCACATCTACACACAGAGCTGGTTGAGACATAAGGCTGGACACTTCAGGCTGATAGCATTGGTGAGTTTCGGTGAGCAAATGCAGACCCTTTGAAGTCATACTTCATGGTACCCATTCCATGGGTCCCAACTCTCCAGGTTCAAGGCATTCTTCCTCCAGCTAAAACATGCATGGGAAACCCAGAGTATCGTCCACAGTGTGATTGGGAAACGATTTAAATGCATCTCAGTTTTCGTATCCTGGTCCTCGGGTTCAACATTCCAGATGCTTTACTAACACTCTCCCCGCTTGGAGAGTCAGTGCCTTTAACCTCCTTTTTGGCACAGCTTGCAATTTCTGTGCAAGATGAACAGGAATAGGGAGAACCAATGAGAGACTAGCTTTAGGTGTCTGCACGGGCAAATGTAACGCTCATTGCCCACCAGGAAGAGGAATTAAACAAAGGCTCAGTGTGCCCTGCTGGAAACAGATTAGGGCCTGAAGCAATCCTGCGGTTTTGTGCCCAGCTCACAAGAAAGCGAGTTGAAGAAAGGAGCTCAGGGGCACTGTAATTCACAAACGTGCAGAGTTATAAATGACAGCTATCTTCCAAAAGTATATTGAAGTAAGCCTGCGAAGGGGACTTGAAAGCGGGGCAGAAATTCAGGAAAACGATTGAAGGGTTAAACTGGAATTGCACTTAAAGAATAGGAAAAGAGGCAGAACGTCGATAATGATGCACTTGTCCAAAAAGTGCGGATGCTTTTTTCCCTAAATATATTCAGGAAAAAACGCATACGCACTTTTTGGCCAACCAAGAAGCTTGTAAATAAACCTGCACTACAATGAAATCTCAGTGCCCCCCAGGGCAAAAGGGCCATTTAAAAAAATTGTAAAATCCAGAAACAGAGGACAGGCAATGGAAAACAGGGATCCTTATTATGCTGATGCATATGATGTAAATTGCCGACAGCCATTCTGGAGAAGTGTTATGTGTTTCCTGAAACACGTAAGAAACAAAGCAACACAGCCTATGGCACTTCCACTTATGGTCCTACAGCTTAGGGAAATTAAAATCAAAAACACCCAGCCACCTCAAAGTTTGGGACCTCTCTGTTCACAAGAACCTCGTTTACAGTACCAGGTAAATATCTCAGAGAGCAAACAATGGATAAAGAAGTTGTGGTACGTACGTACAATGGAATATCACTCAGCAATGAAATCTGTGTCATCAGGCCCGTAGTGGCATAGTGAGTGGATACAGGTATGGTGATTCTACGTGAAATAAGTCACACATAAAAAGAAACATCATAAAATATCACTAATACACAGTATGTAAACTTGACTACACATGAACTGAATTACAAAACAGAACAGTCTCAAATTTAGAAAACCAACTTGTGCTTTCTTATGGAGAAAGGTGCGTTGGAGTGCTGCATAAAACCAGAGACTGAAATTAGCACAGATACCGTTCCATAAGCCAAATATGTAATAGACAAGACCTACTCCTTGCTCAACGAAATGGACTCAACACCACATATTCAACGCCTAGGAATATACCTGACTAGGAAGAATCTTAAAACCCGTGGATATTTATGTCTCCGTAAGAGAATCAAGAGTGTGTACAGCGGCATTAACGCAGCAGTGAAAATCCGATAAATCCCAGTGTCAAAAAAAATTTCAAAAACAAAACACAATGACAGTGAAATAGAGAGCAATTCTTAAATAACTCACACAGGGCATGTGATGCAACCTGGTTTACCACATCTACACCCAGAGCTGGGTGAGAGATAAGGCTTGACCCTTTGGGCTGATAGCATTGGTGAGGTTCAGTGAGCAAATGCAGACCCTTTGATGTCATACTGCCTGGTACCCATTCCATGGTTCCCAACTCTCCAGGTTCAAGGGATTCTTCCTTCTGCTAAAATTTGCATGGGAAACCCAGAGTATGCTCCACCGTGTGACTGGGAAACCTTTTTACATGCATGTCTGTTTTCGTCCCCTGGTACTCAGGTTCACCATTCCAGACCCTTTTCTTACACTCTCCCCATTTGGAGAGTCAGTGCCTTTAACCTCCTGTTTGGCACTGTTTGCAATTTCTGCGCAAGATGAACAGGAATAAGGAGAACCAATGGGAGACTATCTGTAGGTGTGTGCATGGGCAAATATATTTTTTAACATCTTTATTGGGGTATAATTGCTTTACAATGGTGTGTTAGTTTTTGCTTTATAACAAAGTGAATCAGCTATACATATACATATGCTCCCTGTGTCTTCCCTCTTGTGTCTCCCTCCCTCCCTCTCTCCCCCTTCCACCCCTCCAGGCTGTCCCAACGCCCCGAGCTAATATCCCTGTGCCTTGCGGCTGCTTCCCCCTTGCTATCTACCTTACTACATTTGTTAGTGTGTATATGTCCATGACTCTCTCTCGCCCTGTCAAAACTCACCATTCCCCCTCCCCATATCCTCAATTCCGTTCTCCAGTAGGTCTGCGCCTCTATTCCTGTCTTATCCCTAGGTTCTTCATGACATTTTTTTCCTTTAAATTCCATATATATGTGTTAGCATACGCTATTTGTCTTTTTCTTTCTGACTTACTTCACTCTGTATGACAGACTCTAGGTCTATCCATCTCATTACAAATAACTCAGTTTCATTTCTTTTTAAGGCTGAGTAATATTCCATTGTGTATATGTGCCACATCTTCTTTATCCATTCGTCCGATGATGGGCGCTTAGGTTCTTTCCATCTCCGGGCTATTGTAAATAGAGCTGCAATGAACATTTTGGTACCTGCCTCTTTTTGAATTTTGGTTTTCTCAGGGTATATGCCCAGTATGCACGGGCAATTTTAACACTCATTTCCCAACAGGAAAAGGAATTAACCAAAGGCTCAGCATGCCGTGCTGGAACAAGATTAGGGCCTGAAGCAATCCTGCGGTTTTGTGGCCAGCTCACAAGAAAGCGAGTTGAGGAAAGGAGCTCAGGGGCACTGTCATTCACATACCTGCAGACTTATAAATGACAGAAATCGTACAAAAATATATTGAATTAAGGCTGCGAAGAGGACTTGAAAGTGGGGCAGAATTGCTGGAATCTGATTTCAGGAGTTAGACGTGAATTGCTCTGAAAGCATAAGAAAAGTGGCAGAACCTCGTCAATGAAGCACTTGGCCAAAAAGGGCATATGCATTTTTTCCAGGGCCATCATTCACGGGAGTAGGAGGCTCCCAGCATGCTCCAGTGGCCAACAGAGGGCCCACGTCGCCAAGGCGATGTGAGCTAGCCAGGCAGGAGTGACCTGACATCAGAGGGCCCACCTCACAGAATGGTAGGGAACCCAGCCAGGATCAGACTCTCCCCAGAGGGCCCACATCACCAAGGTGATGGGAACCAGGCAGGAGTGTCCTCACACCCGTGGGGCCACATCATCAAAAGTTGAGGTACCCAGCACATGTGGCCTCAAACCAGAGGACCCACATCACCATGGGTTTCGGAGTGAGGCAGGCAGGATTAACCTCACAACACATGTCCCATTGTATACAAAAGGTGTGGAAACCAGCAGTTGGATCTTCCTAGCAGGTGGCCCAGAGCACTGAGGCTATGAGATCCAGGCCGGCATGAACTCACAACAGAGGGCCCTCATTGTGATTCTGTAAGCAACCCAGCCGTTGTGACCTCAGAGCAGAAGGCCCACATCCCCATGGGGAAGGGAAACAAGCAGGAGTGTCATCGCAAGAGTGGGCACACATGAAAAAATGTGGGGAGCCCAGCAATTAGTGCCTGATGCCAGAGGGCCCTCATCACCGAGGGGCGGTGGCTCCCAGCCAGCTCCGACTGCTACCAGAGGGGCGACGTCGCCAATGCGGAGTGCGACAACCAGGCAGGAGTGACCTCAGAGCAGAGGGTCAACCTCACAGAAGTGTGAAGAACCAAAGAGGATCAGATTCTCACCAGAGGGCCCACATCACCAAGGGAATGGGAACCAGGCAGCAGTGTCCTCACACTAGTGGGGCCACATCACCGAAAAGTGAGGGACCCAGCACACGTGGCCTCAAACCAGAAGACACACATCACAAGGGAGCTGGGATTGAGGCAGGCAGGAGGAGCCTCAAAACAGAGGGACCATAGAATTAAAGAGGTGAAGAATCCCGCAGTTGGAACCTCCCAGCAGGCGGCCAGGAGCAGCGAGACTATGGGATCCAGGCCGGAGTGATCTCACACCAGAGGGCCGTCATCATGAAACTGTGAGCAACCTAGGCGTTGGGATCTCAGAGCAGAAGGCCCACATTCCCATGGGGTTGGGAACCTGTCAGAAGTGTACTCGCACCACAGGGCACACATCAGAGAATTTAGGGAACCCAGGAGTTAGGGCCTGACGCCAGAGGGCCCTCATTACCAAGGGGAGGAGACTCCAATCAGGCACCAACACCCAACTGAGGTCCCACGTCGCCAAGGTGACGTGTGACAGCCAGGTAGGAGTGACCTCACCGCAGAGGGCCTACCTCACAGAAGGGTGAGGAACACAGCCAGGATAAGACTCTCACCAGAGGGCCCACATCACCAAGGTGATCAGAACCAGGCAGGAGAGTCTTCACACCAGTGTGGCCACATCATAGAAAGGTGAGGAACCCAGCACATGTGGCCTAAACCAGAAGACCCACATCTCCAAGGGGCTCGGAATGAGGCAGGCAGGAGTAGCCTCACAACACAGGGCCCATAGAATAAAAAAGCTGAGGGATCCAGCAATGGGAACCTCCCAGCAGGCGGCCAAGAGCACCAAGTCTATGCGATTCAGGCCGCAGTAAACTCACAGCAGAGGGTCCACATCATGAAACTGCGAGCAACCCAGCCATTTGGACCTCAGAGCAGAAGGTCCACATCCCCAAGGTGTTGGGAGCATGGCAGGAGTGTCCTCGCACCACTTAGCACATATCAGAAAATGTGGGTACCCAGCAGTTAGGGCCTGACGCCAGAGGGCCCTCATCACTGAGGGGAGGAGGCTCCCAGCATGTTCCAACTACCACAAGAGGGCCCACGTCGCCAAGGCGGGGTGTGCCAGCCAGGCAGGAGTGACCTCACAGCAGACGGCCCACCTCAAAGAAGTGTGAGGAACCCAACCAGGATCAGACTCTCACCAGAGGGCCCATATCACCAAGGGGACGGGAACCAGGCACGAGTGTCCTCACACCAGTGGGGCCACATCACTAAAAGATGAGGAAACTGGCACATGTGGCCACAAACCAGAGGACCTACATCACCAAGGGGCTGGGAGTGACACAGGCAGGAGGAGCCTCCCAACACAGGGCCCAAAGAATAAAAAAGGTGAGGAACCCAGCAGTTGGAACTTCCCAGCAGGCGGCCCAGAGTACAGAGGCTATGGGATCTAGGAATGAGTGAACTAACACCAGAGAGCTAACATCAGGAAACTGTGAGCAACCCAGTCGTTGGAACCTCAGAGCAGAAGGCCCATATCGCCATGGGGATGGGAACATTTCACGAGTGTCCTGGCATCACTGGGCTCACATCAGAAAACCTGGGGAGCCCAGCAGTTAGAGCCTGACGCCAGAGGGACCTCATCACCGAGGACAGGAGTCTCCAAAAGGATCCAACTGCCACCAGAGGGCCGACGTCACCAAGGCAATGGGAGCAAGCCAGGCAGGAGTTACCTCAGAGCACAGGGCCCACCTCACAGAACGGTAAGGAACCCAGCCAGGATCAGACTCTCACCAGAGGGGCCACATCACCAAGGGGCTGGGAAACAGGCACGAGTGTCCTCACACCATTGGGGCCACATCATCGAAAGGTGAGGGACCCAGCACACGTGGCCTCACACCAGAGGACACACATCACAACGGGGCTGGGATTGAGGCAGGCAGGAGGAGCCTCAAAACAGAGGGCCCATAGAATAAAAAAGGTGAGGAATCCCGCAGTTGGAACCTCCCAGCAGGCGCCCAGGAGCAGCAAGCCTATGGGATCTAGGCCGGAATGAACGCACATCAGAGGGCCCTCATCATGAAACTGTGAGCACCCCAGCCGTTGGGACCTCAGAGCAGAAGGCCCAAATTCCCATGGGGTTGGGAACCTGACAGGAGTGTACTCGCACCACAGGTCGCACATCTGCAAATTTTGGGAGCCCAGGAGTTAGGGTCTGACGCAAGAGGGCCCTCATTACCGAGGGACGGAGACTCGCAGCAGACACCAACTCCCAACTGAGGGCCCACGTCACCAAGGTGATGTGTGCCAGCCAGGCAGGAGTGACCTCACCGCAGAGGGCCTACCTCACAGAAGGGTGAGGAAACCAGCCAGGATAAGACTCTCACCAGAGGGCCCACATCACCAAGGGGATCGGAACCAGGCAGGAGGGTCCTCACACCAGTGTGGCCACATTATAGAAAGGTGAGGAACCCAGAACATGTGGCCTAAAACAGGGGACCCACATCTCCAAGGGGCTAGGAGTGAGGCAAGCAGGAGTATCCTCACAAAACAGAGCCCACAGAATAAAAGTTGTGAGGAATCCAGCAGTTGGAACCGGCCAGTAGGCCGCCCAGAGCACAGAGTCTATGGGATCCAGGCCACAGCAAACTCACAGCAGAGGTCCCACATCATGAAACTGTGAGCAACCCAGCGGATGGGACCTCAGAGCAGAAGGCCCACATCCCTATGGGGATGGGAACCTGACAGGAGTGTCCTCGGCCCACTTCCACGAATCAGAAAATGTGGGAACCCAGCAGTTAGGACCTGAGGCCAGAGGACCCTCATCACCGAGGGGAGGAGGCTTCCAGCAGGCTCTAACTGCCACCATAAGGCCGATGTCACCAAGGCGGGGTGTGCCAACCAGGCAGGAGTGACCTCAGAGCAGAAAGCCCACCTCACAGAAGTGTGAGGAACCCAACAAGGATCAGACTGTCACCAGAGGGCCAACATCACCAAGGGAATGGGAACCAGGCAGGAGTGTCCTCACACCAGTGGGGCTACATCACCATAATTTGAGGGACCCAGCACACGTGGCCTCAAACCTGAGGACACACATCACCAAGGGGCTGGGAGTGAGGCAGGCCAGAGGATCCTCAAAACAGAGGGACCATAGAATAAAAAAGGTGAGGAATCCCACAGTTGGAACCTCCGGCAGGCAGCCAGGAGCAGCGAGGCTATGGGATCTAGGCAGGAGTGAACTCACACCAGAGGGCCCTCATCATGAAACTGTGAGCAACACAGCCGTTGGGACCTCAGAGCAGAAGGCTCACATCCCCATGGGGATGGGAACCTGGCAGGAGTGTCCTTGCACCACTTAGCACGAATCAGAAAATGTGGGAACCCAGCAGTTAGGGCCTGAGGCCAGAGGGCCCTCATCACTGAGGGGAGGAGGCTCCCAGCAGGCTCCAACTGCCACCATATGGCCGACGTTGCCAAGGCGGGGTGTGCCAGCCAGGCAGGAGTGAGCTCAGAGCAGAGGGCCCACCTCACAGAAGGGTGAGGAACCTAACCAGGATCAGACTCTCACCAGAGGGCCAACATCACCAAGGTGATGGGAACCAGGCAAGACTGTCCTAACAGCAGTGGGGCCAACATCACCAAGGGAATGGGAACCAGGCAAGAGTGTCCTCACACCAGTGTGGCCACATTATAGAAAGGTGAGGAACACAGCACATGTGGCCTCAAACAAGGGGACACACATCACGAAGGGGCTGGGAGTGAGGCATGCAGGAGGAGACGCACAACCGAGGGCCCATAGAATAAAAAAGGTGAGGAATCGAGAAGTTGGAAACTCCAAGCTGGAGGCCCAGAGCACTGACACTATGGGATACAGGCCAGAGTGAACACACAGCAAAGGGCCCACATCATGAAACTGTGAGCAACCCAGCAGTTGGGACCACAGAACAGAAGTCCCACATGCCCATGGGGATGGGAACCTGGCAGGAGTGACTCGCACCACTGGGCACACATCAGAAAATGTGTGGAGCCCAGCACTTAGGGCCTGACACCAGAAGGCCCTCATCACTGAGGGGAGGAGGCCCCAGCACACTCCAACTGCCACCAGAGGGTCCACATCGCCAAGGCGACGTGCGCCAGCCAGGCAGGATTGACCTCACAGCAGAGGGCCCACATCATGAAAGTGTGAGCAACCCAGCCGTTAGGACCTCAGAACAGAAGGCCCACACGCTCATGAGGATGGGAACCTGGCAGGAGTGCCCTCGTACCACTTAGCACGTATCAGAAAATGTGGGAACCCCGCCATTAGGGTCTGACGCCAGAGGGCCTCATCACCGCAGGAAGGAGGCTCCCAGCAGGCTCCAACTGCCACCAGGGTGCCGAAGTCAACAAGGCGGGTTGTGCCAGCCAGGCAGGAGTGACCTCAGAGAAGAGGGCTCACCTCACGGATGTGTGAGGAACCCAACCAGGATCAGAGTCTCACCAGAGGGCCCACATCACCAAGGGGATGGGAACCAGGCAGGAGTGTCCACACACCAGTGGGGCCACATCATCAAAAGATGAGGAACCCATCACATATGGCCTCAAACCTGAGGACATACATCACCATGTGGCTGGGAGTGAGGCAGGTATCTGGAGGGGCACATTTAACTCTAATTTCCCACCAGGAAGAGGAATTAACCAAAGGCTCAGAGTGCCGTGCTGGACCCTGATTATGGCCTGAAGCAAACCTGCAGTTTTGTGGCCAGCTTACAAGGAAGCGAGTTAAGAAAGGAGCTCAGGGGCACTGTAATTCACAAACCTGCAGAGATAAATGACAGCTATTGGCAAAAATATATCGAAGTAAGTCTGCAAAGAGGACTTGAAAACGAGGCAGAATTGCAGGAATCATATTTCAAGAGGTAGATTGGAATTGCATTTAAAGCATATGAAAAGCGGCAGATCTTTGACAGTGATGCACATGGACAAAAAGTGCGTATACATTTTTCCTGAATATATTCAGGAAAAAACGCATATGAACATTTTGGCCAACCAAGCACTCCAGCAATGGAAATCCACACTACAATGAAGTCACATTTCCCATTCGTCAAAAAGGCCATCTGAATAAAGTGTAAAAACCAGAAACACAGGACAGGCCATGGAGAACAGGGAGCCGTGTTATGCTGATGGGCGGGATGTAAATTGCCAACAGACACTCTGGAGATGTTCATGGTGTATCCTGAAACATCTAAAAAACAAAGCTACAGAGCCTAGGGCACTTCCACTTTTGGCCCTATAGCTTAGGAAAATTAAAATCAACAAGACACAGCCAACACAAAATTTAGGGCTGCTGTGTTTACAAGAACCTCGAGTCCAGTACAAATTAAATATCCCAGAAAGAAAAAAATGGATAAAGAAGTTGTGCTACTTACGTACAACGGAATATCACTCAGCAGTGAAATCAATGTCATCAGGCCTGTAGCAGCAAATTGAGTGGATTTAATTATGATGATTCTAAGAGAAATATATCACACAAAGAAAGATAATTATCATAAGATATCACTAATAGAGGGAGTGTAAACTTGGCTACACATAAACTGAATTACAAAACCGAACAGAGTCTCACATTTAGATAAAAACCTTATGCTTGCTTAAGGGGAAAGTTGAGTTGGGCTGCTGTATAAAAACAGATTGAAATTAGCACACATACCATTCCATAAGCCAAATACGTAATAAACAAGACCTACTCTTTGCTCAACGAAATAGACTCATCCATGGTGTATCACCTCACACCTATTAGAATGGGCATCATCAGAAAATCTACAAACAACAAATGCTGGAAACGGTGTGGAGATAAGGAATCCTCTTCCACTATTGTTGGGAACGTAAATTGATACAGTCACTGTGGAGAACATTATGGAGTTTCTTATAAAACTAAGAATAGAATTACCATATGATACAGCAATCCCTCTACTGGGCATATACCCAGACAAAACCATAAATCAAAAAGAGACATTCACCACAATGTTCATTGCATCACTATTTACACTATCCAGGAAATGGAAGCAACCTAAATGCCCACAGACAGACGAATGCATAAAGATGTGGTACATATATAAAATGGAATATTACTAAGCCATAAAAAGGAATGAAATTGGGACATTTGTAGAGACGTTGATGGATCTAGAGACTGTCATACAGAGTGAAGTAAGTCAGAAAGAGAAAAACAAATCTTGTATATTAATGCATATATGTGGAACCTAGAAAAATTGTACAGATGAACCGTTTTGCAAGGCAGAAATAGAGCAATACATGTATACAACAAACGTATGGACAACAAGGGGGGAAAGCTGTTGGGGATGGTGGTGGGAGGAGTTGAGATATTGGGATTGGTATGTATACATTTATATGTATAAAGTAGATAACCAAAAACAACCTGCTGTATAAAAATATAAAATTAAATTCAAAATAAAAAAATAAAATTAAAAAAAGTAAAACAGAAAAATATTCTTCCCTTCACATACATGTATTTATATGAATAAATTATTTCCATGCTTATATCTGTAAATACACAAAAGAGGAATAAAATCTACCTTGAACCAAAAACGAAAAAAAGATAAAAAAGAACAGAACCCACCAGTTACACAGAGGAAAACCGTTTCAGGGCACTTGCTCCAATTGCAAACTATTCTGAAGTTGGTCAGTGGTGGGGAATCATCTCCCATTCAGCCAGCATGCTCCTCGCAACAAGCGTCCTCACTGCAAAGCTGGTGGACCGTGCCGAGGTATCTGTGAGTAAACGTGGGCTGAGCCCCAGGCCAGCTGCTGCTGAAATGTTCCCACCCTTCCAAGGCTAAACACCTGAATATGTACAAGGACTTGAAAACCTAGAGGAAGGGCCATGGAGCCACATGAGGGACAGCATGCCAGCCGACTTGGTGCCTGCAGGCCAGCCAGGATGGTCCTGGCCCTGGGTGCTCTTCTGGAAGCTCTCCATTTCCCTGCCTGAGATACCCCTGCTGTCCCGGCCCCCACTGCTTTCTTCCTTCCTCACCTGTGCCCAGGGAGAAATTCCAGCGGCAGGTGTGGGTGACACATCCTCTTCTTTAGCAGGTAGCATCTTGGCAACTGCTGCAGAAAGTCCAGCAGAGCCCCACTCACACTGGGACACCCACAAAGCCGTGGCCTCTCACTCCCTCCCACCAGCCCAGCCCCGAGACTGCTGACAGGGCAGAGAAAATGGCGTCAGGCACAGCTGCAGGGGCTCTTGCTGCCTGGAGCGGTGTTTATATTGATCTCAACCCAGGCACACCTGGGGAGGGCTGGCCGGCACGGTCAGGCTTCCCAAGCCAGCCAATAATCACCCCTCAGGGGCTCACAGTTGCTGAAAATGGAACTTGCTGAATTGGCCAGGTCCAAGGAACAGGTGTGGGCTCCTGAGAGTCAGGATAGACAAGGGGCTGCAGCTCTGGCTTGTTTTCTAATTATATTATCTGGCCCATGAGTGGGAGACAACTTCAAGAAAACCCTCTCCTAATGAGAGGAACCCAGGAGTCAGGGAGAGGAGGGGTGGGTGGTGGTTGGAGACAGAGGCCTGGTGCCCCGGGTGCAGTGGAAGTCTCTGGAAGACCAGGTGGAGGAGGCCGCACAGAGTGATGCCCAGGGTCACAGACCTGTCAGAGCTGCTGTTTGTTAGTTCAAGTCCTGCTCTGAGGTGCTCTGTGTCAGATCTGAGCGACAGGTGAGCTGGGAGTGCTCTGCAATGAGGGCTATGTGCACGGTTCCTGTGTGCCCAGCCCTGCCAAGGTACCTGCAAGGGTAGCTCTGTATCCTGGGAGGGGCCTGACCACGGGAGCCCCATGGACTGCAGAGGACCTGCCCAGGGAATCCCATATCCTGGGAGGGGCCTGAACACGAGAGCCCCGTGGGCTGGGGTGGGGGTAGGGTACCTGCCCAGGTGAGCTCCATATCCTGGGATTGGCCTGACCTCGAGAGCCCCATGGGCTGCTGGAGTCCTGGTAAAGGATGTCAGGACAGTCAGTGAAGCCACTGAGGATATACCTCCAGTAGTTCCTAAATCCTACACCCTGCTGGTCATTCTACCAACCACCAGGACTTGGTATTCTGTATTAGTCTTCACTGATGCCTTCTTTTGTATTCCATTAGTCCCAGAGTCACAAGAAATTTTGGCTTGTGAGTGACAGGACTCAACATACAACTAAAACAATACTTCCAGGCTGTCTTGCCCCAAGGGTTCAAAAATTCCCACACCATCTTTGGGGAAAGCTCAGCTAAAGACCTAAAAGTTCTACCTCTGGAAAAGGAAACACTCCTTCAATATTCAGACGACATTCTGATCGCCAGCCCTACTAAGGAGGCCTCAGAACTACCAAGCCAATAAAGGATAGAAGTTGTCCACGAAAAAGCTCAAGTATCACAGACTACGGTGACCTGCCTGGGCTTCATTCTCACAGAAGGTCGGAGAAGCCCATCCCAGGAAAGGGAAGAAACAATTTACAGCCTTACCCCTTTCTGAAACTAGAAGACAGCTTAGGGGTTCCTGGGGAAGCCAGGGTTTCCTGCCTCTGGATCCCTAACTACAGTCTACTAGCTGGGCCTCTATATGAAACACTGAAAGGAAAAGATGATGATCCTTTTGAATAGAATCCAGAAGTGGCCTTTCAAGAATGGAAAGAGCAGTCAATTCAGACCCTTGCCCTGGAACTCCCTAATTTAGCTAAACCCTTTGACCTTTACATTCCTGGTGAAAGGTGAATCGCCATTGGAGTATTAGTGCAAAAACTGGGACCACTTGAAATGGAACAATGCAAGAATGCCATCCAGGTAGGATAAGCTATGGTCACCAAGGGGCTTGGCCCACCGCCACATCTGGCCAAGATACTGGTGGTATCTGAAAACCTGGAAATCAGCAGCCCCAAAGGCCACCTCCCTTCTAAGGGAAACGGACCCCACGTGGTGATCCTAACCCCCAACCATGCCCTGAAGTTGCAGGGTTTGCTCCGTGGGCACACTGACCTCGATTGAGGAGGCCCTCCAACTCCAACCTCCAGAGAGATAACCGGGGGCAACGGGGCACCATGACGACCCGTGTGACCATCACTTGACCTGGAGTTTCTCTCATAAAACAACAAGAGTGTGTCCCAAAAGAGTAGACTACTGCTTGCAGTACTTACTGTACCCAGAGGGGAGCTAATAATCTTGGCGGGGGAACCGTATATCATGCTGTCACCATAGAAAAGCCTACAGACACCCTGATGATGGTGGCCAATAAGACCGGCTGGACTCCTGTTTACTTCCAAAGGCTCTTGACTCAGTGACCATCATGATCCTTCATCACCACTGACCCTGGACTGTCTGGGAGCTGAGCGGGCAGGATCCTGACACCTGGTGCTGTTTTTACGTTAATTCAGGGGCCTAATGGAAGAAAGCGCAGACTGTTGGTCAGAGCATCTAGGCTGGCAGAAACGGTCAGTCAGAGCATCTAGGCTGGCAGAAACGGTCAGCCTAAGGTGGCCGAACAAATGTGGGGCGGAGTGAAACTGGACCTCACAGCGCCACTGCACATCTCCTTTCTGGACCCTTAAAGGTCATTAGAATCTATAACACTTCCAATACTGGTGCTCAGGTGGACGAGCAGGGAGGCAGGAGGCCTGGGGACAATCAACGTCACCTGGAGGCTGCTGGGGAGAAGTTCTGACCCTCGCCCACGGGTATGAAGCCTCCTAACTCAGCACTCAGCAGTTACAGAAGAAGGGTCTGCACCCGCAGCACTCCAAGAATGAGGAAAGGGACAAAAGGCAGAAGAGAAGTTTGTCCCACGCAAAGCCCCTTAAAAATGCCTGGGAGATAAAAATAGAATCTGGGCAATAAAATAAAGTCTAACCATTTTTATCCTTTGTGCTTTGTCTAATTTCAGGTGCTCCTAGTGTCCCGCATACAGAGGTTCCACACCCGGCACTTCAGACCAGATTTCCTAGAGCAGAATGGCTCGACGACACTTCAGCTCCTGGGGCCCAGTTCAGACTCCGTGACATAGAGCCTGAGCTGCAGCCAACCAGGTCCTCGAGAGCTCAGCCCCCTCCCTCCCAGTGACTCTGACAGGATCTCTACACAGCAGCCCAGCCCACAGCCCACAGGGTAGCACCTCTCCATTCTCTGATCAAAATATAAAGTTTCCTTTGCTTTTGAACCAAACTCAGTCTCGATCTATTGGCTCCAATGACACTGGGCAGGGGGACACTTGTTGGCGTCCACTCTGGAGGATCAGTAACAGAAATTGAGAACATTGTAACTTCAATGAACAGATGTGTGAGCCAAACTGTAATTAACATAGAACAGTGTATAAGGCTCGGGTAAAATAAGATGTTTCTAACACTTCCATTTGATATTTCCATCACTTTCTTATAAGCAAGTTCAGTGAAAAGGTTTGTCTTCTTTGTCAGGTCAATATTAGAGAAACAAAGTGATTTCTTTCCAAGGATGTACATCTAATAATCTTGGTTAAAGCTTCAATCTTGTTTTAAATGCTTTTGCATTGAAAATGATACCTCTCTTTCAGCTCCCCCATTTCTGAGAAGCATAAAATCTTATAATTTATTATTACCAAAGGGAAATGGTAGGAGGAGGGATAAATTAACAGTTTGGGATTAACACATACACACTGCTATGTATGAAATCATCAGCAAGGAACTACTGTATAGCACAGGGAACTACACTCAATATTTTGCAATAACCTATAAGGGGAAATGATCTGAAAAAGAATAGATATTTTTATTGACATCATCCATCAATGACAGTAAAAATGGAATCTAAGGGAAGACAGTGGTGAGTGCTTCTGACCCTGAAGACTTCAATCATCTAAAGTTTGGACTCTGCCTACTTCCCAAGGCCCTTAATGAACATATGTGTAGCCGTAGCTTAAAAAATTCCCCAGTTTGGGTTGCGGAGAGACACTGATATTTAAAATCCCCTGGTGTTCTCCTCACATGAATGGGACCCTTCCTACACCTAAAACATGCCTGTCACACCCAGAGGATGGTATACCGTCTGATCGGGAAAAGTTTGGAAAAGGCATCTCATCTCCTCATCTCTTGGTGCTAGGGTTCACCACTCCAGCGTCTTTACTAACAGTCTCCCCACTTGGAGATGTCAGCACTGTCAACATCCTGTTGCATACAGTTTGGAATTTGTCCAGAGGATGAAGCAGAAGGAGGAGGAACAATGAGAGACAAGTCCTAGGTGTTTGGACAGGCACATGCCACTCTAATTTCCAATCAGGAAGACGAATTGACCAAAGGCTAGGGTTGCCCATGGAAACAGAATAAGGCTTGAGGAATCCTGATGCTTTGTGGCCAGTTCCCATAAACACAAGTTGGAAAATGGAACTCAGGGGCACTAAAATTCACGAAACTGCAGAATTGAAAATATCTATCACTGAAAAATGTCTTGAGGAAAGTCAGAGAAAAGGACTTGTAAGCAACGGAGAATGGCAGGAAAGGGATTGGAAGAGGTAGAAAGGACTCGCCATTAAGCACAAGAAAAGGGGCTGAACATTGCCAACATTGCAGTTGGCCAAAAAGGGTGTATGCGTCTTTTTCTGTATATATTCAAGAAAAGGGCATACACTTTTTTAGCCAACCAAACAGGTGGGCACTGGAAATCAATACTACAAAACATATCACTTTGCATCAGTCAGAAGAGCCGTCCTCATAAAGTGTAAACACCAGAAATGCAGGACAGGGCAAGGAGAAAAGGGAGCCCTGTGAGTCTTATAGTGGAAATGTATATTGCCAACGGTCACTCTGGATAAGTCTATTGTGTTTACTAAAGCATCTAAAAAATGAGCTACCGAGCACAGGGCACTTGCACTCATGGACGTATATCTTGGGAAAAACAAAAATCGAGAGGACACAGGCACCCCAATGTTTACCACCTCTCTGTTTAAAAGATCCTCGACTAGGATATAACTTAAAGTATCTGCAGAGAAAAAACGGACAGAGATGTGGTGCTTATGTAGAGTGGAATATTACTCAGCCTGGAAATCAATGAAATACGGCCAGTTATAACAACTCAAGAGGAGTTACGTGTGATCATTCGAAGTCACATAATTCAAAAAGAAAAAGACATAAGATATCACTAATACATGGAATGTTAACATGGCTACACATGAACTGAATTACAAAAGAGAAGAGGGTTTCAAATTAAGAAAACCAACTTATGCTTCCTTAAGGGGAAAGGTGAGTTGGGTGCTGAATAAAACCAGAGATTGAAATTAGCACAGATACCATTCCATAAGCCAAATATGTAATAGTCAAGACCTACTCCTTGCTCAACAAAATGGACTCCACACGCCATATTCAATGCCTAAGAATATACCGGATTAGTAAGAATCTTAAAACCCATGGACTTATATGTCTCCGTAACAGAATCAAGCGCGTGTACAGCGGCATAAACGAAGCAGTGAAAATCCGATAAATCCAATTATTAAAATAAATTTCAAAAACAAAACACAATGACAGTGAAATAGGAAGCAATTCTTAAATAATTCACTCAGGGCATGTGATGCAACCTGGATTTACCACATCTACACCCAGAGATGGTTGTGACATAAGGCTGGACACTTCAGGCTGATAGCATTGGTGAGTTTCGGTGAACAAATGCAGATCCTTTGAAGTCATACTGCATGGTACCCAATCCAAGGGTCCCAACTCTCCAGGTTCAAGGGATTCTTTCTTCAGCTAAAACATGCGTGGGAAACGGCGAGTATGGTCCACCGTGTGATTAGGAAACGATTTAAAATGCATCTCAGTTTTCGTATCCTGGTCCTCGGGTTCACCATTTCAGACGGTTTACTAACACTCTCCCCGCTTGGAGAGTCAGTGCCTTTAACCTCCTGTTTGGCACAGCTTGCAATTTCTGCGCAAGATGAACAGGAATAGGGAGAACCAATGAGAGACTAGCTATAGGTGTCTGCACGGACAAATGTAAGGCTCATTTCGAACCAGGAAGAGGAATTAACCAAAGGCTCAGCGTGCCCTGCCGGAAACAGATTAGGGCCTGAAGCAATCCTGTGGTTTTGTGCCCAGCTCACAAGAAAGCGAGTTGAAGAAAGGAGCTCAGGGGCACTGTAATTCACAAACCTGCAGAGTTATAAATGACAGCTATCCTCCAAAAATATATTGAAGTAAGCCTGCGAAGGGGACTTGAAAGCGGGGCAGAGTTTCAGGAAAACGATTGCAGGGGGTAGACTGGAATTGCCCTGAAAGCATAGGAAAAGAGGCAGAATGTGGACAATGATGCACTTGGCAAAAAAGGGCGTATGCGTTTTTTCCTGAATATATTCAGGAAAAAACGCATACGCCCTTTTTGGCCAACCAAGCAACCCTGTAAAGGAAATCTGCACTATAATGAAGTCTCACTGCCCCCCGGGCAAAAGGGCCATCTGAAAAAAGTGTAAAATCCAGAAAGGTAGGACAGGATATGGAGAACAGGGAGCCTTGTTATGCTGATTGGCAGGATGTAAATTGCCAGCAGCCACCCTGGAGAAGTGTATGGTGTTTCTTGAAACACGTAAGAAACAAAGCAACACAGCCTATGGCACTTCCACTTATGGTCCTATAGCTTACGGAAATTAAAATCAAAAACAGAGAGCCACCCCAAAGTTTGGGACGGCTGTGTTCCCAAGAAGCTCGTCTACAGTACCAGGTAAATATCCCAGAAAGCAAAAAATGGATAAATAATTTGTGGCACGTACGTGCAATGCAATATCACTCAGCAATGAAATCTGTGTCATCAGGCCCGTAGCGGCATAGTGAGTGGATGCAGGTACGGTGATTCTACGTGAACTACCTCACACAGAAAAAGAAACATCATAAGATATCACTAATACATGGAATGTAAACTTGACTACACATGAACTGAATTACAAAACAGAACAGGGTCTCAAATTTTGAAAACCAACTAGTGCTTGCTTATGGGGAAAGGTGCCTTGGGGTGCTGCATAAAACCAGAGACTGAAATTAGCACAGATAACATTCCATAAGCCAAATATGTAATAGACAAGACCTATACCTTGCTCAACGAAATGGACTCAACACCACATATTCAACGCCTAGGAATATACCTGACTAGGAAGAATCTTAAAACCCATGGATTTATATGTCTCCGTAAGAGAATCAAGCGTGTGGACAGCGGCATAAACGCAGCAGTGAAAATCTGATAAATCCCATTATCAAAATAAATTTCAAAAACAAAACACAAAGACAGTAAAATAGAGAGCAATTCTTAAATAATTCACTCAGGGCATGTGATGTAACCGGGATTTAACACATCTACACCCAGAGCTGGTTGAGACATAAGGCTGGACACTTCAGGCTGATAGCATTGGTGAGTTTTGGTGAGCAAATGCAGACCCTTTGAAGTCATACTGCATGGTACCCATTCCATGGGTCCCAACTCTCCAGGTACAAGGGATTCTTCCTCCAGCTAAAACATGCATGGGAAACACAGAGTATCGTCCACCGTGTGATTGGGAGACGATTTAAAATGCATCTCAGTTTTCGATTCCTGGTCTTCGGGTTCACCATTCCAGATGCTTTACTAACACTCTCCCCGCTTGGAGAGTCAGTGCCTTTAACCTCCTCTTTGGCACAGCTTGCAATTTCTGTGCAAGATGATCAGGAATAGGGAGAACCAATGAGAGACTAGCTGTAGGTGTCTGCATGGGTAAATGTAACGCTCATTTCCCACCAGGAAGAGGAATTAACCAAAGGCTCAGTGTGCCCTGCCGGAAACAGATTAGGGCCTGAAGCAATCCTGCGGTTTTGTGCCCAGCTCACAAGAAAGCAAGTTGAAGAAAGGAGCTCAGGGGCACTGTAATTCACAAACCTGCAGAGTTATAAATGATAGCTATCCTCCAAAAATATATTGAAGTAAGCCTGCGAAGGGGACTTGAAATCGGGGCAGAATTTCAGGAAAACGATTGCAGGGGGTAGACTGGAATTGCCCTGAAAGCATAGGAAAAGAGGCACAACGTCGACAATGATGCACTTGGCCAAAAAGGGCGTATGCGTTTTTTCCTGAATATATTCAGGAAAAAACGCGTACGCCCTTTTTGGCCAACCAAGCAAGCCGGTAAAGGAAATCTGCACTACAATAAAGTCTCACTGCCCCCCGGGCAAAAGGGCCATCTGAAAAAAGTGTAAAATCCAGAAAGGTAGGACAGGATATGGAGAACAGGGAGCCTTGTTATGCTGATTGGCAGGATGTAAATTGCCAGCAGCCACCCTGGAGAAGTGTATGGTGTTTCCTGAAACACGTAAGAAACAAACCAACACAGCCTATGGGACTTCCACTTATGGTCCTATAGCTTACGGAAATTAAAATCAAAAACAGACAGCCACCCCAATATTTGGGACGGCTGTGTTCACAAGAAGCTCGTCTACAGTATCAGGTAAATATCCCAGAAAGCAAAAAATGGATAAAAAAATTGTGGCACGTACGTACAATGCAATATCACTTAGCAATGAAATCTCTGTCACCAGACCCGTAGCGGCATAGTGAGTGGAGGCAGGTACGGTGATTCTACGTGAACTACGTCACACAGAAAAAGAAACATCATAAGATATCACTAATACACGGAATGTAAACTTGACTACACATGAACTGAATTACAAAACAGAACAGGGCCTCAAATTTAGAAAACAAACTAGTGCTTGCTTATGGGGAAAGGTGCGTTGGGGTGCTGCATAAAACCAGAGACTGAAATTAGCACAGATAACTATCCATAAGCCAAATATGTAATAGACAAGACCTACTCCTTGCTCAACGAAATGGACCCAACACCACATATTCAACGCCTAGGAATATAGCTGACTAGGAAGAATCTTAAAACCCATGGATATATATGTCTCCGTAAGAGAATCAAGCGTGTGTACAGCGGCCGAAACGCAGCAGTGAAAATCCGATAAATCCCATTATCAAAATAAATTTCGAAAACAAAACACAAAGACAGTGAAATAGAGAGCAATTCTTAAATAATTCACTCAGGGCATGTGATGCAACCGGGATTGACCACATCTACACCCAGAGCTGGTTGAGACATAAGGGTGGACACTTCAGGCTGATAGCATTGGTGAGTTTCGGTGAGAAAATGCAGACCCTTTGAAGTCATACTGCATGGTACCTATTCCATGGGTCCCAACTCTTCAGGTTCAAGGGATTCTTCCTCCAGCTAAAACATGCATGGGAAACCCAGAGTATCGTCCACCGTGTGATTGGGAAACGATTTAAAATGCATCTCAGTTTTCGTATCCTGGTCCTCGGGTTCACCATTCCAGATGCTTTACTAACACTCTCCCCGCTTGGAGAGTCAGTGCCTTTAACCTCCTGTTTGGCACAGCTTGCAATTTCTGTGCAAGATGAACAGGAATAGGGAAAACCAATGAGAGACTAGCTGTAGGTGTCTGCACGGGCAAATGTAACGCTCATTGCCCACCAGGAAGAACAATTAAACAAAGGCTCTGTGTGCCCTGCTGGAAACAGATTAGGGCCTTAAGCAATCCTGCGGTTTTGTGCCCAGCTCACAAGAAAGCGAGTTGAAGAAAGGAGCACAGGGGCACTGTAATTCACAAACCTGCAGAGTTATAAATGACAGCTATCCTCCAAAAGTATATTGAAGTAAGCCTGCGAAGGAGACTTGAAAGCGGGGCAGAATTTCAGGAAAACGATTGCAGGGGGTAGACTGGAATTGCCCTGAAAGAATAGGAAAAGAGGCACAACATCGACAATGATGCACTTGGCCAAAAAGGGCGTAAGCGTTTTTTCCTGAATATATTCAGGAAAAAACGCATACGCCCTTTTTGGCCAACTGAGCAAGCCTGTAAAGGAAATCTGCACTACAATGAAGTCTCACTGCCCCCCCGGGCAAAAGGGCCATCTGAAAAAAGTGTAAAATCCAGAAAGGTAGGACAGGATATGGAGAACAGGGAGCCTTGTTATGCTGATTGGCAGGATGTAAATTGCCAGCAGCCACCCTGGAGAAGTGTATGGTGTTTCCTGAAACACGTAAGAAACAAAGCAACACAGCCTATGGCACTTCCACTTATGGTCCTATAGCTTACGGAAATTAAAATCAAAAACAGACAGCCACCCCAATATTTGGGACGGCTGTGTTCACAAGAAGCTCGTCTACAGTATCAGGTAAATATCCCAGAAAGCAAAAAATGGATAAAGAAGTTGTGGCACGTACGTACAATGCAATATCACTCAGCAATGAAATCTGTGTCATCAGGCCCGTAGCGGCATAGTGAGTGGATGCAGGTACGGTGATTCTACGTGAACTACGTCACACAGAAAAAGAAACATCATAAGATATCACTAATACACGGAATGTAAACTTGACTACACATGAACTGAATTACAAAACAGAACAGGGTCTCAAATTTAGAAAACCAACTAGTGCTTGCTTATGGGGAAAGGTGCCTTGGGGTGCTGCATAAAACCAGAGACTGAAATTAGCACAGATAACTTTCCATAAGCCAAATATGTAATAGACAAGACCTACTACTTGCTCAACGAAATGGACCCAACACCACATATTTAACGCCTAGGAATATACCTGACTAGGAAGAATCTTAAAACCCATGGATATATATGTCTCCATAAGAGAATCAAGCGTGTATACAGCGGGCGAAACGCAGCAGTGAAAATTTGATAAATCCCATTATCAAAATAAATTTCGAAAACAAAACACAAAGACAGTGAAATAGAGAGCAATTCTTAAATAATTCACTCAGGGCATGTGATGCAACCGGGATTTACCACATCTACACCCAGAGCTGGTTGAGACATAAGGCTGGACACTTCAGGCTGATAGCATTGGTGAGTTTCGGTGAGTAAATGCAGACCCTTTGAAGTCATACTGCATGGTACCCATTCCATGGGTCCCAACTCTCCAGGTTCAAGGGATTCTTCCTCCAGCTAAAACATGCATGGGAAACCCAGAGTATCATACACCGTGTGATTGGGAAACGATTTAAAATGCATCTCAGTTTTGGTATCCTGGTTCTCGGGTTCACCATTCCAGATGCTTTACTAAAACTCTCCCCGCTTGGAGAGTCAGTGCCTTTAACCTCCTGTTTGGCACAGCTTGCAATTTCTGTGCAAGATGAACAGGAATAGGGAGAACCAATGAGAGACTAGCTGTAGGTGTATGCACGGGCAAATGTAACTCTCATTGCCCACCAGGAAGAGGAATTAAACAAAGGCTCAGCGTGCCCTGCCGGAAACAGATTAGGGCCTGAAGCAATCCTGCGGTTTTGTGCCCAGCTCACAAGAAAGCGAGTTGAAGAAAGGAGCTCAGGGGCACTGTAATTCACAAACCTGCAGAGTTATAAATGACAGCTATCCTCCAAAAATATATTGAAGTAAGCCTGCGAAGGGGACTTGAAAGCGGGGCAGAATTTCAGGAAAACGATTGCAGGGGGTAGACTGGAATTGCCCTGAAAGCATAGGAAAAGAGGCAGAACGTCGACAGTGATGCACTTGGCCAAAAAGGGCGTATGCGTTTTTTCCTGAATATATTCAGGAAAAAACGCATACGCCCTTTTTGGCCAACCAAGCAAGCCTGTAAAGGAAATCTGCACTACAATGAAGTCTCACTGCCCCCCGGGCAAAAGGGCCATCTGAAAAAAGTGTAAAATCCAGAAATGTAGGACAGGATATGGAGAACAGGGAGCCTTGTTATGCTGATTGGCAGGATGTAAATTGCCAGCAGCCACCCTGGAGAAGTGTATGGTGTTTCCTGAAACACGTAACAAACAAAGCAACACAGCCTATGGCACTTCCACTTATGGTCCTATAGCTTATGGAAATTAAAATCAAAAACAGACAGCCACCCCAATATTTGGCACGGCTGTGTTCACAAGAAGCTCGTCTACACTATCAGGTAAATATCCCAGAAAGCAAAAAATGGATAAAGATGTTGTGGAACGTACATGCAATGCAGTATCCCTCAGCAATGAAATCTGTGTCATCAGGCCCGTAGCAGCATAGTGAATGGATGCAGGTACGGTGATTCTACGTGAACTACGTCACACAGAAAAAGAAACATCATAAGATATCACTAATACACGGAATGTAAACTTGACTACACATGAACTGAATTACAAAACAGAATAGGGTCTCAAATTTAGAAAACCAACTAGTGCTTGCTTATGGGGAAAGGTGCCATGGGGTGCTGCATAAAACCGGAGACTGAAATTAGCACAGATAACATTCCATAAGCCAAATATGTAATAGACAAGACCTACTCCTTGCTCAACGAAACGGACCCAACACCACATATTCAACGCCTAGGAATATACCTGACTAGGAAGAATCTTAAAACCCATGGATATATATGTCTCCGTAAGAGAATCAAGCGTGTGTACAGCGGCCGAAACGCAGCAGTGAAAATCCGATAAATCCCATTATCAAAATAAATTTCGAAAACAAAACACAAAGACAGTGAAATAGAGAGCAATTCTTAAATAATTCACTCAGGGCATGTGATGCAACCGGGATTGACCACATCTACACCCAGAGCTGGTTGAGACATAAGGCTGGACACTTCAGGCTGATAGCATTGGTGAGTTTCGGTGAGCAAATGCAGACGCTTTGAAGTCATACTGCATGGTACCCATTCCATGGGTCCCAACTCTCCAGGTTCAAGGGATTCTTCCTCCAGCTAAAACATGCATGGGAAACCCAGAGTATCATCCACCGTGTGATTGGGAAACGATTTAAAATGCATCTCAGTTTTCGTATCCTGGTCCTCGGGTTCACCATTCCAGATGCTTTACTAACACTCTCCCTGCTCGGAGAGTCAGTGCCTTTAACCTCCTGTTTGGCACAGCTTGCAATTTCTGTGCAAGATGAACAGGAATAGGGAGAACCAATGAGAGACTAGCTGTAGGTGTCTGCACGGGCAAATGTAATGCTCATTTCCCACCAGGAAGAGGAATTAACCAAAAGCTCAGCATGCCCTGCCGGAAACAGATTAGGGCCTGAAGCAATCCTGCTGTTTTGTGCCCAGCTCACAAGAAAGCGAGTTGAAGAAAGGAGCTCAGGGGCACTGTACTTCACAAACCTGCAGAGTTATAAATGACAGCTATCCTCCAAAAATATATTGAAGTAAGCCTGCGAAGGGGACTTGAAAGCGGGGCAGAGTTTCAGGAAAACCACTGCATGGGGTAGACTGGAATTGCCCTGAAAGCATAGGAAAAGAGGCACAACGTCGACAATGATGCAGTTGGCCAAAAAGGGCGTATGCGTTTTTTCCTGAATATATTCAGGAAAAAACGCATACGCCCTTTTTGGCCAACCAAGCAAGCCTGTAAAGGAAATCTGCACTACAATGAAGTCTCACTGCCCCCCGGGGAAAAGGGCCATCTGAAAAAAGTGTAAAATCCAGAAAGGTAGGACAGGATATGTAGAACAGGGAGCCTTGTTATGCTGATTGGCAGGATGTAAATTGCCAGCAGCCACCCTGGAGAATTGTATGGTGTTTCCTTAAACACGTAAGAAACAGAGCAACACAGCCTATGGCACTTCCACTTATGGTCCTATAGCTTACGGAAATTAAAATCAAAAACAGACAGCCACCACAATATTTGGGATGGCTGTGTTCCCAAGAAGCTCGTCTACAGTACCAGGTAAATATCCCAGAAAGCAAAAATGGATAAAGAAGTTGTGGCACGTACGTACAATGCAATATCACTCAGCAATGAAATCTGTGTCATCAGGCCCGTAGCGGCATAGTGAGTGGATGCAGGTACGGTGATTGTACGTGAACAACGTCACACAGAAAAAGAAATATCATAAGATATCACTAATACACGGAATGTAAACTTGACTACACATGAACTGAATTACAAAACAGAACAGGGTCTCAAATTTAGAAAACCAACTAGTGCTTGCTTATGGGGAAAGGTGCCTTGGGGTGCTGCATATAACCAGAGACTGAAATTAGCACAGATAACTTTCCATAAGCCAAATATGTAATAGACAAGACCTACTCCTTGCTCAACGAAATGAACCCAAAAGCACATATTCAACGCCTAGGAATATACCTGACTAGGAAGAATCTTAAAACCCATGGATATATATGTCTCCGTAAGAGAATCAAGCGTGTGTACAGCGGCCGAAACGCAGCAGTGAAAATCCGATAAATCCCATTATCAAAATAAATTTCGAAATCAAAACACAAAGACAGTGAAATAGAGAGCAATTCTTAAATAATTCACTCAGGGCATGTGATGCAACCGGGATTGACCACATCTACACCCAGAGCTGGTTGAGACATAAGGCTGGACACTTCAGGCTGATAGCATTGGTGAGTTTCGGTGAGCAAATGCAGACCCTTTGAAGTCATACTGCATGGTACCCATTCCATGGGTCCCAACTCTCCAGGTTCAAGGGATTCTTCCTCCAGCTAAAACATGCATGGGAAACCCAGAGTATCGTCCACCGTGTGATTGGGAAACGATTTAAAATGCATCTCAGTTTTCGTATCCTGGTCCTCGGGTTCACCATTCCAGATGCTTTACTAACACTCTCCCCGCTTAGAGAGTCAGTGCCTTTAACCTCCTCTTTGGCACAGCTTGCAATTTCTGTGCAAGATGAACAGGAATAGGGAGAACCAATGAGAGACTAGCTGTAGGTGTCTGCACGGGCAAATGTAACGCTCATTGCCCACCAGGAAGAGGAATTAAACAAAGGCTCAGTGTGCCCTGCTGGAAACAGATTAGTGCCTGAAGCAATCCTGCGGTTTTGTGCCAAGCTCACAAGAAAGCGAGTTGAAGAAAGGAGCTCAGGGGCACTGTAATTCACAAACCTGCAGAGTTATAAATGACAGCTATCTTCCAAAAGTATATTGAAGTAAGCCTGCGTAGGGGACTTGAAAGCGGGGCAGAATTTCAGGAAAAAGATTGCAGGGGGTAGACTGGAATTGCCCTGAAAGCATAGGAAAAGAGGCACAATGTCGACAATGATGCACTTGGCCAAAAAGGGCGTATGCGTTTTTTCCTGAATATATTCAGGAAAAAACGCATACGCCCTTTTTGGCCAATCAAGCAAGCCTGTAATGGAAATCTGCACTACAATGAAGTCTCACTGCCCCCCAGGCAAGAGGGCCATCTGAAAAAAGTGTAAAATACAGAAATGTAGGAGAGGATATGGAGAACAGGGAGCCTTGTTATGCTGATTGGCAGGATGTAAATTGCCAACAGCCACCCTGGAGAAGTGTATGGTGTTTCCTGAAACACGTAAGAAATAAAGCAACACAGCCTATGGCAATTGCACTTATGGTCCTATTCCTTAGGGAAATTAAAATCAAAAACAGAGAGCCACCCAAAAGTTTGGGACGGCTGTGTTCCCAAGAAGCTCGTCTACAGTACCAGGTAAATATCCCAGAAAGCAAAAAATGGATAAAGAAGTTGTGGCACTTACGTGCAATGCAATATCACTCAGCAATGAAATCTGTGTCATCAGGCCCGTAGCGGCATAGTGAGTGGATGCAGGTACGGTGATTCTACGTGAACTACGTCACACAGAAAAAGAAACATCATAAGATATCACTAATACACGGAATGTAAACTTGACAACACATGAACTGAATTACAAAACAGAACAGGGTCTCAAATTTAGAAAACCAACTAGTGCTTGCTTATGGGGAAAGGTGCCTTGCGGTGCTGCATAAAACCAGAGACTGAAATTAGCACAGATAACATTCCATAAGCCAAATATGTAATAGACAAGACCTACTCCTTGCTCAACGAAATGGACTCAACACCACATATTCAACGCCTAGGAATATACCTGACTAGGAAAAATCTTAAAACCCATGGATATATATATGTCTCCGTATGAGAATCAAGCGTGTGTACAGCGGCCGAAATGCAGCAGTGAAAATCCGATAAATCCCATTATCAAAATAAATTTCGAAAACAAAACACAAAGACAGTGAAATAGAGAGCAATTCTTAAATAATTCACTCAGCGCATGTGATGCAACCGGGATTTACCACATCTACACCCAGAGCTGGTTGAGACATAAGGCTGGACACTTCAGGCTGATAGCAATGGTGAGTTTCGGTGAGCAAATGCAGACCCTTTGAAGTCATACTGCATGGTACCCATTCCATGGGTCCCAACTCTCCAGGTTCAAGGCATTCTTCCTCCAGCTACAACATGCATGGGAAACCCAGAGTATCGTCCACCGTGTGATTGGGAAACGATTTAAAATGCATCTCAGTTTTCGTATCCTGGTCCTCAGGTTCACCATTCCAAATGCTTTACTAACACTCGCCCCGCTTGGAGAGTCAGTGCCATTAACCTCCTGTTTGGCACAGCTTGCAATTTCTGTGCAAGATGAACAGGAATAGGGAGAAGCAATGAGAGACTAGCTGTAGGTCTCTGCACGGGCAAATGTAACGCTCATTGCCGACCAGGAAGAGGAATTAAACAACGGCTCAGTGTGCCCTGCTGGAAACAGATTAGGGCCTGAAGCAATCCTGCGGTTTTGTGCCCAGCTCACAAGAAAGCGAGTTGAAGAAAGGAGCTCAGGGGCACTGTAATTCACAAACCTGCAGAGTTATAAATGACAGCTATCTTCCAAAAGTATATTGAAGTAAGCCTGCGAAGGGGACTTGAAAGCGGGGCAGAATTTCAGGAAAACGACTGCAGGGGGTAGACTGGAATTGCCCTGAAAGCATAGGAAAAGAGGCACAACGTCGACAATGATGCACTTGGCCAAAAAGGGCGTATGCGTTTTTTCCTGAATATATTCAGGAAAAAACGCATACGCCCTTTTTGGTCAACCAAGCAAGCCTGTAAAGGAAATGTGCACTACAATGAAGTCTCACTGCCCCCCGGGCAAGAGGGCCATCTGAAAAAAGTGTAAAATCCAGAAAGGTAGGACAGGATATGGAGAACAGGGAGCCTTGTTATGCTGATTGTCAGGATGTAAATTGCCAGCAGCCACCCTGGAGAAGTGTATGGTGTTTCCTGAAACACGTAAGAAACAAAGCAACACAGCCTATGGCAATTGCACTTATGGTCCTATTCCTTAGGGAAATTAAAATCAAAAACAGACAGCCACCCCAATATTTGGGACGGCTGTGTTCACAAGAAGCTCGTCTACAGTATCAGGTAAATATCCCAGAAAGCAAAAAATGGATAAAGAAGTTGTGGCACGTACGTACAATGCAATATCACTGAGCAATGAAATCTGTGTCATCAGGCCCGTAGCGGCATAGTGAGTGGATGCAGGTACGGTGATTCTACGTGAACTACGTCACACAGAAAAAGAAACATCATAAGATATCACTAATACACGGAATGTAAACTTGACTACACATGAACTGAATTACAAAACAGAACAGGGTCTCAAATTTAGAAAACCAACTAGTGCTTGCTTATGGGGAAAGGTGCCTTGGGGTGCTGCATAAAACCAGAGACTGAAATTAGCACAGATAACTTTCCATAAGACAAATATGTAATAGACAAGACCTACTCCTTGCTCAACGAAATGGACCCAACACCACATATTCAACGCCTAGGAATATACCTGACTAGGAAGAATCTTAAAACCCATGGATATATATGTCTCCGTAAGAGAATCAAGCGTGTGTACAGCGGCCGAAACGCAGCAGTGAAAATCCGATAAATCCCATTATCAAAATAAATTTCGAAAACAAAACACAAAGAGAGTGAAATAGAGAGCAATTCTTAAATAATTCACTCAGGGCATGTGATGCAACCGGGATTGACCACATCTACACCCAGAGCTGGTTGAGACATAAGGCTGGACACTTCAGGCTGATAGCACTGGTGAGTTTCGGTGAGCAAATGCAGACCCTTTGAAGTCATACTGCATGGTACCCATTCCATGGGTCCCAACTCTCCAGGTTCAAGGCATTCTTCCTCCAGCTAAAACATGCATGGGAAACCCAGAGTATCGTCCACCGTGTGATTGGGAAACAATTTAAAATGCATCTCAGTTTTCGTATCCAGGTCCTCGGGTTCACCATTCCAGATGCTTTACTAACACTCTCCCCGCTTGGAGAGTCAGTGCCTTTAACCTCCTGTTTGGCACAGCTTGCCATTTCTGTGCAAGATGAACAGGAATAGGGAGAACCAATGAGAGACTAGCTGTAGGTGTCTGCACGGGCAAATGTAATGCTCATTGCGGACCAGGAAGAGGAATAAAACAAAGGCTCAGTGTGCCCTGCGGGAAACAGATTAGGGCCTGAAGCAATCCTGCGGTTTTGTGCCAAGCTCACAAGAAAGCGAGTTGAAGAAAGGAGCTCAGGGGCACTGTACTTCACAAACCTGCAGAGTTATAAATGACAGCTATCATCAAAAAGTATATTGAAGTAAGCCTGCAAAGGGGACTTGAAAGCGGGGCAGAATTTCAGGAAAACGATTGCAGGGGGTAGACTGCAATTGCCCTGAAAGCATAGGAAAAGAGGCACAACGTCGACAATGATGCACTTGGCCAAAAAGGGCGTATGCGTTTTTTCCTGAATATATTCAGGAAAAAAAGCATACGCCCTTTTTGGCCAACCAAGCAAGCCTGTAAAGGAAATCTGCACTACAATGAAGTCTCACTGCCCCCCGGGCAAAAGGGCCATCTGAAAAAAGTGTAAAATCCTGAAAGGTAGGACAGGATATGGAGAACAGGGAGCCTTGTTATGCTGATTGGCAGGATGTAAATTGCCAGCAGCCACCCTGGAGAAGTGTATGGTGTTTCCTGAAACACGTAAGAAACAAAGCAACACAGCCTATGGCACTTCCACTTATGGTCCTATAGCTTACGGAAATTAACATCAAAAACAGACAGCCACCCCAATATTTGGGACGGCTGTGTTCACTAGAAGCTCGTCTACCGTATCAGGTAAATATCCCAGAAAGCAAAAAATGGATAAAGAAGTTGTGGCACGTACGTACAATGCAATATCACTCAGCAATGAAATCTGTGTCATCAGGCCCGTAGCGGCATAGTGAGTGGATGCAGGTACGGTGATTCTACGTGAACTACGTCACACAGAAAAAGAAACATCATAAGATATCACTAATACACGGAATATAAACTTGACTACACATGAACTGAATTACAAAACAGAACAGGGTCTCAAATTTAGAAAACCAACTAGTGCTTGCTTATGGGGAAAGGTGCGTTGGGGTGCTGCATAAAACCAGAGACCTTATTTGGCACAGATAACTTCCCATAAGCCAAATATGTAATAGAAAAGACCTACTCCTTGCTCAACGAAATGGACCCAACACCACATATTCAACGCCTAGGAATATACCTGATTAGGAAGAATCTTAAAACCCATGGATATATATGTCTCCGTAAGAGAATCAAGCGTGTGTACAGCGGCTGAAACGCAGTAGTGAAAATCCGATATATCCCATTATCAAAATAAATTTGGAAAACAAAACACAAAGACAGTGAAAAAGAGAGCAATTCTTAAATAATTCACTCAGGGCATGTGATGCAACCGGGATTGACCACATCTACAACCAGAGCTGGTTGACACATAAGGCTGGACACTTCAGGCTGATAGCATTGGTGAGTTTCGGTGAGCAAATGCAGACCCTTTGAAGTCATACTGCATGGTACCCATTCCATGGGTCCCAACTCTCCAGGTTCAAGGGATTCTTCCTCCAGCTAAAACATGCATGGGAAACCCAGAGTATCGTCCACCGTGTGATTGGGAAACGATTTAAAATGCATCTCAGTTTTCGTATCCTGGTCCTCGGGTTCAACATTCCAGATGCTTTACTAACACTCTCCCCGCTTGGAGAGTCAGTGCCTTTAACCTCCTCTTTGTCACAACTTGCAATTTCTGTGCAAGATGAACAGGAATAGGGAGAACCAATGAGAGACTAGCTGTAGGTGTCTGCACGGGCAAATGTAACGCTCATTGCCCACCAGGAAGGGGAATTAAACAAAGGCTCACTGTGCCCTGCTGGAAACAGATTAGGGCCTGAAGCAATCCTGCAGTTTTGTGCCCAACTCACAAGAAAGCGAGGTGAAGAAAGGAGCTCAGGGGCACTGTAATTCACAAAACTGCAGAGTTATAAATGACAGCTATCCTCCAAAAATATATTGAAGTAAGCCTGCAAAGGGGACTTGAAAGCGGGGCAGAAATTCAGGAAAACGATTGAAGGGTTAAACTGGAATTGCACTTAAAGAATAGGAAAAGAGGCAGAACGTCGATAATGATGCACTTGTCCAAAAAGTGCGGATGCTTTTTTCCCTAAATATATTCAGGAAAAAACGCATACGCACTTTTTGGCCAACCAAGAAGCTTGTAAATAAACCTGCACTACAATGAAATCTCAGTGCCCCCCAGGGCAAAAGGGCCATTTAAAAAAATTGTAAAATCCAGAAACGGAGGACAGGCAATGGAAAACAGGGATCCTTATTATGCTGATGCATATGATGTAAATTGCCGACAACCATTCTGGAGAAGTGTTATGTGTTTCCTGAAACACGTAAGAAACAAAGCAACACAGCCTAGGGCACTTCCACTTATGGTCCTACAGCTTAGGGAAATTAAAATCAAAAACACCCAGCCACCTCAAAGTTTGGGACCTCTCTGTTCACAAGAACCTCGTTTACAGTACCAGGTAAATATCTCAGAGAGCAAACAATGGATAAAGAAGTTGTGGTACGTACATACAATGGAATATCACTCAGCAATGAAATCTGTGTCATCAGGCCCGTAGTGGCATAGTGAGTGGATACAGGTATGGTGATTCTACGTGAAATAAGTCACACATAAAAAGAAACATCATAAAATATCACTAATACACAGTATGTAAACTTGACTACACATGAACTGAATTACAAAACAGAACAGTCTCAAATTTAGAAAACCAACTTGTGCTTTCTTATGGAGAAAGGTGCGTTGGAGTGCTGCATAAAACCAGAGACTGAAATTAGCACAGATAACCTTGCATAAGCCAAATATGTAATAGACAAGACCTACTCCTTGCTCAACGAAATGGACTCAACACCACATATTCAACGCCTAGGAATATACCTGACTAGGAAGAATCTTAAAACCCGTGGATATTTATGTCTCCGTAAGAGAATCAAGAGTGTGTACAGCGGCATTAACGCAGCAGTGAAAATCCGATAAATCCCAGTGTCAAAAAAAATTTCAAAAACAAAACACAATGACAGTGAAATAGAGAGCAATTCTTAAATAACTCACACAGGGCATGTGATGCAACCTGGTTTACCACATCTACACCCAGAGCTGGGTGAGAGATAAGGCTTGACCCTTTGGGCTGATAGCATTGGTGAGGTTCAGTGAGCAAATGCAGACCCTTTGATGTCATACTGCCTGGTACCCATTCCATGGTTCCCAACTCTCCAGGTTCAAGGGATTCTTCCTTCTGCTAAAATTTGCATGGGAAACCCAGAGTATGCTCCACCGTGTGACTGGGAAACCTTTTTACATGCATGTCTGTTTTCGTCCCCTGGTACTCAGGTTCACCATTCCAGACCCTTTTCTTACACTCTCCCCATTTGGAGAGTCAGTGCCTTTAACCTCCTGTTTGGCACTGTTTGCAATTTCTGCGCAAGATGAACAGGAATAAGGAGAACCAATGGGAGACTATCTGTAGGTGTGTGCACGGGCCAATATTTTTTTTAACATCTTTATTGGGGTATAATTGCTTTACAATGGTGTGTTAGTTTTTGCTTTATAACAAAGTGAATCAGCTATACATATACATATGCTCCCTGTGTCTTCCCTCTTGTGTCTCCCTCCCTCCCTCTCTCCCCCTTCCACCCCTCCAGGCTGTCCCAACGCCCCGAGCTAATATCCCTGTGCCTTGCGGCTGCTTCCCCCTTGCTATCTACCTTACTACATTTGTTAGTGTGTATATGTCCATGACTCTCTCTCGCCCTGTCAAAACTCACCATTCCCCCTCCCCATATCCTCAATTCCGTTCTCCAGTAGGTCTGCGCCTCTATTCCTGTCTTATCCCTAGGTTCTTCATGACATTTTTTTCCTTTAAATTCCATATATATGTGTTAGCATACGCTATTTGTCTTTTTCTTTCTGACTTACTTCACTCTGTATGACAGACTCTAGGTCTATCCATCTCATTACAAATAACTCAGTTTCATTTCTTTTTAAGGCTGAGTAATATTCCATTGTGTATATGTGCCACATCTTCTTTATCCATTCGTCCGATGATGGGCGCTTAGGTTCTTTCCATCTCCGGGCTATTGTAAATAGAGCTGCAATGAACATTTTGGTACCTGCCTCTTTTTGAATTTTGGTTTTCTCAGGGTATATGCCCAGTATGCACGGGCAATTTTAACACTCATTTCCCAACAGGAAAAGGAATTAACCAAAGGCTCAGCATGCCGTGCTGGAACAAGATTAGGGCCTGAAGCAATCCTGCGGTTTTGTGGCCAGCTCACAAGAAAGCGAGTTGAGGAAAGGAGCTCAGGGGCACTGTCATTCACATACCTGCAGACTTATAAATGACAGAAATCGTACAAAAATATATTGAATTAAGGCTGCGAAGAGGACTTGAAAGTGGGGCAGAATTGCTGGAATCTGATTTCAGGAGTTAGACGTGAATTGCTCTGAAAGCATAAGAAAAGTGGCAGAACCTCGTCAATGAAGCACTTGGCCAAAAAGGGCATATGCATTTTTTCCAGGGCCATCATTCACGGGAGTAGGAGGCTCCCAGCATGCTCCAGTGGCCAACAGAGGGCCCACGTCGCCAAGGCGATGTGAGCTAGCCAGGCAGGAGTGACCTGACATCAGAGGGCCCACCTCACAGAATGGTAGGGAACCCAGCCAGGATCAGACTCTCCCCAGAGGGCCCACATCACCAAGGTGATGGGAACCAGGCAGGAGTGTCCTCACACCCGTGGGGCCACATCATCAAAAGTTGAGGTACCCAGCACATGTGGCCTCAAACCAGAGGACCCACATCACCATGGGTTTCGGAGTGAGGCAGGCAGGATTAACCTCACAACACATGTCCCATTGTATACAAAAGGTGTGGAAACCAGCAGTTGGATCTTCCTAGCAGGTGGCCCAGAGCACTGAGGCTATGAGATCCAGGCCGGCATGAACTCACAACAGAGGGCCCTCATTGTGATTCTGTAAGCAACCCAGCCGTTGTGACCTCAGAGCAGAAGGCCCACATCCCCATGGGGAAGGGAAACAAGCAGGAGTGTCATCGCAAGAGTGGGCACACATGAAAAAATGTGGGGAGCCCAGCAATTAGTGCCTGATGCCAGAGGGCCCTCATCACCGAGGGGCGGTGGCTCCCAGCCAGCTCCGACTGCTACCAGAGGGGCGACGTCGCCAATGCGGAGTGCGACAACCAGGCAGGAGTGACCTCAGAGCAGAGGGTCAACCTCACAGAAGTGTGAAGAACCAAAGAGGATCAGATTCTCACCAGAGGGCCCACATCACCAAGGGAATGGGAACCAGGCAGCAGTGTCCTCACACTAGTGGGGCCACATCACCGAAAAGTGAGGGACCCAGCACACGTGGCCTCAAACCAGAAGACACACATCACAAGGGAGCTGGGATTGAGGCAGGCAGGAGGAGCCTCAAAACAGAGGGACCATAGAATTAAAGAGGTGAAGAATCCCGCAGTTGGAACCTCCCAGCAGGCGGCCAGGAGCAGCGAGACTATGGGATCCAGGCCGGAGTGATCTCACACCAGAGGGCCGTCATCATGAAACTGTGAGCAACCTAGGCGTTGGGATCTCAGAGCAGAAGGCCCACATTCCCATGGGGTTGGGAACCTGTCAGAAGTGTACTCGCACCACAGGGCACACATCAGAGAATTTAGGGAACCCAGGAGTTAGGGCCTGACGCCAGAGGGCCCTCATTACCAAGGGGAGGAGACTCCAATCAGGCACCAACACCCAACTGAGGTCCCACGTCGCCAAGGTGACGTGTGACAGCCAGGTAGGAGTGACCTCACCGCAGAGGGCCTACCTCACAGAAGGGTGAGGAACACAGCCAGGATAAGACTCTCACCAGAGGGCCCACATCACCAAGGTGATCAGAACCAGGCAGGAGAGTCTTCACACCAGTGTGGCCACATCATAGAAAGGTGAGGAACCCAGCACATGTGGCCTAAACCAGAAGACCCACATCTCCAAGGGGCTCGGAATGAGGCAGGCAGGAGTAGCCTCACAACACAGGGCCCATAGAATAAAAAAGCTGAGGGATCCAGCAATGGGAACCTCCCAGCAGGCGGCCAAGAGCACCAAGTCTATGCGATTCAGGCCGCAGTAAACTCACAGCAGAGGGTCCACATCATGAAACTGCGAGCAACCCAGCCATTTGGACCTCAGAGCAGAAGGTCCACATCCCCAAGGTGTTGGGAGCATGGCAGGAGTGTCCTCGCACCACTTAGCACATATCAGAAAATGTGGGTACCCAGCAGTTAGGGCCTGACGCCAGAGGGCCCTCATCACTGAGGGGAGGAGGCTCCCAGCATGTTCCAACTACCACAAGAGGGCCCACGTCGCCAAGGCGGGGTGTGCCAGCCAGGCAGGAGTGACCTCACAGCAGACGGCCCACCTCAAAGAAGTGTGAGGAACCCAACCAGGATCAGACTCTCACCAGAGGGCCCATATCACCAAGGGGACGGGAACCAGGCACGAGTGTCCTCACACCAGTGGGGCCACATCACTAAAAGATGAGGAAACTGGCACATGTGGCCACAAACCAGAGGACCTACATCACCAAGGGGCTGGGAGTGACACAGGCAGGAGGAGCCTCCCAACACAGGGCCCAAAGAATAAAAAAGGTGAGGAACCCAGCAGTTGGAACTTCCCAGCAGGCGGCCCAGAGTACAGAGGCTATGGGATCTAGGAATGAGTGAACTAACACCAGAGAGCTAACATCAGGAAACTGTGAGCAACCCAGTCGTTGGAACCTCAGAGCAGAAGGCCCATATCGCCATGGGGATGGGAACATTTCACGAGTGTCCTGGCATCACTGGGCTCACATCAGAAAACCTGGGGAGCCCAGCAGTTAGAGCCTGACGCCAGAGGGACCTCATCACCGAGGACAGGAGTCTCCAAAAGGATCCAACTGCCACCAGAGGGCCGACGTCACCAAGGCAATGGGAGCAAGCCAGGCAGGAGTTACCTCAGAGCACAGGGCCCACCTCACAGAACGGTAAGGAACCCAGCCAGGATCAGACTCTCACCAGAGGGGCCACATCACCAAGGGGCTGGGAAACAGGCACGAGTGTCCTCACACCATTGGGGCCACATCATCGAAAGGTGAGGGACCCAGCACACGTGGCCTCACACCAGAGGACACACATCACAACGGGGCTGGGATTGAGGCAGGCAGGAGGAGCCTCAAAACAGAGGGCCCATAGAATAAAAAAGGTGAGGAATCCCGCAGTTGGAACCTCCCAGCAGGCGCCCAGGAGCAGCAAGCCTATGGGATCTAGGCCGGAATGAACGCACATCAGAGGGCCCTCATCATGAAACTGTGAGCACCCCAGCCGTTGGGACCTCAGAGCAGAAGGCCCAAATTCCCATGGGGTTGGGAACCTGACAGGAGTGTACTCGCACCACAGGTCGCACATCTGCAAATTTTGGGAGCCCAGGAGTTAGGGTCTGACGCAAGAGGGCCCTCATTACCGAGGGACGGAGACTCGCAGCAGACACCAACTCCCAACTGAGGGCCCACGTCACCAAGGTGATGTGTGCCAGCCAGGCAGGAGTGACCTCACCGCAGAGGGCCTACCTCACAGAAGGGTGAGGAAACCAGCCAGGATAAGACTCTCACCAGAGGGCCCACATCACCAAGGGGATCGGAACCAGGCAGGAGGGTCCTCACACCAGTGTGGCCACATTATAGAAAGGTGAGGAACCCAGAACATGTGGCCTAAAACAGGGGACCCACATCTCCAAGGGGCTAGGAGTGAGGCAAGCAGGAGTATCCTCACAAAACAGAGCCCACAGAATAAAAGTTGTGAGGAATCCAGCAGTTGGAACCGGCCAGTAGGCCGCCCAGAGCACAGAGTCTATGGGATCCAGGCCACAGCAAACTCACAGCAGAGGTCCCACATCATGAAACTGTGAGCAACCCAGCGGATGGGACCTCAGAGCAGAAGGCCCACATCCCTATGGGGATGGGAACCTGACAGGAGTGTCCTCGGCCCACTTCCACGAATCAGAAAATGTGGGAACCCAGCAGTTAGGACCTGAGGCCAGAGGACCCTCATCACCGAGGGGAGGAGGCTTCCAGCAGGCTCTAACTGCCACCATAAGGCCGATGTCACCAAGGCGGGGTGTGCCAACCAGGCAGGAGTGACCTCAGAGCAGAAAGCCCACCTCACAGAAGTGTGAGGAACCCAACAAGGATCAGACTGTCACCAGAGGGCCAACATCACCAAGGGAATGGGAACCAGGCAGGAGTGTCCTCACACCAGTGGGGCTACATCACCATAATTTGAGGGACCCAGCACACGTGGCCTCAAACCTGAGGACACACATCACCAAGGGGCTGGGAGTGAGGCAGGCCAGAGGATCCTCAAAACAGAGGGACCATAGAATAAAAAAGGTGAGGAATCCCACAGTTGGAACCTCCGGCAGGCAGCCAGGAGCAGCGAGGCTATGGGATCTAGGCAGGAGTGAACTCACACCAGAGGGCCCTCATCATGAAACTGTGAGCAACACAGCCGTTGGGACCTCAGAGCAGAAGGCTCACATCCCCATGGGGATGGGAACCTGGCAGGAGTGTCCTTGCACCACTTAGCACGAATCAGAAAATGTGGGAACCCAGCAGTTAGGGCCTGAGGCCAGAGGGCCCTCATCACTGAGGGGAGGAGGCTCCCAGCAGGCTCCAACTGCCACCATATGGCCGACGTTGCCAAGGCGGGGTGTGCCAGCCAGGCAGGAGTGAGCTCAGAGCAGAGGGCCCACCTCACAGAAGGGTGAGGAACCTAACCAGGATCAGACTCTCACCAGAGGGCCAACATCACCAAGGTGATGGGAACCAGGCAAGACTGTCCTAACAGCAGTGGGGCCAACATCACCAAGGGAATGGGAACCAGGCAAGAGTGTCCTCACACCAGTGTGGCCACATTATAGAAAGGTGAGGAACACAGCACATGTGGCCTCAAACAAGGGGACACACATCACGAAGGGGCTGGGAGTGAGGCATGCAGGAGGAGACGCACAACCGAGGGCCCATAGAATAAAAAAGGTGAGGAATCGAGAAGTTGGAAACTCCAAGCTGGAGGCCCAGAGCACTGACACTATGGGATACAGGCCAGAGTGAACACACAGCAAAGGGCCCACATCATGAAACTGTGAGCAACCCAGCAGTTGGGACCACAGAACAGAAGTCCCACATGCCCATGGGGATGGGAACCTGGCAGGAGTGACTCGCACCACTGGGCACACATCAGAAAATGTGTGGAGCCCAGCACTTAGGGCCTGACACCAGAAGGCCCTCATCACTGAGGGGAGGAGGCCCCAGCACACTCCAACTGCCACCAGAGGGTCCACATCGCCAAGGCGACGTGCGCCAGCCAGGCAGGATTGACCTCACAGCAGAGGGCCCACATCATGAAAGTGTGAGCAACCCAGCCGTTAGGACCTCAGAACAGAAGGCCCACACGCTCATGAGGATGGGAACCTGGCAGGAGTGCCCTCGTACCACTTAGCACGTATCAGAAAATGTGGGAACCCCGCCATTAGGGTCTGACGCCAGAGGGCCTCATCACCGCAGGAAGGAGGCTCCCAGCAGGCTCCAACTGCCACCAGGGTGCCGAAGTCAACAAGGCGGGTTGTGCCAGCCAGGCAGGAGTGACCTCAGAGAAGAGGGCTCACCTCACGGATGTGTGAGGAACCCAACCAGGATCAGAGTCTCACCAGAGGGCCCACATCACCAAGGGGATGGGAACCAGGCAGGAGTGTCCACACACCAGTGGGGCCACATCATCAAAAGATGAGGAACCCATCACATATGGCCTCAAACCTGAGGACATACATCACCATGTGGCTGGGAGTGAGGCAGGTATCTGGAGGGGCACATTTAACTCTAATTTCCCACCAGGAAGAGGAATTAACCAAAGGCTCAGAGTGCCGTGCTGGACCCTGATTATGGCCTGAAGCAAACCTGCAGTTTTGTGGCCAGCTTACAAGGAAGCGAGTTAAGAAAGGAGCTCAGGGGCACTGTAATTCACAAACCTGCAGAGATAAATGACAGCTATTGGCAAAAATATATCGAAGTAAGTCTGCAAAGAGGACTTGAAAACGAGGCAGAATTGCAGGAATCATATTTCAAGAGGTAGATTGGAATTGCATTTAAAGCATATGAAAAGCGGCAGATCTTTGACAGTGATGCACATGGACAAAAAGTGCGTATACATTTTTCCTGAATATATTCAGGAAAAAACGCATATGAACATTTTGGCCAACCAAGCACTCCAGCAATGGAAATCCACACTACAATGAAGTCACATTTCCCATTCGTCAAAAAGGCCATCTGAATAAAGTGTAAAAACCAGAAACACAGGACAGGCCATGGAGAACAGGGAGCCGTGTTATGCTGATGGGCGGGATGTAAATTGCCAACAGACACTCTGGAGATGTTCATGGTGTATCCTGAAACATCTAAAAAACAAAGCTACAGAGCCTAGGGCACTTCCACTTTTGGCCCTATAGCTTAGGAAAATTAAAATCAACAAGACACAGCCAACACAAAATTTAGGGCTGCTGTGTTTACAAGAACCTCGAGTCCAGTACAAATTAAATATCCCAGAAAGAAAAAAATGGATAAAGAAGTTGTGCTACTTACGTACAACGGAATATCACTCAGCAGTGAAATCAATGTCATCAGGCCTGTAGCAGCAAATTGAGTGGATTTAATTATGATGATTCTAAGAGAAATATATCACACAAAGAAAGATAATTATCATAAGATATCACTAATAGAGGGAGTGTAAACTTGGCTACACATAAACTGAATTACAAAACCGAACAGAGTCTCACATTTAGATAAAAACCTTATGCTTGCTTAAGGGGAAAGTTGAGTTGGGCTGCTGTATAAAAACAGATTGAAATTAGCACACATACCATTCCATAAGCCAAATACGTAATAAACAAGACCTACTCTTTGCTCAACGAAATAGACTCATCCATGGTGTATCACCTCACACCTATTAGAATGGGCATCATCAGAAAATCTACAAACAACAAATGCTGGAAACGGTGTGGAGATAAGGAATCCTCTTCCACTATTGTTGGGAACGTAAATTGATACAGTCACTGTGGAGAACATTATGGAGTTTCTTATAAAACTAAGAATAGAATTACCATATGATACAGCAATCCCTCTACTGGGCATATACCCAGACAAAACCATAAATCAAAAAGAGACATTCACCACAATGTTCATTGCATCACTATTTACACTATCCAGGAAATGGAAGCAACCTAAATGCCCACAGACAGACGAATGCATAAAGATGTGGTACATATATAAAATGGAATATTACTAAGCCATAAAAAGGAATGAAATTGGGACATTTGTAGAGACGTTGATGGATCTAGAGACTGTCATACAGAGTGAAGTAAGTCAGAAAGAGAAAAACAAATCTTGTATATTAATGCATATATGTGGAACCTAGAAAAATTGTACAGATGAACCGTTTTGCAAGGCAGAAATAGAGCAATACATGTATACAACAAACGTATGGACAACAAGGGGGGAAAGCTGTTGGGGATGGTGGTGGGAGGAGTTGAGATATTGGGATTGGTATGTATACATTTATATGTATAAAGTAGATAACCAAAAACAACCTGCTGTATAAAAATATAAAATTAAATTCAAAATAAAAAAATAAAATTAAAAAAAGTAAAACAGAAAAATATTCTTCCCTTCACATACATGTATTTATATGAATAAATTATTTCCATGCTTATATCTGTAAATACACAAAAGAGGAATAAAATCTACCTTGAACCAAAAACGAAAAAAAGATAAAAAAGAACAGAACCCACCAGTTACACAGAGGAAAACCGTTTCAGGGCACTTGCTCCAATTGCAAACTATTCTGAAGTTGGTCAGTGGTGGGGAATCATCTCCCATTCAGCCAGCATGCTCCTCGCAACAAGCGTCCTCACTGCAAAGCTGGTGGACCGTGCCGAGGTATCTGTGAGTAAACGTGGGCTGAGCCCCAGGCCAGCTGCTGCTGAAATGTTCCCACCCTTCCAAGGCTAAACACCTGAATATGTACAAGGACTTGAAAACCTAGAGGAAGGGCCATGGAGCCACATGAGGGACAGCATGCCAGCCGACTTGGTGCCTGCAGGCCAGCCAGGATGGTCCTGGCCCTGGGTGCTCTTCTGGAAGCTCTCCATTTCCCTGCCTGAGATACCCCTGCTGTCCCGGCCCCCACTGCTTTCTTCCTTCCTCACCTGTGCCCAGGGAGAAATTCCAGCGGCAGGTGTGGGTGACACATCCTCTTCTTTAGCAGGTAGCATCTTGGCAACTGCTGCAGAAAGTCCAGCAGAGCCCCACTCACACTGGGACACCCACAAAGCCGTGGCCTCTCACTCCCTCCCACCAGCCCAGCCCCGAGACTGCTGACAGGGCAGAGAAAATGGCGTCAGGCACAGCTGCAGGGGCTCTTGCTGCCTGGAGCGGTGTTTATATTGATCTCAACCCAGGCACACCTGGGGAGGGCTGGCCGGCACGGTCAGGCTTCCCAAGCCAGCCAATAATCACCCCTCAGGGGCTCACAGTTGCTGAAAATGGAACTTGCTGAATTGGCCAGGTCCAAGGAACAGGTGTGGGCTCCTGAGAGTCAGGATAGACAAGGGGCTGCAGCTCTGGCTTGTTTTCTAATTATATTATCTGGCCCATGAGTGGGAGACAACTTCAAGAAAACCCTCTCCTAATGAGAGGAACCCAGGAGTCAGGGAGAGGAGGGGTGGGTGGTGGTTGGAGACAGAGGCCTGGTGCCCCGGGTGCAGTGGAAGTCTCTGGAAGACCAGGTGGAGGAGGCCGCACAGAGTGATGCCCAGGGTCACAGACCTGTCAGAGCTGCTGTTTGTTAGTTCAAGTCCTGCTCTGAGGTGCTCTGTGTCAGATCTGAGCGACAGGTGAGCTGGGAGTGCTCTGCAATGAGGGCTATGTGCACGGTTCCTGTGTGCCCAGCCCTGCCAAGGTACCTGCAAGGGTAGCTCTGTATCCTGGGAGGGGCCTGACCACGGGAGCCCCATGGACTGCAGAGGACCTGCCCAGGGAATCCCATATCCTGGGAGGGGCCTGAACACGAGAGCCCCGTGGGCTGGGGTGGGGGTAGGGTACCTGCCCAGGTGAGCTCCATATCCTGGGATTGGCCTGACCTCGAGAGCCCCATGGGCTGCTGGAGTCCTGGTAAAGGATGTCAGGACAGTCAGTGAAGCCACTGAGGATATACCTCCAGTAGTTCCTAAATCCTACACCCTGCTGGTCATTCTACCAACCACCAGGACTTGGTATTCTGTATTAGTCTTCACTGATGCCTTCTTTTGTATTCCATTAGTCCCAGAGTCACAAGAAATTTTGGCTTGTGAGTGACAGGACTCAACATACAACTAAAACAATACTTCCAGGCTGTCTTGCCCCAAGGGTTCAAAAATTCCCACACCATCTTTGGGGAAAGCTCAGCTAAAGACCTAAAAGTTCTACCTCTGGAAAAGGAAACACTCCTTCAATATTCAGACGACATTCTGATCGCCAGCCCTACTAAGGAGGCCTCAGAACTACCAAGCCAATAAAGGATAGAAGTTGTCCACGAAAAAGCTCAAGTATCACAGACTACGGTGACCTGCCTGGGCTTCATTCTCACAGAAGGTCGGAGAAGCCCATCCCAGGAAAGGGAAGAAACAATTTACAGCCTTACCCCTTTCTGAAACTAGAAGACAGCTTAGGGGTTCCTGGGGAAGCCAGGGTTTCCTGCCTCTGGATCCCTAACTACAGTCTACTAGCTGGGCCTCTATATGAAACACTGAAAGGAAAAGATGATGATCCTTTTGAATAGAATCCAGAAGTGGCCTTTCAAGAATGGAAAGAGCAGTCAATTCAGACCCTTGCCCTGGAACTCCCTAATTTAGCTAAACCCTTTGACCTTTACATTCCTGGTGAAAGGTGAATCGCCATTGGAGTATTAGTGCAAAAACTGGGACCACTTGAAATGGAACAATGCAAGAATGCCATCCAGGTAGGATAAGCTATGGTCACCAAGGGGCTTGGCCCACCGCCACATCTGGCCAAGATACTGGTGGTATCTGAAAACCTGGAAATCAGCAGCCCCAAAGGCCACCTCCCTTCTAAGGGAAACGGACCCCACGTGGTGATCCTAACCCCCAACCATGCCCTGAAGTTGCAGGGTTTGCTCCGTGGGCACACTGACCTCGATTGAGGAGGCCCTCCAACTCCAACCTCCAGAGAGATAACCGGGGGCAACGGGGCACCATGACGACCCGTGTGACCATCACTTGACCTGGAGTTTCTCTCATAAAACAACAAGAGTGTGTCCCAAAAGAGTAGACTACTGCTTGCAGTACTTACTGTACCCAGAGGGGAGCTAATAATCTTGGCGGGGGAACCGTATATCATGCTGTCACCATAGAAAAGCCTACAGACACCCTGATGATGGTGGCCAATAAGACCGGCTGGACTCCTGTTTACTTCCAAAGGCTCTTGACTCAGTGACCATCATGATCCTTCATCACCACTGACCCTGGACTGTCTGGGAGCTGAGCGGGCAGGATCCTGACACCTGGTGCTGTTTTTACGTTAATTCAGGGGCCTAATGGAAGAAAGCGCAGACTGTTGGTCAGAGCATCTAGGCTGGCAGAAACGGTCAGTCAGAGCATCTAGGCTGGCAGAAACGGTCAGCCTAAGGTGGCCGAACAAATGTGGGGCGGAGTGAAACTGGACCTCACAGCGCCACTGCACATCTCCTTTCTGGACCCTTAAAGGTCATTAGAATCTATAACACTTCCAATACTGGTGCTCAGGTGGACGAGCAGGGAGGCAGGAGGCCTGGGGACAATCAACGTCACCTGGAGGCTGCTGGGGAGAAGTTCTGACCCTCGCCCACGGGTATGAAGCCTCCTAACTCAGCACTCAGCAGTTACAGAAGAAGGGTCTGCACCCGCAGCACTCCAAGAATGAGGAAAGGGACAAAAGGCAGAAGAGAAGTTTGTCCCACGCAAAGCCCCTTAAAAATGCCTGGGAGATAAAAATAGAATCTGGGCAATAAAATAAAGTCTAACCATTTTTATCCTTTGTGCTTTGTCTAATTTCAGGTGCTCCTAGTGTCCCGCATACAGAGGTTCCACACCCGGCACTTCAGACCAGATTTCCTAGAGCAGAATGGCTCGACGACACTTCAGCTCCTGGGGCCCAGTTCAGACTCCGTGACATAGAGCCTGAGCTGCAGCCAACCAGGTCCTCGAGAGCTCAGCCCCCTCCCTCCCAGTGACTCTGACAGGATCTCTACACAGCAGCCCAGCCCACAGCCCACAGGGTAGCACCTCTCCATTCTCTGATCAAAATATAAAGTTTCCTTTGCTTTTGAACCAAACTCAGTCTCGATCTATTGGCTCCAATGACACTGGGCAGGGGGACACTTGTTGGCGTCCACTCTGGAGGATCAGTAACAGAAATTGAGAACATTGTAACTTCAATGAACAGATGTGTGAGCCAAACTGTAATTAACATAGAACAGTGTATAAGGCTCGGGTAAAATAAGATGTTTCTAACACTTCCATTTGATATTTCCATCACTTTCTTATAAGCAAGTTCAGTGAAAAGGTTTGTCTTCTTTGTCAGGTCAATATTAGAGAAACAAAGTGATTTCTTTCCAAGGATGTACATCTAATAATCTTGGTTAAAGCTTCAATCTTGTTTTAAATGCTTTTGCATTGAAAATGATACCTCTCTTTCAGCTCCCCCATTTCTGAGAAGCATAAAATCTTATAATTTATTATTACCAAAGGGAAATGGTAGGAGGAGGGATAAATTAACAGTTTGGGATTAACACATACACACTGCTATGTATGAAATCATCAGCAAGGAACTACTGTATAGCACAGGGAACTACACTCAATATTTTGCAATAACCTATAAGGGGAAATGATCTGAAAAAGAATAGATATTTTTATTGACATCATCCATCAATGACAGTAAAAATGGAATCTAAGGGAAGACAGTGGTGAGTGCTTCTGACCCTGAAGACTTCAATCATCTAAAGTTTGGACTCTGCCTACTTCCCAAGGCCCTTAATGAACATATGTGTAGCCGTAGCTTAAAAAATTCCCCAGTTTGGGTTGCGGAGAGACACTGATATTTAAAATCCCCTGGTGTTCTCCTCACATGAATGGGACCCTTCCTACACCTAAAACATGCCTGTCACACCCAGAGGATGGTATACCGTCTGATCGGGAAAAGTTTGGAAAAGGCATCTCATCTCCTCATCTCTTGGTGCTAGGGTTCACCACTCCAGCGTCTTTACTAACAGTCTCCCCACTTGGAGATGTCAGCACTGTCAACATCCTGTTGCATACAGTTTGGAATTTGTCCAGAGGATGAAGCAGAAGGAGGAGGAACAATGAGAGACAAGTCCTAGGTGTTTGGACAGGCACATGCCACTCTAATTTCCAATCAGGAAGACGAATTGACCAAAGGCTAGGGTTGCCCATGGAAACAGAATAAGGCTTGAGGAATCCTGATGCTTTGTGGCCAGTTCCCATAAACACAAGTTGGAAAATGGAACTCAGGGGCACTAAAATTCACGAAACTGCAGAATTGAAAATATCTATCACTGAAAAATGTCTTGAGGAAAGTCAGAGAAAAGGACTTGTAAGCAACGGAGAATGGCAGGAAAGGGATTGGAAGAGGTAGAAAGGACTCGCCATTAAGCACAAGAAAAGGGGCTGAACATTGCCAACATTGCAGTTGGCCAAAAAGGGTGTATGCGTCTTTTTCTGTATATATTCAAGAAAAGGGCATACACTTTTTTAGCCAACCAAACAGGTGGGCACTGGAAATCAATACTACAAAACATATCACTTTGCATCAGTCAGAAGAGCCGTCCTCATAAAGTGTAAACACCAGAAATGCAGGACAGGGCAAGGAGAAAAGGGAGCCCTGTGAGTCTTATAGTGGAAATGTATATTGCCAACGGTCACTCTGGATAAGTCTATTGTGTTTACTAAAGCATCTAAAAAATGAGCTACCGAGCACAGGGCACTTGCACTCATGGACGTATATCTTGGGAAAAACAAAAATCGAGAGGACACAGGCACCCCAATGTTTACCACCTCTCTGTTTAAAAGATCCTCGACTAGGATATAACTTAAAGTATCTGCAGAGAAAAAACGGACAGAGATGTGGTGCTTATGTAGAGTGGAATATTACTCAGCCTGGAAATCAATGAAATACGGCCAGTTATAACAACTCAAGAGGAGTTACGTGTGATCATTCGAAGTCACATAATTCAAAAAGAAAAAGACATAAGATATCACTAATACATGGAATGTTAACATGGCTACACATGAACTGAATTACAAAAGAGAAGAGGGTTTCAAATTAAGAAAACCAACTTATGCTTCCTTAAGGGGAAAGGTGAGTTGGGTGCTGAATAAAACCAGAGATTGAAATTAGCACAGATACCATTCCATAAGCCAAATATGTAATAGTCAAGACCTACTCCTTGCTCAACAAAATGGACTCCACACGCCATATTCAATGCCTAAGAATATACCGGATTAGTAAGAATCTTAAAACCCATGGACTTATATGTCTCCGTAACAGAATCAAGCGCGTGTACAGCGGCATAAACGAAGCAGTGAAAATCCGATAAATCCAATTATTAAAATAAATTTCAAAAACAAAACACAATGACAGTGAAATAGGAAGCAATTCTTAAATAATTCACTCAGGGCATGTGATGCAACCTGGATTTACCACATCTACACCCAGAGATGGTTGTGACATAAGGCTGGACACTTCAGGCTGATAGCATTGGTGAGTTTCGGTGAACAAATGCAGATCCTTTGAAGTCATACTGCATGGTACCCAATCCAAGGGTCCCAACTCTCCAGGTTCAAGGGATTCTTTCTTCAGCTAAAACATGCGTGGGAAACGGCGAGTATGGTCCACCGTGTGATTAGGAAACGATTTAAAATGCATCTCAGTTTTCGTATCCTGGTCCTCGGGTTCACCATTTCAGACGGTTTACTAACACTCTCCCCGCTTGGAGAGTCAGTGCCTTTAACCTCCTGTTTGGCACAGCTTGCAATTTCTGCGCAAGATGAACAGGAATAGGGAGAACCAATGAGAGACTAGCTATAGGTGTCTGCACGGACAAATGTAAGGCTCATTTCGAACCAGGAAGAGGAATTAACCAAAGGCTCAGCGTGCCCTGCCGGAAACAGATTAGGGCCTGAAGCAATCCTGTGGTTTTGTGCCCAGCTCACAAGAAAGCGAGTTGAAGAAAGGAGCTCAGGGGCACTGTAATTCACAAACCTGCAGAGTTATAAATGACAGCTATCCTCCAAAAATATATTGAAGTAAGCCTGCGAAGGGGACTTGAAAGCGGGGCAGAGTTTCAGGAAAACGATTGCAGGGGGTAGACTGGAATTGCCCTGAAAGCATAGGAAAAGAGGCAGAATGTGGACAATGATGCACTTGGCAAAAAAGGGCGTATGCGTTTTTTCCTGAATATATTCAGGAAAAAACGCATACGCCCTTTTTGGCCAACCAAGCAACCCTGTAAAGGAAATCTGCACTATAATGAAGTCTCACTGCCCCCCGGGCAAAAGGGCCATCTGAAAAAAGTGTAAAATCCAGAAAGGTAGGACAGGATATGGAGAACAGGGAGCCTTGTTATGCTGATTGGCAGGATGTAAATTGCCAGCAGCCACCCTGGAGAAGTGTATGGTGTTTCTTGAAACACGTAAGAAACAAAGCAACACAGCCTATGGCACTTCCACTTATGGTCCTATAGCTTACGGAAATTAAAATCAAAAACAGAGAGCCACCCCAAAGTTTGGGACGGCTGTGTTCCCAAGAAGCTCGTCTACAGTACCAGGTAAATATCCCAGAAAGCAAAAAATGGATAAATAATTTGTGGCACGTACGTGCAATGCAATATCACTCAGCAATGAAATCTGTGTCATCAGGCCCGTAGCGGCATAGTGAGTGGATGCAGGTACGGTGATTCTACGTGAACTACCTCACACAGAAAAAGAAACATCATAAGATATCACTAATACATGGAATGTAAACTTGACTACACATGAACTGAATTACAAAACAGAACAGGGTCTCAAATTTTGAAAACCAACTAGTGCTTGCTTATGGGGAAAGGTGCCTTGGGGTGCTGCATAAAACCAGAGACTGAAATTAGCACAGATAACATTCCATAAGCCAAATATGTAATAGACAAGACCTATACCTTGCTCAACGAAATGGACTCAACACCACATATTCAACGCCTAGGAATATACCTGACTAGGAAGAATCTTAAAACCCATGGATTTATATGTCTCCGTAAGAGAATCAAGCGTGTGGACAGCGGCATAAACGCAGCAGTGAAAATCTGATAAATCCCATTATCAAAATAAATTTCAAAAACAAAACACAAAGACAGTAAAATAGAGAGCAATTCTTAAATAATTCACTCAGGGCATGTGATGTAACCGGGATTTAACACATCTACACCCAGAGCTGGTTGAGACATAAGGCTGGACACTTCAGGCTGATAGCATTGGTGAGTTTTGGTGAGCAAATGCAGACCCTTTGAAGTCATACTGCATGGTACCCATTCCATGGGTCCCAACTCTCCAGGTACAAGGGATTCTTCCTCCAGCTAAAACATGCATGGGAAACACAGAGTATCGTCCACCGTGTGATTGGGAGACGATTTAAAATGCATCTCAGTTTTCGATTCCTGGTCTTCGGGTTCACCATTCCAGATGCTTTACTAACACTCTCCCCGCTTGGAGAGTCAGTGCCTTTAACCTCCTCTTTGGCACAGCTTGCAATTTCTGTGCAAGATGATCAGGAATAGGGAGAACCAATGAGAGACTAGCTGTAGGTGTCTGCATGGGTAAATGTAACGCTCATTTCCCACCAGGAAGAGGAATTAACCAAAGGCTCAGTGTGCCCTGCCGGAAACAGATTAGGGCCTGAAGCAATCCTGCGGTTTTGTGCCCAGCTCACAAGAAAGCGAGTTGAAGAAAGGAGCTCAGGGGCACTGTAATTCACAAACCTGCAGAGTTATAAATGATAGCTATCCTCCAAAAATATATTGAAGTAAGCCTGCGAAGGGGACTTGAAATCGGGGCAGAATTTCAGGAAAACGATTGCAGGGGGTAGACTGGAATTGCCCTGAAAGCATAGGAAAAGAGGCACAACGTCGACAATGATGCACTTGGCCAAAAAGGGCGTATGCGTTTTTTCCTGAATATATTCAGGAAAAAACGCGTACGCCCTTTTTGGCCAACCAAGCAAGCCGGTAAAGGAAATCTGCACTACAATAAAGTCTCACTGCCCCCCGGGCAAAAGGGCCATCTGAAAAAAGTGTAAAATCCAGAAAGGTAGGACAGGATATGGAGAACAGGGAGCCTTGTTATGCTGATTGGCAGGATGTAAATTGCCAGCAGCCACCCTGGAGAAGTGTATGGTGTTTCCTGAAACACGTAAGAAACAAACCAACACAGCCTATGGGACTTCCACTTATGGTCCTATAGCTTACGGAAATTAAAATCAAAAACAGACAGCCACCCCAATATTTGGGACGGCTGTGTTCACAAGAAGCTCGTCTACAGTATCAGGTAAATATCCCAGAAAGCAAAAAATGGATAAAAAAATTGTGGCACGTACGTACAATGCAATATCACTTAGCAATGAAATCTCTGTCACCAGACCCGTAGCGGCATAGTGAGTGGAGGCAGGTACGGTGATTCTACGTGAACTACGTCACACAGAAAAAGAAACATCATAAGATATCACTAATACACGGAATGTAAACTTGACTACACATGAACTGAATTACAAAACAGAACAGGGCCTCAAATTTAGAAAACAAACTAGTGCTTGCTTATGGGGAAAGGTGCGTTGGGGTGCTGCATAAAACCAGAGACTGAAATTAGCACAGATAACTATCCATAAGCCAAATATGTAATAGACAAGACCTACTCCTTGCTCAACGAAATGGACCCAACACCACATATTCAACGCCTAGGAATATAGCTGACTAGGAAGAATCTTAAAACCCATGGATATATATGTCTCCGTAAGAGAATCAAGCGTGTGTACAGCGGCCGAAACGCAGCAGTGAAAATCCGATAAATCCCATTATCAAAATAAATTTCGAAAACAAAACACAAAGACAGTGAAATAGAGAGCAATTCTTAAATAATTCACTCAGGGCATGTGATGCAACCGGGATTGACCACATCTACACCCAGAGCTGGTTGAGACATAAGGGTGGACACTTCAGGCTGATAGCATTGGTGAGTTTCGGTGAGAAAATGCAGACCCTTTGAAGTCATACTGCATGGTACCTATTCCATGGGTCCCAACTCTTCAGGTTCAAGGGATTCTTCCTCCAGCTAAAACATGCATGGGAAACCCAGAGTATCGTCCACCGTGTGATTGGGAAACGATTTAAAATGCATCTCAGTTTTCGTATCCTGGTCCTCGGGTTCACCATTCCAGATGCTTTACTAACACTCTCCCCGCTTGGAGAGTCAGTGCCTTTAACCTCCTGTTTGGCACAGCTTGCAATTTCTGTGCAAGATGAACAGGAATAGGGAAAACCAATGAGAGACTAGCTGTAGGTGTCTGCACGGGCAAATGTAACGCTCATTGCCCACCAGGAAGAACAATTAAACAAAGGCTCTGTGTGCCCTGCTGGAAACAGATTAGGGCCTTAAGCAATCCTGCGGTTTTGTGCCCAGCTCACAAGAAAGCGAGTTGAAGAAAGGAGCACAGGGGCACTGTAATTCACAAACCTGCAGAGTTATAAATGACAGCTATCCTCCAAAAGTATATTGAAGTAAGCCTGCGAAGGAGACTTGAAAGCGGGGCAGAATTTCAGGAAAACGATTGCAGGGGGTAGACTGGAATTGCCCTGAAAGAATAGGAAAAGAGGCACAACATCGACAATGATGCACTTGGCCAAAAAGGGCGTAAGCGTTTTTTCCTGAATATATTCAGGAAAAAACGCATACGCCCTTTTTGGCCAACTGAGCAAGCCTGTAAAGGAAATCTGCACTACAATGAAGTCTCACTGCCCCCCCGGGCAAAAGGGCCATCTGAAAAAAGTGTAAAATCCAGAAAGGTAGGACAGGATATGGAGAACAGGGAGCCTTGTTATGCTGATTGGCAGGATGTAAATTGCCAGCAGCCACCCTGGAGAAGTGTATGGTGTTTCCTGAAACACGTAAGAAACAAGGCAACACAGCCTATGGCACTTCCACTTATGGTCCTATAGCTTACGGAAATTAAAATCAAAAACAGACAGCCACCCCAATATTTGGGACGGCTGTGTTCACAAGAAGCTCGTCTACAGTATCAGGTAAATATCCCAGAAAGCAAAAAATGGATAAAGAAGTTGTGGCACGTACGTACAATGCAATATCACTCAGCAATGAAATCTGTGTCATCAGGCCCGTAGCGGCATAGTGAGTGGATGCAGGTACGGTGATTCTACGTGAACTACGTCACACAGAAAAAGAAACATCATAAGATATCACTAATACACGGAATGTAAACTTGACTACACATGAACTGAATTACAAAACAGAACAGGGTCTCAAATTTAGAAAACCAACTAGTGCTTGCTTATGGGGAAAGGTGCCTTGGGGTGCTGCATAAAACCAGAGACTGAAATTAGCACAGATAACTTTCCATAAGCCAAATATGTAATAGACAAGACCTACTACTTGCTCAACGAAATGGACCCAACACCACATATTTAACGCCTAGGAATATACCTGACTAGGAAGAATCTTAAAACCCATGGATATATATGTCTCCATAAGAGAATCAAGCGTGTATACAGCGGGCGAAACGCAGCAGTGAAAATTTGATAAATCCCATTATCAAAATAAATTTCGAAAACAAAACACAAAGACAGTGAAATAGAGAGCAATTCTTAAATAATTCACTCAGGGCATGTGATGCAACCGGGATTTACCACATCTACACCCAGAGCTGGTTGAGACATAAGGCTGGACACTTCAGGCTGATAGCATTGGTGAGTTTCGGTGAGTAAATGCAGACCCTTTGAAGTCATACTGCATGGTACCCATTCCATGGGTCCCAACTCTCCAGGTTCAAGGGATTCTTCCTCCAGCTAAAACATGCATGGGAAACCCAGAGTATCATACACCGTGTGATTGGGAAACGATTTAAAATGCATCTCAGTTTTGGTATCCTGGTTCTCGGGTTCACCATTCCAGATGCTTTACTAAAACTCTCCCCGCTTGGAGAGTCAGTGCCTTTAACCTCCTGTTTGGCACAGCTTGCAATTTCTGTGCAAGATGAACAGGAATAGGGAGAACCAATGAGAGACTAGCTGTAGGTGTATGCACGGGCAAATGTAACTCTCATTGCCCACCAGGAAGAGGAATTAAACAAAGGCTCAGCGTGCCCTGCCGGAAACAGATTAGGGCCTGAAGCAATCCTGCGGTTTTGTGCCCAGCTCACAAGAAAGCGAGTTGAAGAAAGGAGCTCAGGGGCACTGTAATTCACAAACCTGCAGAGTTATAAATGACAGCTATCCTCCAAAAATATATTGAAGTAAGCCTGCGAAGGGGACTTGAAAGCGGGGCAGAATTTCAGGAAAACGATTGCAGGGGGTAGACTGGAATTGCCCTGAAAGCATAGGAAAAGAGGCAGAACGTCGACAGTGATGCACTTGGCCAAAAAGGGCGTATGCGTTTTTTCCTGAATATATTCAGGAAAAAACGCATACGCCCTTTTTGGCCAACCAAGCAAGCCTGTAAAGGAAATCTGCACTACAATGAAGTCTCACTGCCCCCCGGGCAAAAGGGCCATCTGAAAAAAGTGTAAAATCCAGAAATGTAGGACAGGATATGGAGAACAGGGAGCCTTGTTATGCTGATTGGCAGGATGTAAATTGCCAGCAGCCACCCTGGAGAAGTGTATGGTGTTTCCTGAAACACGTAACAAACAAAGCAACACAGCCTATGGCACTTCCACTTATGGTCCTATAGCTTATGGAAATTAAAATCAAAAACAGACAGCCACCCCAATATTTGGCACGGCTGTGTTCACAAGAAGCTCGTCTACACTATCAGGTAAATATCCCAGAAAGCAAAAAATGGATAAAGATGTTGTGGAACGTACATGCAATGCAGTATCCCTCAGCAATGAAATCTGTGTCATCAGGCCCGTAGCAGCATAGTGAATGGATGCAGGTACGGTGATTCTACGTGAACTACGTCACACAGAAAAAGAAACATCATAAGATATCACTAATACACGGAATGTAAACTTGACTACACATGAACTGAATTACAAAACAGAATAGGGTCTCAAATTTAGAAAACCAACTAGTGCTTGCTTATGGGGAAAGGTGCCATGGGGTGCTGCATAAAACCGGAGACTGAAATTAGCACAGATAACATTCCATAAGCCAAATATGTAATAGACAAGACCTACTCCTTGCTCAACGAAACGGACCCAACACCACATATTCAACGCCTAGGAATATACCTGACTAGGAAGAATCTTAAAACCCATGGATATATATGTCTCCGTAAGAGAATCAAGCGTGTGTACAGCGGCCGAAACGCAGCAGTGAAAATCCGATAAATCCCATTATCAAAATAAATTTCGAAAACAAAACACAAAGACAGTGAAATAGAGAGCAATTCTTAAATAATTCACTCAGGGCATGTGATGCAACCGGGATTGACCACATCTACACCCAGAGCTGGTTGAGACATAAGGCTGGACACTTCAGGCTGATAGCATTGGTGAGTTTCGGTGAGCAAATGCAGACGCTTTGAAGTCATACTGCATGGTACCCATTCCATGGGTCCCAACTCTCCAGGTTCAAGGGATTCTTCCTCCAGCTAAAACATGCATGGGAAACCCAGAGTATCATCCACCGTGTGATTGGGAAACGATTTAAAATGCATCTCAGTTTTCGTATCCTGGTCCTCGGGTTCACCATTCCAGATGCTTTACTAACACTCTCCCTGCTCGGAGAGTCAGTGCCTTTAACCTCCTGTTTGGCACAGCTTGCAATTTCTGTGCAAGATGAACAGGAATAGGGAGAACCAATGAGAGACTAGCTGTAGGTGTCTGCACGGGCAAATGTAATGCTCATTTCCCACCAGGAAGAGGAATTAACCAAAAGCTCAGCATGCCCTGCCGGAAACAGATTAGGGCCTGAAGCAATCCTGCTGTTTTGTGCCCAGCTCACAAGAAAGCGAGTTGAAGAAAGGAGCTCAGGGGCACTGTACTTCACAAACCTGCAGAGTTATAAATGACAGCTATCCTCCAAAAATATATTGAAGTAAGCCTGCGAAGGGGACTTGAAAGCGGGGCAGAGTTTCAGGAAAACCACTGCATGGGGTAGACTGGAATTGCCCTGAAAGCATAGGAAAAGAGGCACAACGTCGACAATGATGCAGTTGGCCAAAAAGGGCGTATGCGTTTTTTCCTGAATATATTCAGGAAAAAACGCATACGCCCTTTTTGGCCAACCAAGCAAGCCTGTAAAGGAAATCTGCACTACAATGAAGTCTCACTGCCCCCCGGGGAAAAGGGCCATCTGAAAAAAGTGTAAAATCCAGAAAGGTAGGACAGGATATGTAGAACAGGGAGCCTTGTTATGCTGATTGGCAGGATGTAAATTGCCAGCAGCCACCCTGGAGAATTGTATGGTGTTTCCTTAAACACGTAAGAAACAGAGCAACACAGCCTATGGCACTTCCACTTATGGTCCTATAGCTTACGGAAATTAAAATCAAAAACAGACAGCCACCACAATATTTGGGATGGCTGTGTTCCCAAGAAGCTCGTCTACAGTACCAGGTAAATATCCCAGAAAGCAAAAATGGATAAAGAAGTTGTGGCACGTACGTACAATGCAATATCACTCAGCAATGAAATCTGTGTCATCAGGCCCGTAGCGGCATAGTGAGTGGATGCAGGTACGGTGATTGTACGTGAACAACGTCACACAGAAAAAGAAATATCATAAGATATCACTAATACACGGAATGTAAACTTGACTACACATGAACTGAATTACAAAACAGAACAGGGTCTCAAATTTAGAAAACCAACTAGTGCTTGCTTATGGGGAAAGGTGCCTTGGGGTGCTGCATATAACCAGAGACTGAAATTAGCACAGATAACTTTCCATAAGCCAAATATGTAATAGACAAGACCTACTCCTTGCTCAACGAAATGAACCCAAAAGCACATATTCAACGCCTAGGAATATACCTGACTAGGAAGAATCTTAAAACCCATGGATATATATGTCTCCGTAAGAGAATCAAGCGTGTGTACAGCGGCCGAAACGCAGCAGTGAAAATCCGATAAATCCCATTATCAAAATAAATTTCGAAATCAAAACACAAAGACAGTGAAATAGAGAGCAATTCTTAAATAATTCACTCAGGGCATGTGATGCAACCGGGATTGACCACATCTACACCCAGAGCTGGTTGAGACATAAGGCTGGACACTTCAGGCTGATAGCATTGGTGAGTTTCGGTGAGCAAATGCAGACCCTTTGAAGTCATACTGCATGGTACCCATTCCATGGGTCCCAACTCTCCAGGTTCAAGGGATTCTTCCTCCAGCTAAAACATGCATGGGAAACCCAGAGTATCGTCCACCGTGTGATTGGGAAACGATTTAAAATGCATCTCAGTTTTCGTATCCTGGTCCTCGGGTTCACCATTCCAGATGCTTTACTAACACTCTCCCCGCTTGGAGAGTCAGTGCCTTTAACCTCCTCTTTGGCACAGCTTGCAATTTCTGTGCAAGATGAACAGGAATAGGGAGAACCAATGAGAGACTAGCTGTAGGTGTCTGCACGGGCAAATGTAACGCTCATTGCCCACCAGGAAGAGGAATTAAACAAAGGCTCAGTGTGCCCTGCTGGAAACAGATTAGTGCCTGAAGCAATCCTGCGGTTTTGTGCCAAGCTCACAAGAAAGCGAGTTGAAGAAAGGAGCTCAGGGGCACTGTAATTCACAAACCTGCAGAGTTATAAATGACAGCTATCTTCCAAAAGTATATTGAAGTAAGCCTGCGTAGGGGACTTGAAAGCGGGGCAGAATTTCAGGAAAAAGATTGCAGGGGGTAGACTGGAATTGCCCTGAAAGCATAGGAAAAGAGGCACAATGTCGACAATGATGCACTTGGCCAAAAAGGGCGTATGCGTTTTTTCCTGAATATATTCAGGAAAAAACGCATACGCCCTTTTTGGCCAATCAAGCAAGCCTGTAATGGAAATCTGCACTACAATGAAGTCTCACTGCCCCCCAGGCAAGAGGGCCATCTGAAAAAAGTGTAAAATACAGAAATGTAGGAGAGGATATGGAGAACAGGGAGCCTTGTTATGCTGATTGGCAGGATGTAAATTGCCAACAGCCACCCTGGAGAAGTGTATGGTGTTTCCTGAAACACGTAAGAAATAAAGCAACACAGCCTATGGCAATTGCACTTATGGTCCTATTCCTTAGGGAAATTAAAATCAAAAACAGAGAGCCACCCAAAAGTTTGGGACGGCTGTGTTCCCAAGAAGCTCGTCTACAGTACCAGGTAAATATCCCAGAAAGCAAAAAATGGATAAAGAAGTTGTGGCACTTACGTGCAATGCAATATCACTCAGCAATGAAATCTGTGTCATCAGGCCCGTAGCGGCATAGTGAGTGGATGCAGGTACGGTGATTCTACGTGAACTACGTCACACAGAGAAAGAAACATCATAAGATATCACTAATACACGGAATGTAAACTTGACAACACATGAACTGAATTACAAAACAGAACAGGGTCTCAAATTTAGAAAACCAACTAGTGCTTGCTTATGGGGAAAGGTGCCTTGCGGTGCTGCATAAAACCAGAGACTGAAATTAGCACAGATAACATTCCATAAGCCAAATATGTAATAGACAAGACCTACTCCTTGCTCAACGAAATGGACTCAACACCACATATTCAACGCCTAGGAATATACCTGACTAGGAAAAATCTTAAAACCCATGGATATATATATGTCTCCGTATGAGAATCAAGCGTGTGTACAGCGGCCGAAATGCAGCAGTGAAAATCCGATAAATCCCATTATCAAAATAAATTTCGAAAACAAAACACAAAGACAGTGAAATAGAGAGCAATTCTTAAATAATTCACTCAGCGCATGTGATGCAACCGGGATTTACCACATCTACACCCAGAGCTGGTTGAGACATAAGGCTGGACACTTCAGGCTGATAGCAATGGTGAGTTTCGGTGAGCAAATGCAGACCCTTTGAAGTCATACTGCATGGTACCCATTCCATGGGTCCCAACTCTCCAGGTTCAAGGCATTCTTCCTCCAGCTACAACATGCATGGGAAACCCAGAGTATCGTCCACCGTGTGATTGGGAAACGATTTAAAATGCATCTCAGTTTTCGTATCCTGGTCCTCAGGTTCACCATTCCAAATGCTTTACTAACACTCGCCCCGCTTGGAGAGTCAGTGCCATTAACCTCCTGTTTGGCACAGCTTGCAATTTCTGTGCAAGATGAACAGGAATAGGGAGAAGCAATGAGAGACTAGCTGTAGGTCTCTGCACGGGCAAATGTAACGCTCATTGCCGACCAGGAAGAGGAATTAAACAACGGCTCAGTGTGCCCTGCTGGAAACAGATTAGGGCCTGAAGCAATCCTGCGGTTTTGTGCCCAGCTCACAAGAAAGCGAGTTGAAGAAAGGAGCTCAGGGGCACTGTAATTCACAAACCTGCAGAGTTATAAATGACAGCTATCTTCCAAAAGTATATTGAAGTAAGCCTGCGAAGGGGACTTGAAAGCGGGGCAGAATTTCAGGAAAACGACTGCAGGGGGTAGACTGGAATTGCCCTGAAAGCATAGGAAAAGAGGCACAACGTCGACAATGATGCACTTGGCCAAAAAGGGCGTATGCGTTTTTTCCTGAATATATTCAGGAAAAAACGCATACGCCCTTTTTGGTCAACCAAGCAAGCCTGTAAAGGAAATGTGCACTACAATGAAGTCTCACTGCCCCCCGGGCAAGAGGGCCATCTGAAAAAAGTGTAAAATCCAGAAAGGTAGGACAGGATATGGAGAACAGGGAGCCTTGTTATGCTGATTGTCAGGATGTAAATTGCCAGCAGCCACCCTGGAGAAGTGTATGGTGTTTCCTGAAACACGTAAGAAACAAAGCAACACAGCCTATGGCAATTGCACTTATGGTCCTATTCCTTAGGGAAATTAAAATCAAAAACAGACAGCCACCCCAATATTTGGGACGGCTGTGTTCACAAGAAGCTCGTCTACAGTATCAGGTAAATATCCCAGAAAGCAAAAAATGGATAAAGAAGTTGTGGCACGTACGTACAATGCAATATCACTGAGCAATGAAATCTGTGTCATCAGGCCCGTAGCGGCATAGTGAGTGGATGCAGGTACGGTGATTCTACGTGAACTACGTCACACAGAAAAAGAAACATCATAAGATATCACTAATACACGGAATGTAAACTTGACTACACATGAACTGAATTACAAAACAGAACAGGGTCTCAAATTTAGAAAACCAACTAGTGCTTGCTTATGGGGAAAGGTGCCTTGGGGTGCTGCATAAAACCAGAGACTGAAATTAGCACAGATAACTTTCCATAAGACAAATATGTAATAGACAAGACCTACTCCTTGCTCAACGAAATGGACCCAACACCACATATTCAACGCCTAGGAATATACCTGACTAGGAAGAATCTTAAAACCCATGGATATATATGTCTCCGTAAGAGAATCAAGCGTGTGTACAGCGGCCGAAACGCAGCAGTGAAAATCCGATAAATCCCATTATCAAAATAAATTTCGAAAACAAAACACAAAGAGAGTGAAATAGAGAGCAATTCTTAAATAATTCACTCAGGGCATGTGATGCAACCGGGATTGACCACATCTACACCCAGAGCTGGTTGAGACATAAGGCTGGACACTTCAGGCTGATAGCACTGGTGAGTTTCGGTGAGCAAATGCAGACCCTTTGAAGTCATACTGCATGGTACCCATTCCATGGGTCCCAACTCTCCAGGTTCAAGGCATTCTTCCTCCAGCTAAAACATGCATGGGAAACCCAGAGTATCGTCCACCGTGTGATTGGGAAACAATTTAAAATGCATCTCAGTTTTCGTATCCAGGTCCTCGGGTTCACCATTCCAGATGCTTTACTAACACTCTCCCCGCTTGGAGAGTCAGTGCCTTTAACCTCCTGTTTGGCACAGCTTGCCATTTCTGTGCAAGATGAACAGGAATAGGGAGAACCAATGAGAGACTAGCTGTAGGTGTCTGCACGGGCAAATGTAATGCTCATTGCGGACCAGGAAGAGGAATAAAACAAAGGCTCAGTGTGCCCTGCGGGAAACAGATTAGGGCCTGAAGCAATCCTGCGGTTTTGTGCCAAGCTCACAAGAAAGCGAGTTGAAGAAAGGAGCTCAGGGGCACTGTACTTCACAAACCTGCAGAGTTATAAATGACAGCTATCATCAAAAAGTATATTGAAGTAAGCCTGCAAAGGGGACTTGAAAGCGGGGCAGAATTTCAGGAAAACGATTGCAGGGGGTAGACTGCAATTGCCCTGAAAGCATAGGAAAAGAGGCACAACGTCGACAATGATGCACTTGGCCAAAAAGGGCGTATGCGTTTTTTCCTGAATATATTCAGGAAAAAAAGCATACGCCCTTTTTGGCCAACCAAGCAAGCCTGTAAAGGAAATCTGCACTACAATGAAGTCTCACTGCCCCCCGGGCAAAAGGGCCATCTGAAAAAAGTGTAAAATCCTGAAAGGTAGGACAGGATATGGAGAACAGGGAGCCTTGTTATGCTGATTGGCAGGATGTAAATTGCCAGCAGCCACCCTGGAGAAGTGTATGGTGTTTCCTGAAACACGTAAGAAACAAAGCAACACAGCCTATGGCACTTCCACTTATGGTCCTATAGCTTACGGAAATTAACATCAAAAACAGACAGCCACCCCAATATTTGGGACGGCTGTGTTCACTAGAAGCTCGTCTACCGTATCAGGTAAATATCCCAGAAAGCAAAAAATGGATAAAGAAGTTGTGGCACGTACGTACAATGCAATATCACTCAGCAATGAAATCTGTGTCATCAGGCCCGTAGCGGCATAGTGAGTGGATGCAGGTACGGTGATTCTACGTGAACTACGTCACACAGAAAAAGAAACATCATAAGATATCACTAATACACGGAATATAAACTTGACTACACATGAACTGAATTACAAAACAGAACAGGGTCTCAAATTTAGAAAACCAACTAGTGCTTGCTTATGGGGAAAGGTGCGTTGGGGTGCTGCATAAAACCAGAGACCTTATTTGGCACAGATAACTTCCCATAAGCCAAATATGTAATAGAAAAGACCTACTCCTTGCTCAACGAAATGGACCCAACACCACATATTCAACGCCTAGGAATATACCTGATTAGGAAGAATCTTAAAACCCATGGATATATATGTCTCCGTAAGAGAATCAAGCGTGTGTACAGCGGCTGAAACGCAGTAGTGAAAATCCGATATATCCCATTATCAAAATAAATTTGGAAAACAAAACACAAAGACAGTGAAAAAGAGAGCAATTCTTAAATAATTCACTCAGGGCATGTGATGCAACCGGGATTGACCACATCTACAACCAGAGCTGGTTGACACATAAGGCTGGACACTTCAGGCTGATAGCATTGGTGAGTTTCGGTGAGCAAATGCAGACCCTTTGAAGTCATACTGCATGGTACCCATTCCATGGGTCCCAACTCTCCAGGTTCAAGGGATTCTTCCTCCAGCTAAAACATGCATGGGAAACCCAGAGTATCGTCCACCGTGTGATTGGGAAACGATTTAAAATGCATCTCAGTTTTCGTATCCTGGTCCTCGGGTTCAACATTCCAGATGCTTTACTAACACTCTCCCCGCTTGGAGAGTCAGTGCCTTTAACCTCCTCTTTGTCACAACTTGCAATTTCTGTGCAAGATGAACAGGAATAGGGAGAACCAATGAGAGACTAGCTGTAGGTGTCTGCACGGGCAAATGTAACGCTCATTGCCCACCAGGAAGGGGAATTAAACAAAGGCTCACTGTGCCCTGCTGGAAACAGATTAGGGCCTGAAGCAATCCTGCAGTTTTGTGCCCAACTCACAAGAAAGCGAGGTGAAGAAAGGAGCTCAGGGGCACTGTAATTCACAAAACTGCAGAGTTATAAATGACAGCTATCCTCCAAAAATATATTGAAGTAAGCCTGCAAAGGGGACTTGAAAGCGGGGCAGAAATTCAGGAAAACGATTGAAGGGTTAAACTGGAATTGCACTTAAAGAATAGGAAAAGAGGCAGAACGTCGATAATGATGCACTTGTCCAAAAAGTGCGGATGCTTTTTTCCCTAAATATATTCAGGAAAAAACGCATACGCACTTTTTGGCCAACCAAGAAGCTTGTAAATAAACCTGCACTACAATGAAATCTCAGTGCCCCCCAGGGCAAAAGGGCCATTTAAAAAAATTGTAAAATCCAGAAACGGAGGACAGGCAATGGAAAACAGGGATCCTTATTATGCTGATGCATATGATGTAAATTGCCGACAACCATTCTGGAGAAGTGTTATGTGTTTCCTGAAACACGTAAGAAACAAAGCAACACAGCCTAGGGCACTTCCACTTATGGTCCTACAGCTTAGGGAAATTAAAATCAAAAACACCCAGCCACCTCAAAGTTTGGGACCTCTCTGTTCACAAGAACCTCGTTTACAGTACCAGGTAAATATCTCAGAGAGCAAACAATGGATAAAGAAGTTGTGGTACGTACATACAATGGAATATCACTCAGCAATGAAATCTGTGTCATCAGGCCCGTAGTGGCATAGTGAGTGGATACAGGTATGGTGATTCTACGTGAAATAAGTCACACATAAAAAGAAACATCATAAAATATCACTAATACACAGTATGTAAACTTGACTACACATGAACTGAATTACAAAACAGAACAGTCTCAAATTTAGAAAACCAACTTGTGCTTTCTTATGGAGAAAGGTGCGTTGGAGTGCTGCATAAAACCAGAGACTGAAATTAGCACAGATAACCTTGCATAAGCCAAATATGTAATAGACAAGACCTACTCCTTGCTCAACGAAATGGACTCAACACCACATATTCAACGCCTAGGAATATACCTGACTAGGAAGAATCTTAAAACCCGTGGATATTTATGTCTCCGTAAGAGAATCAAGAGTGTGTACAGCGGCATTAACGCAGCAGTGAAAATCCGATAAATCCCAGTGTCAAAAAAAATTTCAAAAACAAAACACAATGACAGTGAAATAGAGAGCAATTCTTAAATAACTCACACAGGGCATGTGATGCAACCTGGTTTACCACATCTACACCCAGAGCTGGGTGAGAGATAAGGCTTGACCCTTTGGGCTGATAGCATTGGTGAGGTTCAGTGAGCAAATGCAGACCCTTTGATGTCATACTGCCTGGTACCCATTCCATGGTTCCCAACTCTCCAGGTTCAAGGGATTCTTCCTTCTGCTAAAATTTGCATGGGAAACCCAGAGTATGCTCCACCGTGTGACTGGGAAACCTTTTTACATGCATGTCTGTTTTCGTCCCCTGGTACTCAGGTTCACCATTCCAGACCCTTTTCTTACACTCTCCCCATTTGGAGAGTCAGTGCCTTTAACCTCCTGTTTGGCACTGTTTGCAATTTCTGCGCAAGATGAACAGGAATAAGGAGAACCAATGGGAGACTATCTGTAGGTGTGTGCACGGGCAAATATTTTTTTTAACATCTTTATTGGGGTATAATTGCTTTACAATGGTGTGTTAGTTTTTGCTTTATAACAAAGTGAATCAGCTATACATATACATATGCTCCCTGTGTCTTCCCTCTTGTGTCTCCCTCCCTCCCTCTCTCCCCCTTCCACCCCTCCAGGCTGTCCCAACGCCCCGAGCTAATATCCCTGTGCCTTGCGGCTGCTTCCCCCTTGCTATCTACCTTACTACATTTGTTAGTGTGTATATGTCCATGACTCTCTCTCGCCCTGTCAAAACTCACCATTCCCCCTCCCCATATCCTCAATTCCGTTCTCCAGTAGGTCTGCGCCTCTATTCCTGTCTTATCCCTAGGTTCTTCATGACATTTTTTTCCTTTAAATTCCATATATATGTGTTAGCATACGCTATTTGTCTTTTTCTTTCTGACTTACTTCACTCTGTATGACAGACTCTAGGTCTATCCACCTCATTACAAATAACTCAGTTTCATTTCTTTTTAAGGCTGAGTAATATTCCATTGTGTATATGTGCCACATCTTCTTTATCCATTCGTCCGATGATGGGCGCTTAGGTTCTTTCCATCTCCGGGCTATTGTAAATAGAGCTGCAATGAACATTTTGGTACATGCCTCTTTTTGAATTTTGGTTTTCTCAGGGTATATGCCCAGTATGCACGGGCAATTTTAACACTCATTTCCCAACAGGAAAAGGAATTAACCAAAGGCTCAGCATGCCGTGCTGGAACAAGATTAGGGCCTGAAGCAATCCTGCGGTTTTGTGGCCAGCTCACAAGAAAGCGAGTTGAGGAAAGGAGCTCAGGGGCACTGTCATTCACATACCTGCAGACTTATAAATGACAGAAATCGTACAAAAATATATTGAATTAAGGCTGCGAAGAGGACTTGAAAGTGGGGCAGAATTGCTGGAATCCGATTTCAGGAGGTAGACGTGAATTGCTCTGAAAGCATAAGAGAAGTGGCAGAACCTCGTCAATGAAGCACTTGGCCAAAAAGGGCATATGCATTTTTTCCAGGGCCATCATTCACGGGAGTAGGAGGCTCCCAGCATGCTCCAGTGGCCAACAGAGGGCCCACGTCGCCAAGGCGATGTGAGCTAGCCAGGCAGGAGTGACCTGACATCAGAGGGCCCACCTCACAGAATGGTAGGGAACCCAGCCAGGATCAGACTCTCCCCAGAGGGCCCACATCACCAAGGTGATGGGAACCAGGCAGGAGTGTCCTCACACCCGTGGGGCCACATCATCAAAAGTTGAGGTACCCAGCACATGTGGCCTCAAACCAGAGGACCCACATCACCATGGGTTTCGGAGTGAGGCAGGCAGGATTAACCTCACAACACATGTCCCATTGTATACAAAAGGTGTGGAAACCAGCAGTTGGATCTTCCTAGCAGGTGGCCCAGAGCACTGAGGCTATGAGATCCAGGCCGGCATGAACTCACAACAGAGGGCCCTCATTGTGATTCTGTAAGCAACCCAGCCGTTGTGACCTCAGAGCAGAAGGCCCACATCCCCATGGGGAAGGGAAACAAGCAGGAGTGTCATCGCAAGAGTGGGCACACATGAAAAAATGTGGGGAGCCCAGCAATTAGTGCCTGATGCCAGAGGGCCCTCATCACCGAGGGGCGGTGGCTCCCAGCCAGCTCCGACTGCTACCAGAGGGGCGACGTCGCCAATGCGGAGTGCGACAACCAGGCAGGAGTGACCTCAGAGCAGAGGGTCAACCTCACAGAAGTGTGAAGAACCAAAGAGGATCAGATTCTCACCAGAGGGCCCACATCACCAAGGGAATGGGAACCAGGCAGCAGTGTCCTCACACTAGTGGGGCCACATCACCGAAAAGTGAGGGACCCAGCACACGTGGCCTCAAACCAGAAGACACACATCACAAGGGAGCTGGGATTGAGGCAGGCAGGAGGAGCCTCAAAACAGAGGGACCATAGAATTAAAGAGGTGAAGAATCCCGCAGTTGGAACCTCCCAGCAGGCGGCCAGGAGCAGCGAGACTATGGGATCCAGGCCGGAGTGATCTCACACCAGAGGGCCGTCATCATGAAACTGTGAGCAACCTAGGCGTTGGGATCTCAGAGCAGAAGGCCCACATTCCCATGGGGTTGGGAACCTGTCAGAAGTGTACTCGCACCACAGGGCACACATCAGAGAATTTAGGGAACCCAGGAGTTAGGGCCTGACGCCAGAGGGCCCTCATTACCAAGGGGAGGAGACTCCAATCAGGCACCAACACCCAACTGAGGTCCCACGTCGCCAAGGTGACGTGTGACAGCCAGGTAGGAGTGACCTCACCGCAGAGGGCCTACCTCACAGAAGGGTGAGGAACACAGCCAGGATAAGACTCTCACCAGAGGGCCCACATCACCAAGGTGATCAGAACCAGGCAGGAGAGTCTTCACACCAGTGTGGCCACATCATAGAAAGGTGAGGAACCCAGCACATGTGGCCTAAACCAGAAGACCCACATCTCCAAGGGGCTCGGAATGAGGCAGGCAGGAGTAGCCTCACAACACAGGGCCCATAGAATAAAAAAGCTGAGGAATCCAGCAATGGGAACCTCCCAGCAGGCGGCCAAGAGCACCAAGTCTATGCGATTCAGGCCGCAGTAAACTCACAGCAGAGGGTCCACATCATGAAACTGCGAGCAACCCAGCCATTTGGACCTCAGAGCAGAAGGTCCACATCCCCAAGGTGTTGGGAGCATGGCAGGAGTGTCCTCGCACCACTTAGCACATATCAGAAAATGTGGGTACCCAGCAGTTAGGGCCTGACGCCAGAGGACCCTCATCACTGAGGGGAGGAGGCTCCCAGCATGTTCCAACTACCACAAGAGGGCCCACGTCGCCAAGGCGGGGTGTGCCAGCCAGGCAGGAGTGACCTCACAGCAGACGGCCCACCTCAAAGAAGTGTGAGGAACCCAACCAGGATCAGACTCTCACCAGAGGGCCCATATCACCAAGGGGACGGGAACCAGGCATGAGTGTCCTCACACCAGTTGGGCCACATCACTAAAAGATGAGGAAACTGGCACATGTGGCCACAAACCAGAGGACCTACATCACCAAGGGGCTGGGAGTGACACAGGCAGGAGGAGCCTCCCAACACAGGGCCCAAAGAATAGAAAAGGTGAGGAACCCAGCAGTTGGAACTTCCCAGCAGGCGGCCCAGAGTACAGAGGCTATGGGATCTAGGAATGAGTGAACTAACACCAGAGAGCTAACATCAGGAAACTGTGAGCAACCCAGTCGTTGGAACCTCAGAGCAGAAGGCCCATATCGCCATGGGGATGGGAACATTTCACGAGTGTCCTGGCATCACTGGGCTCACATCAGAAAACCTGGGGAGCCCAGCAGTTAGAGCCTGACGCCAGAGGGACCTCATCACCGAGGACAGGAGTCTCCAAAAGGATCCAACTGCCACCAGAGGGCCGACGTCACCAAGGCAATGGGAGCAAGCCAGGCAGGAGTTACCTCAGAGCACAGGGCCCACCTCACAGAACGGTAAGGAACCCAGCCAGGATCAGACTCTCACCAGAGGGGCCACATCACCAAGGGGCTGGGAAACAGGCACGAGTGTCCTCACACCATTGGGGCCACATCATCGAAAGGTGAGGGACCCAGCACACGTGGCCTCACACCAGAGGACACATATCACAACGGGGCTGGGATTGAGGCAGGCAGGAGGAGCCTCAAAACAGAGGGCCCATAGAATAAAAAAGGTGAGGAATCCCGCAGTTGGAACCTCCCAGCAGGCGCCCAGGAGCAGCAAGCCTATGGGATCTAGGCCGGAATGAATGCACATCAGAGGGCCCTCATCATGAAACTGTGAGCACCCCAGCCGTTGGGACCTCAGAGCAGAAGGCCCAAATTCCCATGGGGTTGGGAACCTGACAGGAGTGTACTCGCACCACAGGTCGCACATCTGCAAATTTTGGGAGCCCAGGAGTTAGGGTCTGACGCAAGAGGGCCCTCATTACCGAGGGACGGAGACTCGCAGCAGACACCAACTCCCAACTGAGGGCCCACGTCACCAAGGTGATGTGTGCCAGCCAGGCAGGAGTGACCTCACCGCAGAGGGCCTACCTCACAGAAGGGTGAGGAAACCAGCCAGGATAAGACTCTCACCAGAGGGCCCACATCACCAAGGGGATCGGAACCAGGCAGGAGGGTCCTCACACCAGTGTGGCCACATTATAGAAAGGTGAGGAACCCAGAACATGTGGCCTAAAACAGGGGACCCACATCTCCAAGGGGCTAGGAGTGAGGCAAGCAGGAGTATCCTCACAAAACAGAGCCCACAGAATAAAAGTTGTGAGGAATCCAGCAGTTGGAACCGGCCAGTAGGCCGCCCAGAGCACAGAGTCTATGGGATCCAGGCCACAGCAAACTCACAGCAGAGGTCCCACATCATGAAACTGTGAGCAACCCAGCGGATGGGACCTCAGAGCAGAAGGCCCACATCCCTATGGGGATGGGAACCTGACAGGAGTGTCCTCGGCCCACTTCCACGAATCAGAAAATGTGGGAACCCAGCAGTTAGGACCTGAGGCCAGAGGACCCTCATCACCGAGGGGAGGAGGCTCCCAGCAGGCTCTAACTGCCACCATAAGGCCGATGTCACCAAGGCGGGGTGTGCCAACCAGGCAGGAGTGACCTCAGAGCAGAAAGCCCACCTCACAGAAGTGTGAGGAACCCAACAAGGATCAGACTGTCACCAGAGGGCCAACATCACCAAGGGAATGGGAACCAGGCAGGAGTGTCCTCACACCAGTGGGGCTACATCACCATAATTTGAGGGACCCAGCACACGTGGCCTCAAACCTGAGGACACACATCACCAAGGGGCTGGGAGTGAGGCAGGCCAGAGGATCCTCAAAACAGAGGGACCATAGAATAAAAAAGGTGAGGAATCCCACAGTTGGAACCTCCGGCAGGCAGCCAGGAGCAGCGAGGCTATGGGATCTAGGCAGGAGTGAACTCACACCAGAGGGCCCTCATCATGAAACTGTGAGCAACACAGCCGTTGGGACCTCAGAGCAGAAGGCTCACATCCCCATGGGGATGGGAACCTGGCAGGAGTGTCCTTGCACCACTTAGCACGAATCAGAAAATGTGGGAACCCAGCAGTTAGGGCCTGAGGCCAGAGGGCCCTCATCACTGAGGGGAGGAGGCTCCCAGCAGGCTCCAACTGCCACCATATGGCCGACGTTGCCAAGGCGGGGTGTGCCAGCCAGGCAGGAGTGACCTCAGAGCAGAGGGCCCACCTCACAGAAGGGTGAGGAACCTAACCAGGATCAGACTCTCACCAGAGGGCCAACATCACCAAGGTGATGGGAACCAGGCAAGACTGTCCTAACAGCAGTGGGGCCAACATCACCAAGGGAATGGGAACCAGGCAAGAGTGTCCTCACACCAGTGTGGCCACATTATAGAAAGGTGAGGAACACAGCACATGTGGCCTCAGACAAGGGGACACACATCACGAAGGGGCTGGGAGTGAGGCATGCAGGAGGAGACGCACAACCGAGGGCCCATAGAATAAAAAAGGTGAGGAATCGAGAAGTTGGAAACTCCAAGCTGGAGGCCCAGAGCACTGACACTATGGGATACAGGCCAGAGTGAACACACAGCAAAGGGCCCACATCATGAAACTGTGAGCAACCCAGCAGTTGGGACCACAGAACAGAAGTCCCACATGCCCATGGGGATGGGAACCTGGCAGGAGTGACTCGCACCACTGGGCACACATCAGAAAATGTGTGGAGCCCAGCACTTAGGGCCTGACACCAGAAGGCCCTCATCACTGAGGGGAGGAGGCCCCAGCACACTCCAACTGCCACCAGAGGGTCCACATCGCCAAGGCGACGTGCGCCAGCCAGGCAGGATTGACCTCACAGCAGAGGGCCCACATCATGAAAGTGTGAGCAACCCAGCCGTTAGGACCTCAGAACAGAAGGCCCACACGCTCATGAGGATGGGAACCTGGCAGGAGTGCCCTCGTACCACTTAGCACGTATCAGAAAATGTGGGAACCCCGCCATTAGGGTCTGACGCCAGAGGGCCTCATCACCGTGGGAAGGAGGCTCCCAGCAGGCTCCAACTGCCACCAGGGTGCCGAAGTCAACAAGGCGGGTTGTGCCAGCCAGGCAGGAGTGACCTCAGAGAAGAGGGCTCACCTCACGGATGTGTGAGGAACCCAACCAGGATCAGAGTCTCACCAGAGGGCCCACATCACCAAGGGGATGGGAACCAGGCAGGAGTGTCCACACACCAGTGGGGCCACATCATCAAAAGATGAGGAACCCATCACATATGGCCTCAAACCTGAGGACATACATCACCATGTGGCTGGGAGTGAGGCAGGTATCTGGAGGGGCACATTTAACTCTAATTTCCCACCAGGAAGAGGAATTAACCAAAGGCTCAGAGTGCCGTGCTGGACCCTGATTATGGCCTGAAGCAAACCTGCAGTTTTGTGGCCAGCTTACAAGGAAGCGAGTTAAGAAAGGAGCTCAGGGGCACTGTAATTCACAAACCTGCAGAGATAAATGACAGCTATTGGCAAAAATATATCGAAGTAAGTCTGCAAAGAGGACTTGAAAACGAGGCAGAATTGCAGGAATCATATTTCAAGAGGTAGATTGGAATTGCATTTAAAGCATATGAAAAGCGGCAGATCTTTGACAGTGATGCACATGGACAAAAAGTGCGTATACATTTTTCCTGAATATATTCAGGAAAAAACGCATATGAACATTTTGGCCAACCAAGCACTCCAGCAATGGAAATCCACACTACAATGAAGTCACATTTCCCATTCGTCAAAAAGGCCATCTGAATAAAGTGTAAAAACCAGAAACACAGGACAGGCCATGGAGAACAGGGAGCCGTGTTATGCTGATGGGCGGGATGTAAATTGCCAACAGACACTCTGGAGATGTTCATGGTGTATCCTGAAACATCTAAAAAACAAAGCTACAGAGCCTAGGGCACTTCCACTTTTGGCCCTATAGCTTAGGAAAATTAAAATCAACAAGACACAGCCAACACAAAATTTAGGGCTGCTGTGTTTACAAGAACCTCGAGTCCAGTACAAATTAAATATCCCAGAAAGAAAAAAATGGATAAAGAAGTTGTGCTACTTACGTACAACGGAATATCACTCAGCAGTGAAATCAATGTCATCAGGCCTGTAGCAGCAAATTGAGTGGATTTAATTATGATGATTCTAAGAGAAATATATCACACAAAGAAAGATAATTATCATAAGATATCACTAATAGAGGGAGTGTAAACTTGGCTACACATAAACTGAATTACAAAACCGAACAGAGTCTCACATTTAGATAAAAACCTTATGCTTGCTTAAGGGGAAAGTTGAGTTGGGCTGCTGTATAAAAACAGATTGAAATTAGCACACATACCATTCCATAAGCCAAATACGTAATAAACAAGACCTACTCTTTGCTCAACGAAATAGACTCATCCATGGTGTATCACCTCACACCTATTAGAATGGGCATCATCAGAAAATCTACAAACAACAAATGCTGGAAACGGTGTGGAGATAAGGAATCCTCTTCCACTATTGTTGGGAACGTAAATTGATACAGTCACTGTGGAGAACATTATGGAGTTTCTTATAAAACTAAGAATAGAATTACCATATGATACAGCAATCCCTCTACTGGGCATATACCCAGACAAAACCATAAATCAAAAAGAGACATTCACCACAATGTTCATTGCATCACTATTTACACTATCCAGGAAATGGAAGCAACCTAAATGCCCACAGACAGACGAATGCATAAAGATGTGGTACATATATAAAATGGAATATTACTAAGCCATAAAAAGGAATGAAATTGGGACATTTGTAGAGACGTTGATGGATCTAGAGACTGTCATACAGAGTGAAGTAAGTCAGAAAGAGAAAAACAAATCTTGTATATTAATGCATATATGTGGAACCTAGAAAAATTGTACAGATGAACCGTTTTGCAAGGCAGAAATAGAGCAATACATGTATACAACAAACGTATGGACAACAAGGGGGGAAAGCTGTTGGGGATGGTGGTGGGAGGAGTTGAGATATTGGGATTGGTATGTATACATTTATATGTATAAAGTAGATAACCAAAAACAACCTGCTGTATAAAAATATAAAATTAAATTCAAAATAAAAAAATAAAATTAAAAAAAGTAAAACAGAAAAATATTCTTCCCTTCACATACATGTATTTATATGAATAAATTATTTCCATGCTTATATCTGTAAATACACAAAAGAGGAATAAAATCTACCTTGAACCAAAAACGAAAAAAAGATAAAAAAGAACAGAACCCACCAGTTACACAGAGGAAAACCGTTTCAGGGCACTTGCTCCAATTGCAAACAATTCTGAAGTTGGTCAGTGGTGGGGAATCATCTCCCATTCAGCCAGCATGCTCCTCGCAACAAGCGTCCTCACTGCAAAGCTGGTGGACCGTGCCGAGGTATCTGTGAGTAAACGTGGGCCGAGCCCCAGGCCAGCTGCTGCTGAAATGTTCCCACCCTTCCAAGGCTAAACACCTGAATATGTACAAGGACTTGAAAACCTAGAGGAAGGGCCATGGAGCCACATGAGGGACAGCATGCCAGCCGACTTGGTGCCTGCAGGCCAGCCAGGATGGTCCTGGCCCTGGGTGCTCTTCTGGAAGCTCTCCATTTCCCTGCCTGAGATACCCCTGCTGTCCCGGCCCCCACTGCTTTCTTCCTTCCTCACCTGTGCCCAGGGAGAAATTCCAGCGGCAGGTGTGGGTGACACATCCTCTTCTTTAGCAGGTAGCATCTTGGCAACTGCTGCAGAAAGTCCAGCAGAGCCCCACTCACACTGGGACACCCACAAAGCCGTGGCCTCTCACTCCCTCCCACCAGCCCAGCCCCGAGACTGCTGACAGGGCAGAGAAAATGGCGTCAGGCACAGCTGCAGGGGCTCTTGCTGCCTGGAGCGGTGTTTATATTGATCTCAACCCAGGCACACCTGGGGAGGGCTGGCCGGCACGGTCAGGCTTCCCAAGCCAGCCAATAATCACCCCTCAGGGGCTCACAGTTGCTGAAAATGGAACTTGCTGAATTGGCCAGGTCCAAGGAACAGGTGTGGGCTCCTGAGAGTCAGGATAGACAAGGGGCTGCAGCTCTGGCTTGTTTTCTAATTATATTATCTGGCCCATGAGTGGGAGACAACTTCAAGAAAACCCTCTCCTAATGAGAGGAACCCAGGAGTCAGGGAGAGGAGGGGTGGGTGGTGGTTGGAGACAGAGGCCTGGTGCCCCGGGTGCAGTGGAAGTCTCTGGAAGACCAGGTGGAGGAGGCCGCACAGAGTGATGCCCAGGGTCACAGACCTGTCAGAGCTGCTGTTTGTTAGTTCAAGTCCTGCTCTGAGGTGCTCTGTGTCAGATCTGAGCGACAGGTGAGCTGGGAGTGCTCTGCAATGAGGGCTATGTGCACGGTTCCTGTGTGCCCAGCCCTGCCAAGGTACCTGCAAGGGTAGCTCTGTATCCTGGGAGGGGCCTGACCACGGGAGCCCCATGGACTGCAGAGGACCTGCCCAGGGAATCCCATATCCTGGGAGGGGCCTGAACACGAGAGCCCCGTGGGCTGGGGTGGGGGTAGGGTACCTGCCCAGGTGAGCTCCATATCCTGGGATTGGCCTGACCTCGAGAGCCCCATGGGCTGCTGGAGTCCTGGTAAAGGATGTCAGGACAGTCAGTGAAGCCACTGAGGATATACCTCCAGTAGTTCCTAAATCCTACACCCTGCTGGTCATTCTACCAACCACCAGGACTTGGTATTCTGTATTAGTCTTCACTGATGCCTTCTTTTGTATTCCATTAGTCCCAGAGTCACAAGAAATTTTGGCTTGTGAGTGACAGGACTCAACATACAACTAAAACAATACTTCCAGGCTGTCTTGCCCCAAGGGTTCAAAAATTCCCACACCATCTTTGGGGAAAGCTCAGCTAAAGACCTAAAAGTTCTACCTCTGGAAAAGGAAACACTCCTTCAATATTCAGACGACATTCTGATCGCCAGCCCTACTAAGGAGGCCTCAGAACTACCAAGCCAATAAAGGATAGAAGTTGTCCACGAAAAAGCTCAAGTATCACAGACTACGGTGACCTGCCTGGGCTTCATTCTCACAGAAGGTCGGAGAAGCCCATCCCAGGAAAGGGAAGAAACAATTTACAGCCTTACCCCTTTCTGAAACTAGAAGACAGCTTAGGGGTTCCTGGGGAAGCCAGGGTTTCCTGCCTCTGGATCCCTAACTACAGTCTACTAGCTGGGCCTCTATATGAAACACTGAAAGGAAAAGATGATGATCCTTTTGAATAGAATCCAGAAGTGGCCTTTCAAGAATGGAAAGAGCAGTCAATTCAGACCCTTGCCCTGGAACTCCCTAATTTAGCTAAACCCTTTGACCTTTACATTCCTGGTGAAAGGTGAATCGCCATTGGAGTATTAGTGCCAAAACTGGGACCACTTGAAATGGAACAATGCAAGAATGCCATCCAGGTAGGATAAACTATGGTCACCAAGGGGCTTGGCCCACCGCCACATCTGGCCAAGATACTGGTGGTATCTGAAAACCTGGAAATCAGCAGCCCAAAAGGCCACCTCCCTTCTAAGGGAAACGGACCCCACGTGGTGATCCTAACCCCCAACCATGCCCTGAAGTTGCAGGGTTTGCTCCGTGGGCACACTGACCTCGATTGAGGAGGCCCTCCAACTCCAACCTCCAGAGAGATAACCGGGGGCAACGGGGCACCATGACGACCCGTGTGACCATCACTTGACCTGGAGTTTCTCTCATAAAACAACAAGAGTGTGTCCCAAAAGAGTAGACTACTGCTTGCAGTACTTACTGTACCCAGAGGGGAGCTAATAATCTTGGCGGGGGAACCGTATATCATGCTGTCACCATAGAAAAGCCTACAGACACCCTGATGATGGTGGCCAATAAGACCGGCTGGACTCCTGTTTACTTCCAAAGGCTCTTGACTCAGTGACCATCATGATCCTTCATCACCACTGACCCTGGACTGTCTGGGAGCTGAGCGGGCAGGATCCTGACACCTGGTGCTGTTTTTACGTTAATTCAGGGGCCTAATGGAAGAAAGCGCAGACTGTTGGTCAGAGCATCTAGGCTGGCAGAAACGGTCAGTCAGAGCATCTAGGCTGGCAGAAACGGTCAGCCTAAGGTGGCCGAACAAATGTGGGGCGGAGTGAAACTGGACCTCACAGCGCCACTGCACATCTCCTTTCTGGACCCTTAAAGGTCATTAGAATCTATAACACTTCCAATACTGGTGCTCAGGTGGACGAGCAGGGAGGCAGGAGGCCTGGGGACAATCAACGTCACCTGGAGGCTGCTGGGGAGAAGTTCTGACCCTCGCCCACGGGTATGAAGCCTCCTAACTCAGCACTCAGCAGTTACAGAAGAAGGGTCTGCACCCGCAGCACTCCAAGAATGAGGAAAGGGACAAAAGGCAGAAGAGAAGTTTGTCCCAGGCAAAGCCCCTTAAAAATGCCTGGGAGATAAAAATAGAATCTGGGCAATAAAATAAAGTCTAACCATTTTTATCCTTTGTGCTTTGTCTAATTTCAGGTGCTCCTAGTGTCCCGCATACAGAGGTTCCACACCCGGCACTTCAGACCAGATTTCCTAGAGCAGAATGGCTCGATGACACTTCAGCTCCTGGGGCCCAGTTCAGACTCCGTGACATAGAGCCTGAGCTGCAGCCAACCAGGTCCTCGAGAGCTCAGCCCCCTCCCTCCCAGTGACTCTGACAGGATCTCTACACAGCAGCCCAGCCCACAGCCCACAGGGTAGCACCTCTCCATTCTCTGATCAAAATATAAAGTTTCCTTTGCTTTTGAACCAAACTCAGTCTCGATCTATTGGCTCCAATGACACTGGGCAGGGGGACACTTGTTGGCGTCCACTCTGGAGGATCAGTAACAGAAATTGAGAACATTGTAACTTCAATGAACAGATGTGTGAGCCAAACTGTAATTAACATAGAACAGTGTATAAGGCTCGGGTAAAATAAGATGTTTCTAACACTTCCATTTGATATTTCCATCACTTTCTTATAAGCAAGTTCAGTGAAAAGGTTTGTCTTCTTTGTCAGGTCAATATTAGAGAAACAAAGTGATTTCTTTCCAAGGATGTACATCTAATAATCTTGGTTAAAGCTTCAATCTTGTTTTAAATGCTTTTGCATTGAAAATGATACCTCTCTTTCAGCTCCCCCATTTCTGAGAAGCATAAAATCTTATAATTTATTATTACCAAAGGGAAATGGTAGGAGGAGGGATAAATTAACAGTTTGGGATTAACACATACACACTGCTATGTATGAAATCATCAGCAAGGAACTACTGTATAGCACAGGGAACTACACTCAATATTTTGCAATAACCTATAAGGGGAAATGATCTGAAAAAGAATAGATATTTTTATTGACATCATCCATCAATGACAGTAAAAATGGAATCTAAGGGAAGACAGTGGTGAGTGCTTCTGACCCTGAAGACTTCAATCATCTAAAGTTTGGACTCTGCCTACTTCCCAAGGCCCTTAATGAACATATGTGTAGCCGTAGCTTAAAAAATTCCCCAGTTTGGGTTGCGGAGAGACACTGATATTTAAAATCCCCTGGTGTTCTCCTCACATGAATGGGACCCTTCCTACACCTAAAACATGCCTGTCACACCCAGAGGATGGTATACCGTCTGATCGGGAAAAGTTTGGAAAAGGCATCTCATCTCCTCATCTCTTGGTGCTAGGGTTCACCACTCCAGCGTCTTTACTAACAGTCTCCCCACTTGGAGATGTCAGCACTGTCAACATCCTGTTGCATACAGTTTGGAATTTGTCCAGAGGATGAAGCAGAAGGAGGAGGAACAATGAGAGACAAGTCCTAGGTGTTCGGACAGGCACATGCCACTCTAATTTCCAATCAGGAAGACGAATTGACCAAAGGCTAGGGTTGCCCATGGAAACAGAATAGGGCTTGAGGAATCCTGATGCTTTGTGGCCAGTTCCCATAAACACAAGTTGGAAAATGGAACTCAGGGGCACTAAAATTCACGAAACTGCAGAATTGAAAATATCTATCACTGAAAAATGTCTTGAGGAAAGTCAGAGAAAAGGACTTGTAAGCAACGGAGAATGGCAGGAAAGGGATTGGAAGAGGTAGAAAGGACTCGCCATTAAGCACAAGAAAAGGGGCTGAACATTGCCAACATTGCAGTTGGCCAAAAAGGGTGTATGCGTCTTTTTCTGTATATATTCAAGAAAAGGGCATACACTTTTTTAGCCAACCAAACAGGTGGGCACTGGAAATCAATACTACAAAACATATCACTTTGCATCAGTCAGAAGAGCCGTCCTCATAAAGTGTAAACACCAGAAATGCAGGACAGGGCAAGGAGAAAAGGGAGCCCTGTGAGTCTTATAGTGGAAATGTATATTGCCAACGGTCACTCTGGATAAGTCTATTGTGTTTACTAAAGCATCTAAAAAATGAGCTACCGAGCACAGGGCACTTGCACTCATGGACGTATATCTTGGGAAAAACAAAAATCGAGAGGACACAGGCACCCCAATGTTTACCACCTCTCTGTTTAAAAGATCCTCGACTAGGATATAACTTAAAGTATCTGCAGAGAAAAAACGGACAGAGATGTGGTGCTTATGTAGAGTGGAATATTACTCAGCCTGGAAATCAATGAAATACGGCCAGTTATAACAACTCAAGAGGAGTTACGTGTGATCATTCGAAGTCACATAATTCAAAAAGAAAAAGACATAAGATATCACTAATACATGGAATGTTAACATGGCTACACATGAACTGAATTACAAAAGAGAAGAGGGTTTCAAATTAAGAAAACCAACTTATGCTTCCATAAGGGGAAAGGTGAGTTGGGGTGCTGCATAAAACCAGAGATTGAAATTAGCACAGATACCATTCCATAAGCCAAATATGTAATAGTCAAGACCTACTCCTTGCTCAACGAAATGGACTCCACACGCCATATTCAATGCCTAAGAATATACCGGATTAGTAAGAATCTTAAAACCCATGGACTTATATGTCTCCGTAACAGAATCAAGCGCGTGTACAGGGGCATAAACGAAGCAGTGAAAATCCGATAAATCCCATTATTAAAATAAATTTCAAAAACAAAACACAATGACAGTGAAATAGGAAGCAATTCTTAAATAATTCACTCAGGGCATGTGATGCAACCGGGATTTACCACATCTACACCCAGAGCTGGTTGAGACATAAGGCTGGACACTTCAGGCTGATAGCATTGGTGAGTTTCAGTGAACAAATGCAGATCCTTTGAAGTCATACTGCATGGTACCCAATCCAAGGGTCCCAACTCTCCAGGTTCAAGGGATTCTTTCTTCAGCTAAAACATGCGTGGGAAACGGCGAGTATGGCCCACCGTGTGATTAGGAAACGATTTAAAATGCATCTCAGTTTTCGTATCCTGGTCCTCGGGTACACCATTCCAGACGGTTTACTAACACTCTCCCCGCTTGGAGAGTCAGTGCCTTTAACCTCCTGTTTGGCACAGCTTGCAATTTCTGCGCAAGATGAACAGGAATAGGGAGAACCAATGAGAGACTAGCTATAGGTGTCTGCACGGACAAATGTAAGGCTCATTTCCCACCAGGAAGAGGAATTAACCAAAGGCTCAGCATGCCCTGCCGGAAACAGATTAGGGCCTGAAGCAATCCTGCGGTTTTGTGCCCAGCTCACAAGAAAGCGAGTTGAAGAAAGGAGCTCAGGGGCACTGTAATTCACAAACCTGCAGAGTTATAAATGACAGCTATCCTCAAAAAATATATTGAAGTAAGCCTGCGAAGGGGACTTGAAAGCGGGACAGAATTTCAGGAAAACGATTGCAGGGGGTAGACAGGAATTGCCCAGAAAGCATAGGAAAAGAGGCAGAACATCGACAATGCTGCACTTGGCCAAAAAGTGCGTATGCATTTTTTCCTGAATATATTCAGGAAAAAACGCATACGCCCTTTTTCGCAAACCAAGCAAGCCTGTAAAGGAAATCTGCACTACAATGAAGTCTAACTGCCCCCTGGGCAAAAGGGCCATGGGAAAAAAGTGTAAAATCCAGAAAGGTAGGACAGGATATGGAGAACAGGGAGCCTTGTTATGCTGATTGGCAGGATGTAAATTGCCAGCAGCCACCCTGGAGAAGTGTATGGTGTTTCCTGAAACACGTAAGAAACAAAGCAACACAGCCTATGGCACTTCCACTTATGGTCCTATAGCTTACGGAAATTAAAATCAAATACAGACAGCCACCCCAATATTTGGGACGGCTGTGTTCACAAGAAGCTCGTCTACAGTATCAGGTAAATATCCCAGAAAGCAAAAAATGGATAAAGAAGTTGTGGCACGTACGTGCAATGCAATATCACTCAGCAATGAAATCTGTGTCATCAGGCCCGTAGCGGCATAGAGAGTGGATGCAGGTACGGTGAATCTACGTGAACTACGTCACACAGAAAAAGAAACATCATAAGATATCACTAATACACGGAATGTAATCTGGACTACACATGAACTGAATTACAAAACAGAACAGGGTCTCAAATTAGAAAACCAACTAGTGCTTGCTTATGGGGAAAGGTGCGTTGGGGTGCTGCATAAAACCAGAGACTGAAATTGGCACAGATAACTTTCCATAAGCCAAATATGTAATAGACAAGACCTACTCCTTGCTCAACGAAATGGACACAACACCACATATTCAACGCCTAGGAATATACCTGACTAGGAAGAATCTTAAAACCCATGGATATATATGTCTCCATAACAGAATCAAGCGTGTGTACAGTGGCCGAAATGCAGCAGTGAAAATCCGATAAATCCCATTATCAAAATAAATTTCGAAAACAAAACACAAAGACAGTGAAATAGAGAGCGATTCTTAAATAATTCACTCAGGGCATGTGATGCAACCGGGATTGACCACATCTACACCCACAGCTGGTTGAGACATAAGGCTGGACACTTCAGGCTGATAGCAGTGGTGAGTTTCGGTGAGCAAATGCAGACCCTTTGAAGTCATACTGCATGGTACCCATTCCATGGGTCCCAACTCTCCTGGTTCAAGGGATTCTTCCTCCAGCTAAAACATGCATGGGAAACCCAGAGTATCGTCCACCGTGAGATTGGGAAACGATTTAAAATGCATCTCAGTTTTCGTATCCTGGTCCTCGGGTTCACCATTCCAGATGCTTTACTAACACTCTCCCTGCTTGGAGAGTCAGTGCCTTTAACCTCCTGTTTGGCACAGCTTGCAATTTCTGTGCAAGATGAACAGGAATAGGGAGAAACAATGAGAGACTAGCTGTAGGGGTCTGCACGGGCAAATGTAACGCTCATTTCCCACCAGGAAGAGGAATTAACCAAAGGCTCAGCATGCCCTGCCGGAAACAGATTAGGGCCTGAAGCAATCCTGCGGTTTTGTGCCCAGCTCACAAGAAAGCGAGTTGAAGAAAGGAGCTCAGGGGCACTGTAATTCACAAACCTGCAGAGTTATAAATGACAGCTATCCTCCAAAAATATATTGAAGTAAGCCTGCGAAGGGGACTTGAAAGCGGGGCAGAATTTCAGGAAAACGATTGCAGGGGTAGACTGAAATTGCCCTGAAAGCATAGGAAAAGAGGCAGAACGTCGACAATGATGCACTTGGCCAAAAAGTGCGTATGCATTTTTTCCTGAATATATTCAGGAAAAAACGCATACGCCCTTTTTGGCCAACCAAGCAAGCCTGTAAAGGAAATCTGCACCACAACGAAGTCTCACTGCCCCACGGGCAAAAGGGCCATCGGAAAAAAGTGTAAAATCCAGAAAGGTAGGACAGGATATGGAGAACAGGGAGCCTTGTTATGCTGATTGGCAGGATGTAAATTGCCAGCAGCCACCCTGGAGTAGTGTATGGTGTTTCCTGAAACACGTAAGAAACAAAGCAACACAGCCTATGGCACTTCTACTTATGGTCCTATAGCTTACGGTAATTAAAATCAAAAACAGACAGCCACCCCAATATTTGGGACGGCTGTGTTCACAAGAAGCTCGTCTACAGTATCAGGTAAATATCCCAGAAAGCAAAAATGGATAAAGAAGTTGTGGCACGTACGTACAATGCAATATCACTCAGCAATGAAATCTGTGTCATCAGGCCCGTAGCGGCATAGTGAGTGGATGCAGGTACGGTGATTCTACGTGAACTACGTCACACAGAAAAAGAAACATCATAAGATATCACTAATACACGGAATGTAAACTTGACTACACATGAACTGAATTACAAAACAGAACAGGGTCTCAAATTGAGAAAAGCAACTAGTGCTTGCTTATGGGGAAAGGTGCCTTGGGGTGCTGCATAAAACCAGAGACTGAAATTAGCACAGATAACTTTCCATAAGCCAAATATGTAATAGACAAGACCTACTCCTTGCTCAACGAAATGGAACCAACACCACATATTCAACGCCTAGGAATATACCTGACTAGGAAGAATCTTAAAACCCATGGATATATATGTCTCCATAAGAGAATCAAGCGTGTGTACAGCGGCCGATACGCAGCAGTGAAAATCCGATAAATCCCATTATCAAAATAAATTTCGAAAACAAAACACAAAGACAGTGAAATAGAGAGCGATTCTTAAATAATTCACTCAGGGCATGTGATGCAACCGGGATTGACCACATCTACACCCAGAGCTGGTTGAGACATAAGGCTGGACACTTCAGGCTGATAGCATTGGTGAGTTTCGGTGAGCAAATGCAGACCCTTTGAAGTCATACTGCATGGTACCCATTCCATGGGTCCCAACTCTCCAGGTTCAATGCATTCTTCCTCCAGCTAAAACATGCATGGGAAACCCAGAGTATCGTTCCCCGTGTGATTGGGAAACGATTTAAAATGCATCTCAGTTTTCGTATCCCGGTTCTCGGATTCACCATTCCAGATGCTTTACTAACACTCTCCCCGCTTGGAGAGTCAGTGCCTTTAACCTCCTGTTGGGCACAGCTTGCAATTTCTGTGCAAGATGAACAGGAATAGGGAGAACCAGTGAGAGACTAGCTGTAGGTGTCTGCACGGGCAAATGTAATGCTCATTGCCCACCAGGAAGAGGAATTAAACAAAGGCTCAGTGTGCCCTGCTGAAAACAGATTAGGGCCTGAAGCAATCCTGCGGTTTTGTGCCCAGCTCACAAGAAAGCGAGTTGAAGAAAGGAGCTCAGAGGCACTGTACTTCACAAACCTGCAGAGTTATAAATGACAGCTATCCTCCAAAAATATATTGAAGTAAGCCTGCGAAGGGGACTTGAAAGCGGGGCAGAATTTCAGGAAAACGATTGCAGGGGTAGACTGAAATTGCCCTGAAAGCATAGGAAAAGAGGCAGAACGTCGACAATGATGCACTTGGCCAAAAAGGGCGTATGCATTTTTTCCTGAATATATTCAGGAAAAAATGCATACGCCCTTTTTGGCCAACCAAGCAAGCCTGTAAAGGAAATCTGCACCACAACGAAGTCTCACTGCCCCACGGGCAAAAGGGCCATCGGAAAAAAGTGTAAAATCCAGAAAGCTAGGACAGGATATGGAGAACAGGGAGCCTTGTTATGCTGATTGGCAGGATGTAAATTGCCAGCAGCCACCCTGGAGTAGTGTATGGTGTTTCCTGAAACACGTAAGAAACAAAGCAACACAGCCTATGGCACTTCCACTTATGGTCCTATAGCTTACGGTAATTAAAATCAAAAACAGACAGCCACCCCAATATTTGGGACGGCTGTGTTCACAAGAAGCTCGTCTACAGTATCAGGTAAATATCCCAGAAAGCAAAAAATGGATAAAGAAGTTGTGGCACGTACGTACAATGCAATATCACTCAGCAATGAAATCTGTGTCATCAGGCCTGTAGCGGCATAGTGAGTGGATGCAGGTACGGTGATTCTACGTGAACTACGTCACACAGAAAAAGAAACATCATAAGATATCACTAATACACGGAATGTAAACTTGACTACACATGAACTGAATTACAAAACAGAACAGTGTCTCAAATTTAGAAAACCAACTTGTGCTTGCTTATGGGGAAAGGTGCCATGGGGTGCTGCATAAAACCAGAGACTGAAATTAGCACAGATAACATTCCATAAGACAAATATGTAATAGACAAGACCTACTCCTTGCTCAACGAAATGGACTCAACACCACATATTCAACGCCTAGGAATATACCTGACTAGGAAGAATCTTAAAACCCATGGATATATATGTCTCCGTAAGAGAATCAAGCGTGTGTACAGCGGCCGAAACGCAGCAGTGAAAATCCGATAAATCCCATTATCAAAATAAATTTCGAAAACAAAACACAAAGACAGTGAAATAGAGAGCAATTCTTAAATAATTCACTCAGGGCATGTGATGCAACCGGGATTGACCACATCTACACCCAGAGCTGTTTGAGACATAAGGCTGGACACTTCAGGCTGATAGCACTGGTGAGTTTCGGTGAGCAAATGCAGACCCTTTGAAGTCATACTGCATGGTACCCATTCCATGGGTCCCAACTCTCCAGGTTCAAGGGATTCTTCCTCCAGCTAAAACATGCATGGGAAACCCAGAGTATCGTCCACCGTGTGATTGGGAAACGATTTAAAATGCATCTCAGTTTTCGTATCCTGGTCCTCGGGTTCACCATTCCAGATGCTTTACTAACACTCTCCCTGCTCGGAGAGTCAGTGCCTTTAACCTCCTGTTTGGCACAGCTTGCAAATTCTGTGCAAGATGAACAGGAATAGGGAGAACCAATGAGAGACTAGCTGTAGGTGTCTGCACGGGCAAATGTAACGCTCATTTCCCACCAGGAAGAGGAATTAACCAAAGGCTCAGCATGCCCTGCCGGAAACAGATTAGGGCCTGAAGCAATCCTGCGGTTTTGTGCCCAGCTCACAAGAAAGCGAGTTGAAGAAAGGAGCTCAGGGGCACTGTAATTCACAAACCTGCAGAGTTATAAATGACAGCTATCCTCCAAAAATATATTGAAGTAAGCCTGCGAAGGGGACTTGAATGCAGGGCAGAATTTCAGGAAAACGATTGCAGGGGGTAGACTGGAATTGCCCTGAAAGCATAGGAAAAGAGGCACAACGTCGACAATGATGCACTTGGCCAAAAAGGGCGTATGCGTTTTTTCCTGAATATATTCAGGAAAAAACGCATACGCCCTTTTTGGCCAACCAAGCAAGCCTGTAAAGGAAATCTGCACTACAATGAAGTCTCACTGGCCCCCGGGCAAAAGGGCCATCTGAAAAAAGTGTAAAATCCAGAAATGTAGGACAGGATATGGAGAACAGGGAGCTTTGTTATGCTGATTGGCAGGATGTAAATTGCCAGCAGCCACCCTGGAGAAGTGTATGGTGTTTCCTGAAACACGTAAGAAACAAAGCAACACAGCCTATGGCAATTGCACTTATGGTCCTATTCCTTAGGGAAATTAAAATCAAAAACAGAGAGCCACCCCAAAGTTTGGGACGGCTGTGTTCACAAGAAGCTCGTCTACAGTACCAGGTAAATATCCCAGAAAGCAAAAAATGGATAAAGAAGTTGTGGCACGTACGTGCAATGCAGTATAACTCAGCAATGAAATCTGTGTCATCAGGCCCGTAGCGGCATAGTGAATGCATGCAGGTACGGTGATTCTACGTGAACTACGTCACACAGAAAAAGAAACATCATAAGATATCACTAATACACGGAATGTAAACTTGACTACACACGAACTGAATTACAAAACAGAACAGGGTCTCAAATTTAGAAAACCAACAAGTGCTTGCTTATGGGGAATGGTGCCATGGGGTGCTGCATAAAACCAGAGACTGAAATTAGCACAGATAACATTCCATAAGCTAAATATGTAATAGACAAGACCTACTCCTTGCTCAACGAAATGGACTCAACACCACATATTCAACGCCTAGGAATATACCTGACTAGGAAGAATCTTAAAACCCATGGATATATATGTCTCCGTAAGAGAATCAAGCGTGTGTACAGCGGCCGAAACGCAGCAGTGAAAATCCGATAAATCCCATTATCAAAATAAATTTCGAAAACAAAACACAAAGACAGTGAAATAGAGAGCAATTCTTAAATAATTCACTCAGCGCATGTGATGCAACCGGGATGGACCACATCTACACCCAGAGCTGGTTGACACATAAGGCTGGACACTTCAGTCTGATAGCATTGGTGAGTTTCGGTGAGCAAATGCAGACCCTTTGAATTAATACTGCATGGTACCCATTCCATGGGTCCCAACTCTTCAGGTTCAAGGGATTCTTCCTCCAGCTAAAACATGCATGGGAAACCCAGAGTATCGTCCACCGTGTGATTGGGAAACGATTAAAATGCATCTCAGTTTTCGTATCCCGGTCCTCGGGTTCACCATTCCAGATGCTTTACTAACACTCTCCCCGCTTGGAGAGTCAGTGCCTTTAACCTCCTGTTTGGCACAGCTTGCAATTTCCGTGCAAGATGAACAGGAATAGGGAGAACCAATGAGAGACTAGCTGTAGGTGTCTGCACGGGCATAGGTAACGCTCATTTCCCACCAGGAAGAAGAATTAACCAAAGGCTCAGCATGCCCTGCCGGAAACAGATTACGGCCTGAAGCAATCCTGCGGTTTTGTGCCCAGCTCACAAGAAAGCGAGTTGAAGAAAGGAGCTCAGGGGCACTGTAATTCACAAACCTGCAGAGTTATAAATGACAGCTATCCTCCTAAAATATATTGAAGTAAGCCTGCGAAGGGGACTTGAAAGCGGGGCAGAATTTCAGGAAAACAATTGCAGGGGGTAGACTGGAATTGCCCTGAAAGCATAGGAAAAGAGGCAGAACGTTGAAAATGATGCACTTGGCCAAAAAGGGCGTATGCGTTTTTTCCTGAATATATTCAGGAAAAAACGCATACGCCCTTTTTGGCCAACCAAGCAAGTCTGTAAAGGAAATCTGCACCACAACGAAGTCTCACTGCCCTCCGGGCAAAAGGGCCATCGGAAAAAAGTGTAAAATCCAGAAAGGTAGGACAGGATATGGAGAACAGGGAGCCTTGTTATGCTGATTGGCAGGATGTAAATTGCCAGCAGCCACCCTGGAGAAGTGTATGGTGTTTCCTGAAACACGTAAGAAACAAAGCAACACAGCCTATGGCACTTCCACTTATGGTCCTATAGCTTACGGAAATTAAAATCAAAAACAGACAGCCACCCCAATATTTGGGACGGCTGTGTTCACAAGAAGCTCGTCTACAGTATCAGGTAAATATCCCAGAAAGCAAAAAATGGATAAAGAAGTTGTGGCACGTACGTACAATGCAATATCACTCAGCAATGAAATCTGTGTCATCAGGCCCGTAGCGGCATAGAGAGTGGATGCAGGTACGGTGAATCTACGTGAACTACCTCACGCAGAAAAAGAAACATCATAAGATATCACTAATACACGGAATGTAATCTGGACTACACATGAACTGAATTACAAAACAGAACAGGGTCTCAAATTTAGAAAACCAACTAGTGCTTGCTTATGGGGAAAGGTGCGTTGGGGTGCTGCATAAAACCAGAGACTGAAATTGGCACAGATAACTTTCCATAAGCCAAATATGTAATAGACAAGACCTACTCCTTGCTCAACGAAATGGACACAACACCACATATTCAACGCCTAGGAATATACCTGACTAGGAAGAATCTTAAAACCCATGGATATATATGTCTCCATAACAGAATCAAGCGTGTGTACAGTGGCCGAAATGCAGCAGTGAAAATCCGATAAATCCCATTATCAAAATAAATTTCGAAAACAAAACACAAAGACAGTGAAATAGAGAGCAATTCTTAAATAATTCACTCAGGGCATGTGATGCAACCGGGATTGACCACATCTACACCCACAGCTGGTTGAGACATAAGGCTGGACACTTCAGGCTGATAGCAGTGGTGAGTTTCGGTGAGCAAATGCAGACCCTTTGAAGTCATACTGCATGGTACCCATTCCATGGGTCCCAACTCTCCTGGTTCAAGGGATTCTTCCTCCAGATAAAACATGCATGGGAAACCCAGAGTATCGTCCACCGTGAGATTGGGAAACGATTTAAAATGCATCGCAGTTTTCGTATCCTGGTCCTCGGGTTCACCATTCCAGATGCTTTACTAACACTCTCCCTGCTTGGAGAGTCAGTGCCTTTAACCTCCTGTTTGGCACAGCTTGCAATTTCTGTGCAAGATGAACAGGAATAGGGAGAAACAATGAGAGACTAGCTGTAGGGGTCTGCACGGGCAAATGTAACGCTCATTTCCCACCAGGAAGAGGAATTAACCAAAGGCTCAGCATGCCCTGCCGGAAACAGATTAGGGCCTGAAGCAATCCTGCGGTTTTGTGCCCAGCTCACAAGAAAGCGAGTTGAAGAAAGGAGCTCAGGGGCACTGTAATTCACAAACCTGCAGAGTTATAAATGACAGCTATCCTCCAAAAATATATTGAAGTAAGCCTGCGAAGGGGACTTGAAAGCGGGGCAGAATTTCAGGAAAACGATTGCAGGGGTAGACTGAAATTGCCCTGAAAGCATAGGAAAAGAGGCAGAACGTCGACAATGATGCACTTGGCCAAAAAGGGCGTATGCATTTTTTCCTGAATATATTCAGGAAAAAACGCATACGCCCTTTTTGGCCAACCAAGCAAGCCTGTAAAGGAAATCTGCACCACAACGAAGTCTCACTGCCCCACGGGCAAAAGGGCCATCGGAAAAAAGTGTAAAATCCAGAAAGGTAGGACAGGATATGGAGAACAGGGAGCCTTGTTATGCTGATTGGCAGGATGTAAATTGCCAGCAGCCACCCTGGAGTATTGTATGGTGTTTCCTGAAACACGTAAGAAACAAAGCAACACAGCCTATGGCACTTCTACTTATGGTCCTATAGCTTACGGTAATTAAAATCAAAAACAGACAGCCACCCCAATATTTGGGACGGCTGTGTTCACAAGAAGCTCGTCTACAGTATCAGGTAAATATCCCAGAAAGCAAAAATGGATAAAGAAGTTGTGGCACGTACGTACAATGCAATATCACTCAGCAATGAAATCTGTGTCATCAGGCCCGTAGCGGCATAGTGAGTGGATGCAGGTATGGTGATTCTACGTGAACTACGTCACACAGAAAAAGAAACATCATAAGATATCACTAATACACGGAATGTAAACTTGACTACACATGAACTGAATTACAACACAGAACAGGGTCTCAAATTTAGAAAAGCAACTAGTGCTTGCTTATGGGGAAAGGTGCCTTGGGGTGCTGCATAAAACCAGAGACTGAAATTAGCACAGATAACTTTCCATAAGCCAAATATGTAATAGACAAGACCTACTCCTTGCTCAACGAAATGGAACCAACACCACATATTCAACGCCTAGGAATATACCTGACTAGGAAGAATCTTAAAACCCATGGTTATATATGTCTCCATAAGAGAATCAAGCGTGTGTACAGCGGCCGATACGCAGCAGTGAAAATCCGATAAATCCCATTATCAAAATAAATTTCGAAAACAAAACACAAAGACAGTGAAATAGAGAGCGATTCTTAAATAATTCACTCAGGGCATGTGATGCAACCGGGATTGACCACATCTACACCCAGAGCTGGTTGAGACATAAGGCTGGACACTTCAGGCTGATAGCATTGGTGAGTTTCGGTGAGCAAATGCAGACCCTTTGAAGTCATACTGCATGGTACCCATTCCATGGGTCCCAACTCTCCAGGTTCAAGGCATTCTTCCTCCAGCTAAAACATGCATGGGAAACCCAGAGTATCGTTCCCCGTGTGATTGGGAAACGATTTAAAATGCATCTCAGTTTTCGTATCCCGGTTCTCGGATTCACCATTCCAGATGCTTTACTAACACTCTCCCCGCTTGGAGAGTCAGTGCCTTTAACCTCCTGTTGGGCACAGCTTGCAATTTCTGTGCAAGATGAACAGGAATAGGGAGAACCAGTGAGAGACTAGCTGTAGGTGTCTGCACGGGCAAATGTAATGCTCATTGCCCACCAGGAAGAGGAATTAAACAAAGGCTCAGTGTGCCCTGCTGAAAACAGATTAGGGCCTGAAGCAATCCTGCGGTTTTGTGCCCAGCTCACAAGAAAGCGAGTTGAAGAAAGGAGCTCAGAGGCACTGTACTTCACAAACCTGCAGAGTTATAAATGACAGCTATCCTCCAAAAATATATTGAAGTAAGCCTGCGAAGGGGACTTGAAAGCGGGGCAGAATTTCAGGAAAACGATTGCAGGGGTAGACTGAAATTGCCCTGAAAGCATAGGAAAAGAGGCAGAACGTCGACAATGATGCACTTGGCCAAAAAGGGCGTATGCATTTTTTCCTGAATATATTCAGGAAAAAATGCATACGCCCTTTTTGGCCAACCAAGCAAGCCTGTAAAGGAAATCTGCACCACAACGAAGTCTCACTGCCCCACGGGCAAAAGGGCCATCGGAAAAAAGTGTAAAATCCAGAAAGCTAGGACAGGATATGGAGAACAGGGAGCCTTGTTATGCTGATTGGCAGGATGTAAATTGCCAGCAGCCACCCTGGAGTAGTGTATGGTGTTTCCTGAAACACGTAAGAAACAAAGCAACACAGCCTATGGCACTTCCACTTATGGTCCTATAGCTTACGGTAATTAAAATCAAAAACAGACAGCCACCCCAATATTTGGGACGGCTGTGTTCACAAGAAGCTCGTCTACAGTATCAGGTAAATATCCCAGAAAGCAAAAAATGGATAAAGAAGTTGTGGCACGTACGTACAATGCAATATCACTCAGCAATGAAATCTGTGTCATCAGGCCTGTAGCGGCATAGTGAGTGGATGCAGGTACGGTGATTCTACGTGAACTACGTCACACAGAAAAAGAAACATCATAAGATATCACTAATACACGGAATGTAAACTTGACTACACATGAACTGAATTACAAAACAGAACAGGGTCTCAAATTTAGAAAACCAACTTGTGCTTGCTTATGGGGAAAGGTGCCATGGGGTGCTGCATAAAACCAGAGACTGAAATTAGCACAGATAACATTCCATAAGACAAATATGTAATAGACAAGACCTACTCCTTGCTCAACGAAATGGACTCAACACCACATATTCAACGCCTAGGAATATACCTGACTAGGAAGAATCTTAAAACCCATGGATATATATGTCTCCGTAAGAGAATCAAGCGTGTGTACAGCGGCCGAAACGCAGCAGTGAAAATCCGATAAATCCCATTATCAAAATAAATTTCGAAAACAAAACACAAAGACAGTGAAATAGAGAGCAATTCGTAAATAATTCACTCAGGGCATGTGATGCAACCGGGATTGACCACATCTACACCCAGAGCTGGTTGAGACATAAGGCTGGACACTTCAGGCTGATAGCACTGGTGAGTTTCGGTGAGCAAATGCAGACCCTTTGAAGTCATACTGCATGGTACCCATTCCATGGGTCCCAACTCTCCAGGTTCAAGGCATTCTTCCTCCAGCTAAAACATGCATGGGAAACCCAGAGTATCGTCCACCGTGTGATTGGGAAACGATTTAAAATGCATCTCAGTTTTCGTATCCTGGTCCTCGGGTTCACCATTCCAGATGCTTTACTAACACTCTCCCTGCTCGGAGAGTCAGTGCCTTTAACCTCCTGTTTGGCACAGCTTGCCATTTCTGTGCAAGATGAACAGGAATAGGGAGAACCAATGAGAGACTAGCTGTAGGTGTCTGCACGGGCAAATGTAACGCTCATTTCCCACCAGGAAGAGGAATTAACCAAAGGCTCAGCATGCCCTGCCGGAAACAGATTAGGGCCTGAAGCAATCCTGCGGTTTTGTGCCCAGCTCACAAGAAAGCGAGTTGAAGAAAGGAGCTCAGGGGCACTGTAATTCACAAACCTGCAGAGTTATAAATGACAGCTATCCTCCAAAAATATATTGAAGTAAGCCTGCGAAGGGGACTTGAATGCAGGGCAGAATTTCAGGAAAACGATTGCAGGGGGTAGACTGGAATTGCCCTGAAAGCATAGGAAAAGAGGCACAACGTCGACAATGATGCACTTGGCCAAAAAGGGCGTATGCGTTTTTTCCTGAATATATTCAGGAAAAAACGCATACGCCCTTTTTGGCCAACCAAGCAAGCCTGTAAAGGAAATCTGCACTACAATGAAGTCTCACTGGCCCCCGGGCAAAAGGGCCATCGGAAAAAAGTGTAAAATCCAGAAATGTAGGACAGGATATGGAGAACAGGGAGCCTTGTTATGCTGATTGGCAGGATGTAAATTGCCAGCAGCCACTCTGGAGAAGTGTATGGTGTTTCCTGAAACACGTAAGAAACAAAGCAACACAGCCTATGGCAATTGCACTTATGGTCCTATTCCTTAGGGAAATTAAAATCAAAAACAGAGAGCCACCCCAAAGTTTGGGACGGCTGTGTTCCCAAGAAGCTCGTCTACAGTACCAGGTAAATATTCCAGAAAGCAAAAAATGGATAAAGAAGTTGTGGCACGTACGTGCAATGCAGTATAACTCAGCAATGAAATCTGTGTCATCAGGCCCGTAGCGGCATAGTGAATGGATGCAGGTACGGTGATTCTACGTGAACTACGTCACACAGAAAAAGAAACATCATAAGATATCACTAATACACGGAATGTAAACTTGACTACACATGAACTGAATTACAAAACAGAACAGGGTCTCAAATTTAGAAAAGCAACTAGTGCTTGCTTATAGGGAAAGGTGCCTTGGGGTGCTGCATAAAACCAGAGACTGAAATTAGCACAGATAACTTTCCATAAGCCAAATATGTAATAGACAAGACCTACTCCTTGCTCAACGAAATGGACCCAAAACCGCATATTCAACGCCTAGGAATATACCTGACTAGGAAGAATCTTAAAACCCATGGATATATATGTGTCCATAAGAGAATCAAGCGTGTGTACAGCGGCCGAAACGCAGCAGTGAAAATCCGATAAATCCCATTATCAAAATATATTTCGAAAACAAAACACAAAGACAGTGAAATAGAGAGCAATTCTTAAATAATTCACTCAGGGCATGTGATGCAACCGGGATTGACCACATCTACACCCAGAGCTGGTTGAGACATAAGGCTGGACACTTCAGGCTGATAGCATTGGTGAGTTTCGGTGAGCAAATGCAGACCCTTTGAAGTCATACTGCATGGTACCCATTCCATGGGTCCCAACTCTCCAGGTTCAAGGGATTCTTCCACCAGCTAAAACATGAATGGGAAACCCAGAGTATCGTCCACCGTGTGATTGGGAAACGATTTAAAATGCATCTCAGTTTTCGTATCCTGGTCCTCGGGTTCACCATTCCAGATGCTTTACTAACACTCTCCCCGCTTAGGGAGTCAGTGCCGTTAACCTCCTCTTTGGAACAGCTTGCAATTTCTGTGCAAGATGAACAGGAATATGGAGAACCAATGAGAGACTAGCTGTAGGTGTCTGCACGGGCAAATGTAACGCTCATTGCCCACCAGGAAGAGGAATTAAACAAAGGCTCATTGTGCCCTGCTGGAAACAGATTAGGGCCTGAAGCAATCCTGCGGTTTTGTGCCCAGCTCACAAGAAAGCGAGTTGAAGAAAGGAGCTCAGGGGCACTGTAATTCACAGACCTGCAGAGTTATAAATGACAGCTATCTTCCAAAAGTATATTGAAGTAAGCCTGCGTAGGGGACTTGAAAGCGGGGCAGAATTTCAGGAAAACGATTGCAGGGGGTAGACTGGAATTGCCCTGAAAGCATAGGAAAAGAGGCACAACGTCGACAATGATGCACTTGGCCAAAAAGGGCGTATGCGTTTTTTCCTGAATATATTCAGAGAAAAACGCATACGCCCTTTTTGGCCAACCAAGCAAGCCTGTAAAGGAAATCTGCACTACAATGAAGTCTCACTGCCCCCCGGGCAAGAGGGCCATCTGAAAAAAGTGTAAAATCCAGAAAGGTAGGACAGGATATGGAGAACAGGGAGCCTTGTTATGCTGATTGGCAGGATGTGAATTGCCAACAGCCACCCTGGAGAAGTGTATGGTGTTTCCTGAAACACGTAAGAAATAAAGCAACACAGCCTATGGCAATTGCACTTATGGTCCTATTCCTTAGGGAAATTAAAATCAAAAACAGGGAGCCACCCCAAAGTTTGGGACGGCAGTGTTCACAAGAAGCTCGTCTACAGTACCAGGTAAATATCCCGGAAAGCAAAAAATGGATAAAGAAGTTGTGGCACGTACGTACAATGCAATATCACTCAGCAATTAAATCTGTGTCATCAGGCCCGTAGTGGCATAGTGAGTGGATGCAGGTACGGTGATTTTACGAGAACTACGTCACACAGAAAAAGAAACATCATAAGATATCACTAATGCACGGAATGTAAACTTGACTACACATGAACTGAATTACAAAACAGAACAGGGTCTCAAATTTAGAAAACCAACTAGTGCTTGCTTATCGGGAAAGGTGCCTTGGGGTGCTGCATAAAACCAGAGACTGAAATTAGCACAGATAACTTTCCATTAGCCAAATATGTAATAGACAAGACCTACTACTTGCTCAACGAAATGGACCCAACACGACATATTCAACGCCTAGGAATATACCTGACTAGGAAGAATCTTAAAACCCATGGATATATATGTCTCCGTAAGAGAATGAAGCGTGTATACAGCGGGCGAAATGCAGCAGTGAAAATACGATAAATCCCATTATCAAAATAAATTTCGAAAACAAAACACAAAGACAGTGAAATAGAGAGCAATTCTTAAATAATTCACTCAGGGCATGTGATGCAACCGGGATTTACCACATCTACACCCAGAGCTGGTTGAGACATAAGGCTGGACACTTCAGGCTGATAGCATTGGTGAGTTTCGGTGAGCAAATGCAGACCCTTTGAAGTCATACTGCATGTTACCCATTCCATGGGTCCCAACTCTCCAGGTTCAAGGGATTCTTCCTCCAGCTAAAACATGCATGGGAAACCCAGAGTATCATCCACCGTGTGATTGGGAAATGATTTAAAATGCATCTCAGTTTTCGTATCCTGGTTCTCGGGTTCACCATTCCAGATGCTTTACTAAAACTCTCCCCGCTTGGAGAATCAGTGCCTTTAACCTCCTGTTTGGCACAGCTTGCAATTTCTGTGCAAGATGAACAGGAATAGGGAGAACCAATGAGAGACTAGCTGTAGGTGTCTGCACGGGCAAATGTAACGCTCATTTCCCACCAGGAAGAGGAATTAACCAAAGGCTCAGCATGCCCTGCCGGAAACAGATTAGGGCCTGAAGCAATCCTGCGGTTTTGTGCCCAGCTCACAAGACAGCGAGTTGAAGAAAGGAGCTCAGGGGCACTGTAATTCACAAACCTGCAGAGTTATAAATGACAGCTATCCTCCAAAAATATATTGAAGTAAGCCTGCGAATGGGAGTTGAAAGCAGGGCAGAATTTCAGGAAAACGATTGCAGGGGGTAGACTGGAATTGCCCTGAAAGCATAGGAAAAGAGGCAGAACGTCGACAATGATGCACTTGGCCAAAAAGGGCGTATGCGTTTTTTCCTGAATATATTCAGGAAAAAACGCATATGCCCTTTTTGGCCAACCAAGCAAGCCTGTAAAGGAAATCTGCACTACAATGAAGTCTCACTGCCCCCCGGGCAAAAGGGCCATCTGAAAAAAGTGTAAAATCCAGAAATGTAGGACAGGATATGGAGAACAGGGAGCCATGTTATGCTGATTGGCAGGATGTAAATTGCCAACAACCTCCCTGGAGAAGTGTATGGTGTTTCCTGAAACACGTAAGAAACAAAGCAACACAGCCTATGGCACTTCCACTTATGGTCCTATAGCTTACGGAAATTAAAATCAAAAACAGACAGCCACCCCAATATTTGGGACGGCTGTGTTCACAAGAAGCTCGTCTACAGTATCAGGTAAATATCCCAGAAAGCAAAAAATGGATAAAGAAGTTGTGGCACGTACGTACAATGCAATATCACTCAGCAATGAAATCTGTGTCATCAGGCCTGTAGCGGCATAGTGAGTGGATGCAGGTATGGTGATTCTACGTGAACTAGGTCACACAGAAAAAGAAACATCATAAGATATCACTAATACACGGAATGTAAACTTGACTACACATGAACTGAATTACAAAACAGAACAGGGTCTCAAATTTAGAAAACCAACTAGTGCTTGCTTATGGGGAAAGGTGCGTAGGGGTGCTGCATAAAACCAGAGACTGAAATTAGCACAGATAACTTTCCATAAGCCAAATATGTAATAGACAAGACCTACTCCTTGCTCAACGAAATGGACCCAAAACCACATATTCAACGCCTAGGAATATACCTGACTAGGAAGAATCTTAAAACCCATGGATATATATGTCTCCGTAAGAGAATCAAGCGTGTGTACAGCGGCCGAAACGCAGCAGTGAAAATCCGATAAATCCCATTATCAAAATAAATTTCGAAACAAAACACAAAGACAGTGAAATAGAGAGAAATTCTTAAATAATTCATCAGGGAATGTGATGCAACCGGGATTGACCACATCTACACCCAGAGCTGGTTGACACATAAGGCTGGACACTTCAGGCTGATAGCATTGGTGAGTTTCGGTGAGCAAATGCAGACCCTTTGAAGTCATACTGCATGGTACCCATTCCATGGGTCCCAACTCTCCAGGTTCAAGGCATTCTTCCTCCAGCTAAAACATGCATGGGAAACCCAGAGTATCAACCACCGTGTGATTGGGAAACGATTTAAAATGCATCTCAGTTTTTGTATCCTGGTCCTCTGGTTCACCATTCCAGATGCTTTACTAACACTCTCCCTGCTCGGAGAGTCAGTGCCTTTAACCTCCTGTTTGGCACAGCTTGCAATTTCTGTGCAAGATGAACAGGAATATGGAGAACCAATGAGAGACTAGCTGTAGGTGTCTGCACGGGCAAATGTAACGCTCATTTCCCACCAGGAAGAGGAATTAACCAAAGGCTCAGCATGCCCTGCCGGAAACAGATTAGGGCCTGAAGCAATCCTGCGGTTTTGTGCCCAGCTCACAAGACAGCGAGTTGAAGAAAGGAGCTCAGGGGCACTGTAATTCACAAACCTGCAGAGTTATAAATGACAGCTATCCTCCAAAAATATATTGAAGTAAGCCTGCGAATGGGAGTTGAAAGCAGGGCAGAATTTCAGGAAAACGATTGCAGGGGGTAGACTGGAATTGCCCTGAAAGCATAGGAAAAGAGGCAGAACGTCGACAATGATGCACTTGGCCAAAAAGGGCGTATGCGTTTTTTCCTGAATATATTCAGGAAAAAACGCATATGCCCTTTTTGGCCAACCAAGCAAGCCTGTAAAGGAAATCTGCACTACAATGAAGTCTCACTGCCCCCCGGGCAAAAGGGCCATCTGAAAAAAGTGTAAAATCCAGAAATGTAGGACAGGATATGGAGAACAGGGAGCCATGTTATGCTGATTGGCAGGATGTAAATTGCCAACAACCTCCCTGGAGAAGTGTATGGTGTTTCCTGAAACACGTAAGAAACAAAGCAACACAGCCTATGGCACTTCCACTTATGGTCCTATAGCTTACGGAAATTAAAATCAAAAACAGACAGCCACCCCAATATTTGGGACGGCTGTGTTCACAAGAAGCTCGTCTACAGTATCAGGTAAATATCCCAGAAAGCAAAAAATGGATAAAGAAGTTGTGGCACGTACGTACAATGCAATATCACTCAGCAATGAAATCTGTGTCATCAGGCCCGTAGCGGCATAGTGAGTGGATGCAGGTATGGTGATTCTACGTGAACTAGGTCACACAGAAAAAGAAACATCATAAGATATCACTAATACACGGAATGTAAACTTGACTACACATGAACTGAATTACAAAACAGAACAGGGTCTCAAATTTAGAAAACCAACTAGTGCTTGCTTATGGGGAAAGGTGCGTAGGGGTGCTGCATAAAACCAGAGACTGAAATTAGCACAGATAACTTTCCATAAGCCAAATATGTAATAGACAAGACCTACTCCTTGCTCAACGAAATGGACCCAAAACCACATATTCAACGCCTAGGAATATACCTGACTAGGAAGAATCTTAAAACCCATGGATATATATGTCTCCGTAAGAGAATCAAGCGTGTGTACAGCGGCCGAAACGCAGCAGTGAAAATCCGATAAATCCCATTATCAAAATAAATTTCGAAACAAAACACAAAGACAGTGAAATAGAGAGAAATTCTTAAATAATTCATCAGGGAATGTGATGCAACCGGGATTGACCACATCTACACCCAGAGCTGGTTGACACATAAGGCTGGACACTTCAGGCTGATAGCATTGGTGAGTTTCGGTGAGCAAATGCAGACCCTTTGAAGTCATACTGCATGGTACCTATTCCATGGGTCCCAACTCTTCAGGTTCAAGGGATTCTTCCTCCAGCTACAACATGCATGGGAAACCCACAGTATGGTCCACCGTGTGATTGGGAAACAATTTACAATGCATCTCAGTTTTCGTATCCTGGTCCTCGGGTTCACCATTCCAGATGCTTTACTAACACTCTCCCTGGTCGGAGAGTCAGTGCCTTTAACCTCCTGTTTGGCACAGCTTGCAATTTCTGTGCAAGATGAACAGGAATAGGGAGAACCAATGAGAGACTAGCTGTAGGTGTCTGCACGGGCAAATGTAACGCTCATTTCCCACCAGGAAGAGGAATTAACCAAAGGCTCAGCATGCTCTGCCGGAAACAGATTAGGGCCTGAAGCAATCCTGCGGTTTTGTGCCCAGCTCACAAGAAAGCGAGTTGAAGAAAGGAGCTCAGGGGCACTGTAATTCACAAACCTGCAGAGTTATAAATGACAGCTATCCTCCAAAAATATATTGAAGTAAGCCTGCGAAGGGGACTTGAAAGCGGGGCTGAATTTCAGGAAAACGATTGCAGGGGGTAGACTGGAATTGCCCTGAAAGCATAGGAAAAGAGGCACAACGTCGACAATGATGCACTTGGCCAAAAAGGGCGTATGCGTTTTTTCCTGAATATATTCAGGAAAAAACGCATACGCCCTTTTTGGCCAACCAAGCAAGCCTGTAAAGGAAATCTGCACTAAAATGAAATCTCACTGCCCCCCCGGGCAAAAGGGCCATCTGAAAAAAGTGTAAAATCCAGAAAGGTAGGACAGGATATGGAGAACAGGGAGCCTTGTTATGCTGATTGGCAGGATGTAAATTGCCAACAGCCACCCTGGAGAAGTGTATGGTGTTTCCTGAAACACGTAAGAAACAAAGCAACACAGCCTATGGCACTTCCACTTATGGTCCTATAGCTTACGGAAATTAAAATCAAAAACAGACAGCCACCCCAATATTTGGGACGGCTGTGTTCACAAGAAGCTCGTCTACAGTATCAGGTATATATCCCAGAAAGCAAAAAATGGATAAAGAAGTTGTGGCACGTACGTACAATGCAATATCACTCAGCAATGAAATCTGTGTCATCAGGCCCGTAGCGGCATAGTGAGTGGATGCAGGTATGGTGATTCTACGTGAACTACGTCACACAGAAAAAGAAACATCATAAGATATCACTAATACACGGAATGTAAACTTGACTACACATGAACTGAATTGCAAAACAGAACAAGGTCTCAAATTTAGAAAACCAACTTGTGCTTGCTTATGGGGAAAGGTGCCTTGGGGGGCTGCATAAAACCAGAGACTGAAATTAGCACAGATAACTTTCCATAAGCCAAATATGTAATAGACAAGACCTACTCCTTGCTCAACGAAATGGAACCAACACCACATATTCGACGGCTAGGAATATACCTGACTAGGAAGAATCTAAAAACCCATGGATATATATGTCTCCGTAAGAGAATCAAGCGTGTGTACAGCGGCCGAAACGCAGCAGTGAAAATCCGAAAAATCCCATTATCAAAATAAATTTCGAAAACAAAACACAAAGACAGTGAAATAGAGAGCAATTCTTAAATAATTCACTCAGGGCATGTGATGCAACCGGGATTGACCACATCTACACCCAGAGCTGGTTGAGACATAAGGCTGGACACTTCAGGCTGATAGCATTGGTGAGTTTCGGTGAGCAAATGCAGACCCTTTGAAGTCATACTGCATGGTACCCTTTCCATGGGTCCCAACTCTCCAGGTTCAAGGGATTCTTCCTCCAGCTAAAACATGCATGGGAAACCCAGAGTATCGTCCACCGTGTGATTGGGAAACGATTTAAAATGCATCTCAGTTTTCGTATCCTGGTCCTCGGGTTCACCATTCCAGATGCTTTACTAACACTCTCCCCGCATGGAGAGTCAGTGCCTTTAACCTCCTGTTTGGCACAGCTTGCAATTTCTGTGCAAGATGAACAGGAATAGGGAGAACCAATGAGAGACTAGCTGTAGGTGTCTGCACGGGCAAATGTAACGCTCATTGCCCACCAGGAAGAGGAATTAAATAAAGGCTCAGTGTGCCCTGCTGGAAACAGATTAGGGCCTGAAGCAATCCTGCGGTTTTGTGCCCAGCTCACAAGAAAGCGAGTTGAAGAACGGAGCTCAGAGGCACTGTAATTCACAAACATGCAGAGTTATAAATGACAGCTATCTTCCAAAAGTATATTGAAGTAACCCTGCGAAGGGGACTTGAAAGCGGGGCAGAATTTCAGGAAAACGATTGCAGGGGGTAGACTGGAATTGCCCTGAAAGCATAGGAAAAGAGGCACAACGTCGACAATGATGCACTTGTCCAAAAAGGGCGTATGCGTTTTCTCCTGAATATATTCAGGAAAAAACGCATACGCCGTTTTTGGCCAAACAAGCAAGCCTGTAAAGGAAATCTGCACTACAATGAAGTCTCACTGCCCCCCGGGCAACAGGGCCATATGAAAAAAGTGTAAAATCCAGAAAGGTAGGACAGGATATGGAGAAGAGGGAGCCTTGTTATGCTGATTGGCAGGATGTAAATTGCCAGCAGCCACCCTGGAGAAGTGTATGGTGTTTCCTGAAACACGTAAGAAACAAAGCAACACAGCCTATGGCACTTCCACTTATGGTCCTATAGCTTACGGAAATTAAAATCAAAAACAGACAGCCACCCCAATATTTGGGACGGCTGTGTTCACAAGAAGATCGTCTACAGTATCGGCTAAATATCCTAGAAAGCAAAAAATGGATAAAGAAGTTGTGGCACGTACGTACAATGCAATATCACTCAGCAATGAAATCTGTGTCATCAGGCCCGTAGCGGCATAGTGAGTGGATGCAGGTACCGTGATTCTATGTGAACTACGTCACACAGAAAAAGAAACATCATAAGATATCACTAATACACGGAATGTAAACTTGACTACACATGAACTGAATTACAAAAAAGAACAGGGTCTCAAATTTAGAAAACCAACTAGTGCTTGCTTATGGGGAAAGGTGCGTTGGGGTGCTGCATAAAACCAGAGACTGAAATTAGCACAGATAACATTCCATAAGCCAAATATGTAATAGACAAGACCTACTCCTTGCTCAACGAAATGGACTCAACACCACATATTCAACGCCTAGGAATATACCTGACTAGGAAAAATCTTAAAACCCATGGATATATATGTCTCCGAAAGAGAATCAAGCGTGTGTACAGCGACAGAAATGCAGCAGTGAAAATCCGATAAATCCCATTATCAAAATAAATTTCGAAAACAAAACACAAAGACAGTGAAATAGAGAGCAATTCTTAAATAATTAACTCAGGGCATGTGATGCAACCGGGATTGACCACATCTACACCCAGAGCTGGTTGAGACATAAGGCTGGACACTTCTGGCTGATAGCACTGGTGAGTTTCGGTGAGCAAATGCAGACCCTTTGAAGTCATACTGCATGGTACCCATTCCATGGGTCCCAACTCTCCAGGTTCAAGGCATTCTTCCTCCAGCTAAAACATGCATGGGAAACCCAGAGTATCGTCCACCGTGTGATTGGGAAACGATTTAAAATGCATCTCAGTTTTCGTATCCTGGTCCTCGGGTTCACCATTCCAGATGCTTTACTAACACTCTCCCCGCTTGGAGAGTCAGTGCCTTTAACCTCCTGTTTGGCACAGCTTGCCATTTCTGTGCAAGATGAACAGGAATAGGGAGAACCAATGAGAGACTAGCTGTAGGTGTCTGCACGGGCAAATGTAACGCTCATTGCCCACCAGGAAGAGGAATTAAACAAAGGCTCAGTGTGCCCTGCTGGAAACAGATTAGGGCCTGAAGCAATCCTGCGGTTTTGTGCCCAGCTCACAAGAAAGCGAGTTGAAGAAAGGAGCTCAGGGGCACTGTACTTCACAAACCTGCAGAGTTATAAATGACAGCTATCCTCCAAAAATATATTGAAGTAAGCCTGCGAAGGGGACTTGAAAGCGGGGCTGAATTTCAAGAAAACGATTGCAGGGGGTAGACTGGAATTGCCCTGAAAGCATAGGAAAAGAGGCAGAACGTCGACAATGATGCACTTGGCCAAAAAGGGCGTATGCGTTTTTTCCTGAATATATTCAGGAAAAAACGCATACGCCCTTTTTGGCCAACCAAGCAAGCCTGTAAAGGAAATCTGCACTACAATGAAATCTCACTGCCCCCCCGGGCAAAAGGGCCATCTGAAAAAAGTGTAAAATCCAGAAAGTTAGGACAGGATATGGAGAACAGGGAGCCTTGTTATGCTGATTGGCAGGAGGTAAATTGCCAGCAGCCACCCTGGAGAAGTGTATGGTGTTTCCTGAAACACGTAAGAAACAAAGCAACACAGCCTATGGCACTTCCACTTATGGTCCTATAGCTTACGGAAATTAAAATCAAAAACAGACAGCCACCCCAATATTTGGGACGGCTGTGTTCACAAGAAGCTCGTCTACAGTATCTGGTAAATATCCCAGAAAGCAAAAAATGGATAAAGAAGTTGTGGCACGTATGTACAATGCAATATCACTCAGCAATGAAATCTGTGTCATCAGGCCCGTAGCAGCATAGTGAGTGGATGCAGGTACGGTGATTCTACGTGAACTACGTCACACAGAAAAAGAAACATCATAAGATATCACTAATACACGGAATGTAAACTTGACTACACATGAACTGAATTACAAAACAGAACAGGGTCTCAAATTTAGAAAACCAACTAGTGCTTGCTTATGGGGAAAGGTGCCTTGGGGTGCTGCATAAAACCAGAGACTGAAATTAGCACAGATAACTTTCCATAAGCCAAATATGTAATAGACAAGACCTACTCCTTGCTCAACGAAATGGACCCAACACCACATATTCAACGCCTAGGAATATACCTGACTAGGAAGAATCTTAAAACCCATGGATATATATGTCTCCGTAAGAGAATCAAGCGTGTGTACAGTGGCCGAAACGCAGCAGTGAAAATCCGATAAATCCCATTTTCAAAATAAATTTCGAAAACAAAACACAAAGACCGTGAAATAGAGAGCAATTCTTAACTAATTCACTCAGGGCATGTGATGCAACTGGGATTGACCACATCAACACCCAGAGCTGGTTGAGACATAAGGCTGGACACTTCAGGCTGATAGCATTTGTGAGTTTCGGTGAGCAAATGCAGACCCTTTGAAGTCATACTGCATGGTACCCATTTCATGGGTCCCAACTCTCCAGGTTCAAGTGATTCTTCCTCCAGCTAAAACATGCATGGGAAACCCAGAGTATCGTCCACCGTGTGATTGGGAAATGATTTAAAATGCATCTCAGTTTTCGTATCCTGGTCCTCGGGTTCACCATTCCAGATGCTTTACTATCACTCTCCCCGCTTGGAGAGTCAGTGCCTTTAACCTCCTGTTTCGCACAGCTTGCAATTTCTGTGCAAGATGAACAGGAATAGGGAGAACCAATGAGAGACTAGCTGTAGGTGTCTGCACGGGCAAATGTAACGCTCATTGCCCACCAGGAAGAGGAATTAAACAAAGGCTCAGTGTGCCCTGCTGGAAACAGATTAGGGCCTGAAGCAATCCTGCGGTTTTGTGCCCAGCTCACAAGAAAGCGAGTTGAAGAAAGGAGTTCAGGGGCACTGTACTTCACAAACCTGCAGAGTTATAAATGACAGCTATCCTCCAAAAATATATTGAAGTAAGCCTGCGAAGGGGACTTGAAAGCGGGGCTGAATTTCAAGAATACGATTGCAGGGGGTAGACTGGAATTGCCCTGAAAGCATAGGAAAAGAGGCAGAACGTCGACAATGATGCACTTGGCTAAAAAGGGCGTATGCGTTTTTACCTGAATATATTCAGGAAAAAACGCATACGCCCTTTTTGGCCAACCAAGCAAGCCTGTAAAGGAAATCTGCACTACAATGAAATCTCACTGCCCCCCCGGGCAAAAGGGCCATCTGAAAAAAGTGTAAAATCCAGAAAGTTAGGACAGGATATGGAGAACAGGGAGCCTTGTTATGCTGATTGGCAGGAGGTAAATTGCCAGCAGCCACCCTGGAGAAATGTATGGTGTTTCCTGAAACACGTAAGAAACAAAGCAACACAGCCTATGGCACTTCCACTTATGGTCCTATAGCTTACGGAAATTAAAATCAAAAACAGACAGCCACCCCAATATTTGGGACGGCTGTGTTCACAAGAAGCTCGTCTACAGTATCAGGTAAATATCCCAGAAAGCAACAAATGGATAAAGAAGTTGTGGCACGTACGTACAATGCAATATCACTCAGCAATGATATCTGTGTCATCAGGCCCGTAGCGGCATAGTGAGTGGATGCAGGTACGGTGATTCTACGTGAACTACGTCACACAGAAAAAGAAACATCATAAGATATCACTAATACACGGAATGTAAACTTGACTACACATGAACTGAATTACAAAAAAGAACAGGGTCTCAAATTTAGAAAACCAACTAGTGCTTGCTTATGGGGAAAGGTGCCTTGGGGTGCTGCATAAAACCAGAGACTGAAATTACCACAGATAACTTTCCATAAGCCAAATATGTAATAGACAAGACCTACTCCTTGCTCAACGAAATGGACCCAACACCACATATTCAACGCCTAGGAATATACCTGACTAGGAAGAATCTTAAAACCCATGGATATATATGTCTCCGTAAGAGAATCAAGCGTGTGTACAGCGGCCGAAACGCAGCAGTGAAAATCCGATAAATCCCATTATCAAAATAAATTTCGAAAACAAAACACAAAGACAGTGAAATAGAGAGCAATTCTTAAATAATTCACTCAGGGCATGTGATGCAACCGGGATTGACCACATCTACACCCAGAGCTGGTTGAGACATAAGGCTGGACACTTCTGGCTGATAGCACTGGTGAGTTTCGGTGAGCAAATGCAGACCCTTTGAAGTCATACTGCATGGTACCCATTCCATGGGTCCCAACTCTCCAGGTTCGAGGCATTCTTCCTCCAGCTAAAACATGCATGGGAAACCCAGAGTATCGTCCACCGTGTTATTGGGAAACGATTTAAAATGCATCTCAGTTTTCGTATCCTGGTCCCCGGGTTCACCATTCCAGATGCTTTACTAACACTCTCCCCGCTTGGAGAGTCAGTGCCTTTAACCTCCTGTTTGGCACAGCTTGCCAATTCTGTGCAGGATGAACAGGAATAGGGAGAACCAATGAGAGACTAGCTGTAGGTGTCTGCACGGGCAAATGTAACGCTCATTGCCCACCAGGAAGAGGAATTAAACAAAGGCTCAGTGTGCCCTGCTGGAAACAGATTACGGCCTGAAGCAATCCTGCGGTTTTGTGCCCAGCTCACAAGAAAGCGAGTTGAAGAAAGGAGCTCAGGGGCACTGTACTTCACAAACCTGCAGAGTTATAAATGACAGCTATCCTCCAAAAATATATGGAAGTAAGCCTGCGAAGGGGACTTGAAAGCGGGGCTGAATTTCAAGAAAACGATTGCAGGGGGTAGACTGGAATTGCCCTGAAAGCATAGGAAAAGAGGCACAACGTCGACAATGATGCACTTGGCCAAAAAGGGTGTATGCGTTTTTTCCTGAATATATTCAGGAAAAAACGCATATGCCATTATTGGACAACCAAGCAAGCCTGTAAAGGAAATCTGCACTACAATGAAATCTCACTGCCCCCCCGGGCAGAAGGGCCATCTGAAAAAAGTGTAAAATCCAGAAAGGTAGGACAGGATATGGAGAACAGGGAGCCTTGTTATGCTGATTGGCAGGATGTAAATTGCCAGCAGCCACCCTGGAGAAGTGTATGGTGTTTCCTGAAACACGTAAGAAACAAAGCAACACAGCCTATGGCACTTCCACTTATGGACCTATAGCTTACGGAAATTAAAATCAAAAACAGACAGCCACCCCAATATTTGGGACGGCTGTGTTCACAAGAAGCTCGTCTACAGTATCAGGTAAATATCCGAGGAAGCAAAAAATGGATAAAGAAGTTGTGGCACGTACGTACAATGCAATTTCACTCAGCAATGAAATCTGTGTCATCAGGCCCGTAGCGGCATAGTGAGTGGATGCAGGTACGGTGATTCTGTGTGAACTACGTCACACAGAAAAAGAAACATCATAAGATATCACTAATACACGGAATGTAAACTTGACTACACATGAAGTGAATTACAAAAAAGAACAGGGTCTCAAATTTAGAAAACCAACTAGTGCTTGCTTATGGGGAAAGGTGCCTTGGGGTGCTGCATAAAACCAGAGACTGAAATTACCACAGATAACTTTCCATAATCCAAATATGTAATAGACAAGACCTACTCCTTGCTCAACGAAATGGACCCAACACCACATATTCAACGCCTAGGAATATACCTGACTAGGAAGAATCTTAAAACCCATGGATATATATGTCTCCGTAAGAGAATCAAGCGTGTGTACAGCGGCCGAAACGCAGCAGTGAAAATCCGATAAATCCCATTATCAAAATAAATTTCGAAAACAAAACACAAACACAGTGAAATAGAGAGCAATTCTTAAATAATTCACTCAGGGCATGTGATGCAACCGGGATTGACCACATCTACACCCAGAGCTGGTTGAGACATAAGGCTGGACACTTCAGGCTGATAGCATTGGTGAGTTTCGGTGAGCAAATGCAGACCCTTTGAAGTCATACTGCATGGTACCCATTCCATGGGTCCCAACTCTCCAGGTTCAAGGGATTCTTCCTCCAGCTAAAACATGCATGGGAAACCCAGAGTATCGTCCACCGTGTGATTGGGAAATGATTTAAAATGCATCTCAGTTTTCGTATCCTGGTCCTCGGGTTCACCATTCCAGATGCTTTACTATCACTCTCCCCGCTTGGAGAGTCAGTGCCTTTAACCTCCTGTTTCGCACAGCTTGCAATTTCTGTGCAAGATGAACAGGAATAGGGAGAACCAATGAGAGACTAGCTGTAGGTGTCTGCACGGGCAAATGTAACACTCATTGCCCACCAGGAAGAGGAATTAAACAAAGGCTCAGTGTGCCCTGCTGGAAACAGATTAGGGCCTGAAGCAATCCTGCGGTTTTGTGCCCAGCTCACAAGAAAGCGAGTTGAAGAAAGGAGCTCAGGGGCACTGTACTTCACAAACCTGCAGAGTTATAAATGACAGCTATCCTCCAAAAATATATTGAAGTAAGCCTGCAAAGGGGACTTGAAAGCGGGGCTGAATTTCAGGAAAACGATTGCAGGGGGTAGACTGGAATTGCCCTGAAAGCATAGGAAAAGAGGCACAACGTCGACAATGATGCACTTGGCCAAAAAGGACGTATGCGTTTTTTCCTGAATATATTCAGGAAAAAACGCATACGCCCTTTTTGGCCAACCAAGCAAGCCTGTAAAGGAAATCTGCACTACAATGAAATCTCACTGCCCCCCCGGGCAAAAGGGCCATCTGAAAAAAGTGTAAAATCCAGAAAGGTAGGACAGGATATGGAGAACAGGGAGCCTTGTTATGCTGATTGGCAGGATGTAAATTGCCAGCAGCCACCCTGGAGAAGTGTATGGTGTTTCCTGAAACAGGTAAGAAACAAAGCAACACAGCCTATGGCACTTCCACTTATGGTCCTATAGCTTACGGAAATTAAAATCAAAAACAGACAGCCACCCCAAAATTTGGGACGGCTGTGTTCACAAGAAGCTCGTCTACAGTATCTGGTAAATATCCCAGAAAGCCAAAAATGGATAAAGAAGTTGTGGCACGTACGTACAATGCAATATCACTCAGCAATGAAATCTGTGTCATCAGGCCCGTAGCGGCATAGTGAGTGGATGCAGGTACGGTGATTCTACGTGAACTACGTCACACAGAAAAAGAAACATCATAAGATATCACTAATACACGGAATGTAAACTTGACTACACATGAACTGAATTACAAAAAAGAACAGGGTCTCAAATTTAGAAAACCAACTATTGCTTGCTTATGGGGAAAGGTGCATTGGGGTGCTGCATAAAACCAGAGACTGAAATTAGCACAGATAACATTCCATAAGCCAAATATGTAATAGACAAGACCTACTCCTTGCTCAACGAAATGGACTCAACACCACATATTCAACGCCTAGGAATATACCTGACTGGGAAGAATCTTAAAACCCATGGATATATATGTCTCCGTAAGAGAATCGAGCGTGTGTACAGCGGCAGAAATGCAGCAGAGACAATCCGATAAATCCCATTATCAAAATAAATTTCGAAAACAAAACACAAAGACAGTGAAATAGAGAGCAATTCTTAAATAATTCACTCAGGGCATGTGATGCAACCGGGATTGACCACATCTACACCCAGAGCTGGTTGAGACATAAGGCTGGACACTTCTGGCTGATAGCACTGGTGAGTTTCGGTGAGCAAATGCAGACCCTTTGAAGTCATACTGCATGGTACCCATTCCATGGGTCCCAACTCTCCAGGTTCGAGGCATTCTTCCTCCAGCTAAAACATGCATGGGAAACCCAGAGTATCGTCCACCGTGTGATTGGGAAACGATTTAAAATGCATCTCAGTTTTCGTATCCTGGTCCTCGGGTTCACCATTCCAGATGCTTTACTAACACTCTCCCCGCTTGGAGAGTCAGTGCCTTTAACCTCCTGTTTGGCACAGCTTGCCATTTCTGTGCAGGATGAACAGGAATAGGGAGAACCAATGAGAGACTAGCTGTAGGTGTCTGCACGGGCAAATGTAACGCTCATTGCCCACCAGGAAGAGGAATTAAACAAAGGCTCAGTGTGCCCTGCTGGAAACAGATTAGGGCCTGAAGCAATCCTGCGGTTTTGTGCCCAGCTCACAAGAAAGCGAGTTGAAGAAAGGAGCTCAGGGGCACTGTACTTCACAAACCTGCAGAGTTATAAATGACAGCTATCCTCCAAAAATATATTGAAGTAAGCCTGCGAAGGGGACTTGAAAGCGGGGCTGAATTTCAGGAAAACGACTGCAGGGGTTAGACTGGAATTGCCCTGAAAGCATAGGAAAAGAGGCACAACGTCGACAATGATGCACTTGGCCAAAAAGGGTGTATGCGTTTTTTCCTGAATATATTCAGGAAAAAACGCATATGCCATTATTGGACAACCAAGCAAGCCTGTAAAGGAAATCTGCACTACAATGAAATCTCACTGCCCCCCCGGGCAGAAGGGCCATCTGAAAAAAGTGTAAAATCCAGAAAGGTAGGACAGGATATGGAGAACAGGGAGCCTTGTTATGCTGATTGGCAGGATGTAAATTGCCAGCAGCCACCCTGGAGAAATGTATGGTGTTTCCTGAAACACGTAAGAAACAAAGCAACACAGCCTATGGCACTTCCACTTATGGACCTATAGCTTACGGAAATTAAAATCAAAAACAGACAGCCACCCCAATATTTGGGACGGCTGTGTTCACAAGAAGCTCGTCTACAGTATCAGGTAAATATCCGAGAAAGCAAAAAATGGATAAAGAAGTTGTGGCACGTACGTACAATGCAATTTCACTCAGCAATGAAATCTGTGTCATCAGGCCCGTAGCGGCATAGTGAGTGGATGCAGGTACGGTGATTCTACGTGAACTACGTCACACAGAAAAAGAAACATCATAAGATATCACTAATACACGGAATGTAAACTTGACTACACATGAAGTGAATTACAAAAAAGAACAGGGTCTCAAATTTAGAAAACCAACTAGTGCTTGCTTATGGGGAAAGGTGCCTTGGGGTGCTGCATAAAACCAGAGACTGAAATTACCACAGATAACTTTCCATAATCCAAATATGTAATAGACAAGACCTACTCCTTGCTCAACGAAATGGACCCAACACCACATATTCAACGCCTAGGAATATACCTGACTAGGAAGAATCTTAAAACCCATGGATATATATGTCTCCGTAAGAGAATCAAGCGTGTGTACAGCGGCCGAAACGCAGCAGTGAAAATCCGATAAATCCCATTATCAAAATAAATTTCGAAAACAAAACACAAAGACAGTGAAATAGAGAGCAATTCTTAAATAATTCACTCAGGGCATGTGATGCAACCGGGATTGACCACATCTACACCCAGAGCTGGTTGAGACATAAGGCTGGACACTTCAGGCTGATAGCATTGGTGAGTTTCGGTGAGCAAATGCAGACCCTTTGAAGTCATACTGCATGGTACCCATTCCATGGGTCCCAACTCTCCAGGTTCAAGGGATTCTTCCTCCAGCTAAAACATGCATGGGAAACCCAGAGTATCGTCCACCGTGTGATTGGGAAATGATTTAAAATGCATCTCAGTTTTCGTATCCTGGTCCTCGGGTTCATCATTCCAGATGCTTTACTATCACTCTCCCCGCTTGGAGAGTCAGTGCCTTTAACCTCCTGTTTCGCACAGCTTGCAATTTCTGTGCAAGATGAACAGGAATAGGGAGAACCAATGAGAGACTAGCTGTAGGTGTCTGCACGGGCAAATGTAACACTCATTGCCCACCAGGAAGAGGAATTAAACAAAGGCTCAGTGTGCCCTGCTGGAAACAGATTAGGGCCTGAAGCAATCCTGCGGTTTTGTGCCCAGCTCACAAGAAAGCGAGTTGAAGAAAGGAGCTCAGGGGCACTGTACTTCACAAACCTGCAGAGTTATAAATGACAGCTATCCTCCAAAAATATATTGAAGTAAGCCTGCAAAGGGGACTTGAAAGCGGGGCTGAATTTCAGGAAAACGATTGCAGGGGGTAGACTGGAATTGCCCTGAAAGCATAGGAAAAGAGGCACAACGTCGACAATGATGCACTTGGCCAAAAAGGGCGTATGCGTTTTATCCTGAATATATTCAGGAAAAAACGCATACGCCCTTTTTGGCCAACCAAGCAAGCCTGTAAAGGAAATCTGCACTACAATGAAATCTCACTGCCCCCCCGGGCAAAAGGGCCATCTGAAAAAAGTGTAAAATCCAGAAAGGTAGGACAGGATATGGAGAACAGGGAGCCTTGTTATGCTGATTGGCAGGATGTAAATTGCCAGCAGCCACCCTGGAGAAGTGTATGGTGTTTCCTGAAACAGGTAAGAAACAAAGCAACACAGCCTATGGCACTTCCACTTATGGTCCTATAGCTTACGGAAATTAAAATCAAAAACAGACAGCCACCCCAAAATTTGGGACGGCTGTGTTCACAAGAAGCTCGTCTACAGTATCTGGTAAATATCCCAGAAAGCCAAAAATGGATAAAGAAGTTGTGGCACGTACGTACAATGCAATATCACTCAGCAATGAAATCTGTGTCATCAGGCCCGTAGCGGCATAGTGAGTGGATGCAGGTACGGTGATTCTACGTGAACTACGTCACACAGAAAAAGAAACATCATAAGATATCACTAATACACGGAATGTAAACTTGACTACACATGAACTGAATTACAAAAAAGAACAGGGTCTCAAATTTAGAAAACCAACTATTGCTTGCTTATGGGGAAAGGTGCATTGGGGTGCTGCATAAAACCAGAGACTGAAATTAGCACAGATAACATTCCATAAGCCAAATATGTAATAGACAAGACCTACTCCTTGCTCAACGAAATGGACTCAACACCACATATTCAACGCCTAGGAATATACCTGACTGGGAAGAATCTTAAAACCCATGGATATATATGTCTCCGTAAGAGAATCGAGCGTGTGTACAGCGGCAGAAATGCAGCAGAGACAATCCGATAAATCCCATTATCAAAATAAATTTCGAAAACAAAACACAAAGACAGTGAAATAGAGAGCAATTCTTAAATAATTCACTCAGGGCATGTGATGCAACCGGGATTGACCACATCTACACCCAGAGCTGGTTGAGACATAAGGCTGGACACTTCTGGCTGATAGCATTGGTGAGTTTCGGTGAGCAAATGCAGACCCTTTGAAGTCATACTGCATGGTACCCATTCCATGGGTCCCAACTCTCCAGGTTCAAGGCATTCTTCCTCCAGCTAAAACATGCATGGGAAACCGAGAGTATCGTCCACCGTGTGATTGGGAAACGATTTAAAATGCATCTCAGTTTTCGTATCCTGGTCCTCGGGTTCACCATTCCAGATGCTTTACTAACACTCTCCCCACTTGGAGAGTCAGTGCCTTTAACCTCCTGTTTGGCACAGCTTGCCATTTCTGTGCAAGATGAACAGGAATAGGGAGAACCAATGAGAGACTAGCTGTAGGTGTCTGCACGGGCAAATGTAACGCTCATTGCCCACCAGGAAGAGGAATTAAACAAAGGCTCAGTGTGCCCTGCTGGAAACAGATTAGGGCCTGAAGCAATCCTGCGGTTTTGTGCCCAGCTCACAAGAAAGCGAGTTGAAGAAAGGAGCTCAGGGGCACTGTACTTCACAAACCTGCAGAGTTATAAATGACAGCTATCCTCCAAAAATATATTGAAGTAAGCCTGCGAAGGGGACTTGAAAGCGGGGCTGAATTTCAGGAAAACGATTGCAGGGGTTAGACTGGAATTGCCCTGAAAGCATAGGAAAAGAGGCACAACGTCGACAATGATGCACTTGGCCAAAAAGGGCGTATGCGTTTTTTCCTGAATATATTCAGGAAAAAACGCATACGCCCTTTTTGGCCAACCAAGCAAGCCTGTAAAGGAAATCTGTACTACAATGAAATCTCACTGCCCCTCCGGGCAAAAGGGCCATCTGAAAAAAGTGTAAAATCCAGAAAGGTAGGACAGGTTATGGAGAACAGGGAGCCTTGTTATGCTGATTGGCAGGATCTAAATTGCCAGCAGCCACCCTGGAGAAGTGTATGGTGTTTCCTGAAACACGTAAGAAACAAAGCAACACAGCCTATGGCACTTCCACTTATGGTCCTATAGCTTACGGAAATTAAAATCAAACACAGACAGCCACCCCAATATTTGGGACGGCTGTGTTCACAAGAAGCTCGTCTACAGTATCAGGTAAATATCCCAGAAAGCAAAAAATGGATAAAGAAGTTGTGGCACGTACGTGCAATGCAATATCACTCAGCAATGAAATCTGTGTCATCAGGCCCGTAGCGGCATAGTGAGTGGATGCAGGTATGGTGATTCTACGTGAACTACGTCACACAGAAAAAGAAACATCATAAGATATCACTAATACACGGAATGTAAACTTGACTACACATGAACTGAATTACAAAACAGAACAGGGTCTCAAATTTAGAAAACCAATTAGTGCTTGCTTATGGGGAAAGGTGCATTGGGGTGCTGCATAAAACCAGAGACTGAAATTAGCACAGATAACATTCCATAAGCCAAATATGTAATAGACAAGACCTACTCCTTGCTCAACGAAATGGACTCAACACCACATATTCAATGCCTAGGAATATACCTGACTAGGAAGAATCTTAAAACCCATGGATATATATGTCTCAGTAAGAGAATCAAGCGTGTGTACAGCGGCGGAAATGCAGCAGTGAAAATCCGATAAATCCCATTATCAAAATAAATTTCGAAACAAAACACAAAGACAGTGAAATAGAGAGCAATTCTTAAATAATTCACTCAGGGAACGTGATGCAACCGGGATTGACCACATCTACACCCAGAGCTGGTTGAGACATAAGCCTGGACACTTCAGGCTGATAGCATTGGTGAGTTTCGGTGAGCAAATGCAGACCCTTTGAAGTCATACTGCATGGTACCCATTCCATGGGTCCCAATTCTCCAGGTTCAAGGCATTCTTCCTCCAGCTAAAACATGCATGGGAAACCCAGATTATCGTCCACCGTGTGATTGGGAAATTATGTAAAATGCATCTCAGTTTTCGTATCCTGGTCCTCGGGTTCACCATTCCAGATGCTTTACTATCACTCTCCCCGCTTTGAGAGTCAGTGCCTTTAACCTCTTGTTTCGCACAGCTTGCAATTTCTGTGCAAGATGAACAGGAATAGGGAGAACCAATGAGAGACTAGCTGTAGGTGCCTGCACGGGCAAATGTAACGCTCATTGCCCACCAGGAAGAGGAATTAAACAAAGGCTCAGTGTGCCCTGCTGAAAACAGATTAGGGCCTGTAGCAATCCTGCGGTTTTGTGCCCAGCTCACAAGAAAGCGAGTTGAAGAAAGGAGTTCAGGGGCACTGTACTTCACAAACCTGCAGAGTTATAAATGACAGCTATCCTCCAAAAATATATTGAAGTAAGCCTGCGAAGGGGACTTGAAAGCGGGGCTGAATTTCAGGAAAACGATTGCAGGGGGTAGACTGGAATTGCCCTGAAAGCATAGGAAAAGAGGCACAACGTCGACAATGATGCACTTGGCCAAAAAGGGCGTATGCGTTTTTTCCTGAATATATTCAGGAAAAAACGCATATGCCCTTTTTGGCCAACCAAGCAAGCCTGTAAAGGAAATCTGCACTACAATGAAATCTCACTGCCCCCACGGGCAAAAGGGCCATCTGAAAAAAGTGAAAAATCCAGAAAGGTAGGACAGGATATGGAGAACAGGGAGCCTTGTTATGCTGATTGGCAGGATGTAAATTGCCAGCAGCCACCCTGGAGAAGTGTATGGTGTTTCCTGAAACACGTAAGAAACAAAGCAACACAGCCTATGGCACTTCCACTTATGGTCCTATAGCTTACGGAAATTAAAATCAAAAACAGACAGCCACCCCAATATTTGGGACGGCTGTGTTCACAAGAAGCTCGTCTACAGTATCAGGTAAATATCCCAGAAAGCAAAAAATGGATAAAGAAGTTGTGGCACGTACGTGCAATGCAATATCACTCAGCAATGAAATCTGTGTCATCAGGTCCGTAGCGGCATAGTAAGTGGATGCAGGTACGGTGATTCTATGTGAACTACGTAACACAGAAAAAGAAACATCATAAGATATCACTAATACACGGAATGTAAACTTGACTACACATGAACTGAATTACAAAACAGAACAGGGTCTCAAATTTAGAAAACCAACTAGTGCTTGCTTATGGGGAAAGGTGCGTTGGGGTGCTGCATAAAACCAGAGACTGAAATTAGCACAGATAACATTCCATAAGCCAAATATGTAATAGAGAAGACCTACTCCTTGCTCAACGAAATGGACTCAACACCACATATTCAACGCCTAGGAATATACCTGACTAGAAAGAATCTTAAAACCCATGGATATATATGTCTCCGTAAGAGAATCAAGCGTGTGTACAGCGGCGGAAATGCAGCAGTGAAAATCCGATAAATCCCATTATCAAAATAAATTTCGAAAACAAAACACAAAGACAGTGAAATAGAGAGCAATTCTTAAATAATTCACTCAGGCATGTGATGCAACCGGGATTGACCACATCTACACCCAGAGCTGGTTGAGACATAAGGCTGGACACTTCAGGCTGATAGCACTGGTGAGTTTCGGTGAGCAAATGCAGACCCTTTGAAGTCATACTGCATGGTACCCATTCCATGGGTCCCAACTCTCCAGGTTCAAGGCATTCTTCCTCCAGCTAAAACATGCATGGGAAACCCAGAGTATCGTCCACCGTGTGATTGGGAAACGATTTAAAATGCATCTCAGTTTTCGTATCCTGGTCCTCGAGTTCACCATTCCAGATGCTTTACTAACACTCTCCCCGCTTGGAGAGTCAGTGCCTTTAACCTCCTGTTTGGCACAGCTTGCCATTTCTGTGCAAGATGAACAGGAATAGGGAGAACCAATGAGAGACTAGCTGTAGGTGTCTGCACGGGCAAATGTAACGCTCATTGCCCACCAGGAAGTGGAATTAAACAAAGGCTCAGTGTGCCCTGCTGGAAACAGATTAGGGCCTGAAGCAATCCTGCGGTTTTGTGCCCAGCTCACAAGAAAGCGAGTTGAAGAAAGGAGTTCAGGGGCACTGTACTTCACAAACCTGCAGAGTTATAAATGACAGCTATCCTCCAAAAATATATTGAAGTAAGCCTGCGAAGGGGACTTGAAAGCGGGGCTGAATTTCAGGAAAACGATTGCAGGGGGTAGACTGGAAGTGCCCTGAAAGCATAGGAAAAGAGGCACAACGTCGACAATGATGCACTTGGCCAGAAAGGGCGTATGCGTTTTTTCCTGAATATATTCAGGAAAAAACGCATACGCCCTTTTTGGCCAACCAAGCAAGCCTGTAAAGGAAATCTGCACTACAATGAAATCTCACTGCCCCCACGGGCAAAAGGGCCATCTGAAAAAAGTGAAAAATCCAGAAAGGTAGGACAGGATATGGAGAACAGGGAGCCTTGTTATGCTGATTGGCAGGATGTAAATTGCCAGCAGCCACCCTGGAGAAGTGTATGGTGTTTCCTGAAACACATAAGAAACAAAGCAACACAGCCTATGGCACTTCCACTTATGGTCCTATAGCTTACGGAAATTAAAATCAAAAACAGACAGCCACCCCAATATTTGGGACGGCTGTGTTCACAAGAAGCTCGTCTACAGTATCAGGTAAATATCCCAGAAAGCAAAAAATGGATAAAGAAGTTGTGGCACGTACGTGCAATGCAATATAACTCAGCAATGAAATCTGTGTCATCAGGCCCGTAGCGGCATAGTAAGTGGATGCAGGTACGGTGATTCTATGTGAACTACGTCACACAGAAAAAGAAACATCATAAGATAACACTAATACACGGAATGTAAACTTGACTACACATGAACTGAATTACAAAACAGAACAGGGTCTCAAATTTAGAAAACCAACTAGTGCTTGCTTATGGGGAAAGGTGCGTTGGGGTGCTGCATAAAACCAGAGACTGAAATTAGCACAGATAACATTCCATAAGCCAAATATGTAATAGACAAGACCTACTCCTTGCTCAACGAAATGGACCCAACACCACATATTCAACGCCTAGGAATATACCTGACTAGGAAGAATCTTAAAACCCATGGATATATATGTCTCTGTAAGAGAATCAAGCGTGTGTACAGCGGCTGAAACGCAGCAGTGAAAATCCGATAAATCCCATTATCAAAATAAATTTCGAAAACAAAACACAAAGACAGTGAAATAGAGAGCAATTCTTAAATAATTCACTCAGGGCATGTGATGCAACCGGGATTGACCACATCTACACCCAGAGCTGGTTGAGACATAAGCCTGGACACTTCAGGCTGATAGCATTGGTGAGTTTCGGTGAGCAAATGCAGACCCTTTGAAGTCATACTGCATGGTACCCAATCCATGGGTCCCAATTCTCCAGGTTCAAGGGATTCTTCCTCCAGCTAAAACATGCATGGGAAACCCAGATTATCGTCCACCGTGTGATTGGGAAATGATGTAAAATACATCTCAGTTTTCGTATCCTGGTCCTCGGGTTCACCATTCCAGATGATTTACTATCACTCTCCCCGCTTTGAGAGTCAGTGCCTTTAACCTCCTGTTTCGCACAGCTTGCAATTTCTGTGCAAGATGAACAGGAATAGGGAGAACCAATGAGAGACTAGCTGTAGGTGTCTGCACGGGCAAATGTAACGCTCATTGCCCACCAGGAAGAGGAATTAAACAAAGGCTCAGTGTGCCCTGCTGGAAACAGATTAGGGCCTGAAGCAATCCTGCGGTTTTGTGCCCAGCTCACAAGAAAGCGAGTTGAAGAAAGGAGTTCAGGGGCACTGTACTTCACAAACCTGCAGAGTTATAAATGACAGCTATCCTCCAAAAATATATTGAAGTAAGCCTGCGAAGGGGACTTGAAAGCGGGGCTGAATTTCAGGAAAACGATTGCAGGGGGCAGACTGGAATTGCCCTGAAAGCATAGGAAAAGAGGCACAACGTCGACAATGATGCACTTGGCCAAAAAGGGCGTATGCGTTTTTTCTTGAATATATTCAGGAAAAAACGCATACGCCCTTTTTGGCCAACCAAGCAAGCCTGTAAAGGAAATCTGCACTACAATGAAATCTCACTGCCCCCCCGGGCAAAAGGGCCATCTGAAAAAAGTGTAAAATCCAGAAAGGTAGGACAGGATATGGAGAACAGGGAGCCTTGTTATGCTGATTGGCAGGATGTAAATTGCCAGCAGCCACTCTGGAGAAGTGTATGGTGTTTCCTGAAACACGTAAGAAACAAAGCAACACAGCCTATTGCACTTCCACTTATGGTCTTATAGCTTACGGAAATTAAAATCAAAACAGACAGCCACCCCAATATTTGGGACGGCTGTGTTCACAAGAAGCTCATCTACAGTATCAGGTAAATATCCCAGAAAGCAAAAAATGGATAAAGAAGTTGTGGCACGTACGTACAATGCAATATCACTCAGCAATGAAATCTGTGTCATCAGGCCCGTAGTGGCATAGTGAGTGGATGCAGGTACGGTGATTCTACGTGAACTACGTCACACAGAAAAAGAAACATCATAAGATATCACTAATACACGGAATGTAAACTTGACTACACATGAAGTGAATTACAAAACAGAACAGGGTCTCAAATTTAGAAAACCAACTAGTGCTTGCTTATGGGGAAAGGTGCCTTGGGGTGCTGCATAAAACCAGAGACTGAAATTAGCACAGATAACATTCCATAAGCCAAATATGTAATAGACAAGACCTACTCCTTGCTCAACGAAATGGACTCAACACCACATATTCAACGCCTAGGAATATACCTGACTAGGAAGAATCTTAAAACCCATGGATATATATGTCTCCGTAAGAGAATCAAGCGTGTGTACAGCGGCCGAAACGCAGCAGTGAAAATCCGATAAATCCCATTATCAAAATAAATTTCGAAAACAAAACACAAAGACAGTGAAATAGAGAGCAATTCTTAAATAATTCACTCAGGGCATGTGATGCAACCGGGATTGACCACATCTACACCCAGAGCTGGTTGAGACATAAGGCTGGACACTTCAGGCTGATAGCACTGGTGAGTTTCGGTGAGCAAATGCAGACCCTTTGAAGTCATACTGCATGGTACCCATTCCATGGGTCCCAACTCTCCAGGTTCAAGGCATTCTTCCTCCAGCTAAAACATGCATGGGAAACCGAGAGTATCGACCACCGTGTGATTGGGAAACGATTTAAAATGCATCTCAGTTTTCGTATCCTTGTCCTCGGGTTCACCATTCCAGATGCTTTACTAACACTCTCCCCGCTTGGAGAGTCAGTGCCTTTAACCTCCTGTTTGGCACAGCTTGCCATTTCTGTGCAAGATGAACAGGAATAGGGAGAACCAATGAGAGACTAGCTGTAGGTGTCTGCACGGGCAAATGTAACACTCATTGCCCACCAGGAAGAGGAATTAAACAAAGGCTCAGTGTGCCCTGCTGGAAACAGATTAGGGCCTGAAGGAATCCTGCGGTTTTGTGCCCAGCTCACAAGAAAGCGAGTTGAAGAAAGGAGTTCAGGGGCACTGTACTTCACAAACCTGCAGAGTTATAAATGACAGCTATCCTCCAAAAATATATTGAAGTAAGCCTGCGAAGGGGACTTGAAAGCGGGGCTGAATTTCAGGAAAACGATTGCAGGGGGTAGACTGGAATTGCCCTGAAAGCATAGGAAAAGAGGCACAACGTCGACAATGATGCACTTGGCCAAAAAGGGCGTATGCGTTTTTTCCTGAATATATTCAGGAAAAAACGCATACGCCCTTTTTGGCCAACCAAGCAAGCCTGTAAAGGAAATCTGCACTACAATGAAATCTCACTGCCCCCCCGGGCAAAAGGGCCATCTGAAAAAAGTGTAAAATCCAGAAAGGTAGGACAGGATATGGAGAACAGGGAGCCTTGTTATGCTGATTGGCAGGATGTAAATTGCCAGCAGCCACCCTGGAGAAGTGTATGGTGTTTCCTGAAACACGTAAGAAACAAAGCAACACAGCCTATGGCACTTCCACTTATGGTCCTATAGCTTACGGAAATTAAAATCAAAAACAAACAGCCACCCCAAAATTTGGGACGGCTGTGTTCACAAGAAGCTCGTCTACAGTATCTGGTAAATATCCCAGAAAGCCAAAAATGGATAAAGAAGTTGTGGCACGTACGTACAATGCAATATCACTCAGCAATGAAATCTGTGTCATCAGGCCCGTAGCGGCATAGTGAGTGGATGCAGGTACGGTGATTCTACGTGAACTACGTCACACAGAAAAAGAAACATCATAAGATATCACTAATACACGGAATGTAAACTTGACTACACATGAACTGAATTACAAAAAAGAACAGGGTCTCAAATTTAGAAAACCAACTATTGCTTGCTTATGGGGAAAGGTGCATTGGGGTGCTGCATAAAACCAGAGACTGAAATTAGCACAGATAACATTCCATAAGCCAAATATGTAATAGACAAGACCTACTCCTTGCTCAACGAAATGGACTCAACACCACATATTCAACGCCTAGGAATATACCTGACTGGGAAGAATCTTAAAACCCATGGATATATATGTCTCCGTAAGAGAATCGAGCGTGTGTACAGCGGCAGAAATGCAGCAGAGAAAATCCGATAAATCCCATTATCAAAATAAATTTCGAAAACAAAACACAAAGACAGTGAAATAGAGAGCAATTCTTAAATAATTCACTCAGGGCATGTGATGCAACCGGGATTGACCACATCTACACCCAGAGCTGGTTGAGACATAAGGCTGGACACTTCTGGCTGATAGCATTGGTGAGTTTCGGTGAGCAAATGCAGACCCTTTGAAGTCATACTGCATGGTACCCATTCCATGGGTCCCAACTCTCCAGGTTCAAGGCATTCTTCCTCCAGCTAAAACATGCATGGGAAACCGAGAGTATCGTCCACCGTGTGATTGGGAAACGATTTAAAATGCATCTCAGTTTTCGTACCCTGGTCCTCGGGTTCACCATTCCAGATGCTTTACTAACACTCTCCCCACTTGGAGAGTCAGTGCCTTTAACCTCCTGTTTGGCACAGCTTGCCATTTCTGTGCAAGATGAACAAGAATAGGGAGAACCAATGAGAAACTAGCTGTAGGTGTCTGCACGGGCAAATGTAACGCTCATTGCCCACCAGGAAGAGGAATTAAACAAAGGCTCAGTGTGCCCTGCTGGAAACAGATTAGGGCCTGAAGCAATCCTGCGGTTTTGTGCCCAGCTCACAAGAAAGCGAGTTGAAGAAAGGAGCTCAGGGGCACTGTACTTCACAAACCTGCAGAGTTATAAATGACAGCTATCCTCCAAAAATATATTGAAGTAAGCCTGCGAAGGGGACTTGAAAGCGGGGCTGAATTTCAGGAAAACGATTGCAGGGGGTAGACTGGAATTGCCCTGAAAGCATAGGAAAAGAGGCACAACGTCGACAATGATGCACTTGGCCAAAAAGGGCGTATGCGTTTTTTCCTGAATATATTCAGGAAAAAACGCATACGCCCTTTTTGGCCAACCAAGCAAGCCTGTAAAGGAAATCTGCACTACAATGAAATCTCACTGCCCCCACGGGCAAAAGGGCCATCTGAAAAAAGTGAAAAATCCAGAAAGGTAGGACAGGATATGGAGAACAGGGAGCCTTGTTATGCTGATTGGCAGGATGTAAATTGCCAGCAGCCACCCTGGAGAAGTGTATGGTGTTTCCTGAAACACATAAGAAACAAAGCAACACAGCCTATGGCACTTCCACTTATGGTCCTATAGCTTACGGAAATTAAAATCAAAAACAGACAGCCACCCCAATATTTGGGACGGCTGTGTTCACAAGAAGCTCGTCTACAGTATCAGGTAAATATCCCAGAAAGCAAAAAATGGATAAAGAAGTTGTGGCACGTACGTGCAATGCAATATAACTCAGCAATGAAATCTGTGTCATCAGGCCCGTAGCGGCATAGTAAGTGGATGCAGGTACGGTGATTCTATGTGAACTACGTCACACAGAAAAAGAAACATCATAAGATAACACTAATACACGGAATGTAAACTTGACTACACATGAACTGAATTACAAAACAGAACAGGGTCTCAAATTTAGAAAACCAACTAGTGCTTGCTTATGGGGAAAGGTGCGTTGGGGTGCTGCATAAAACCAGAGACTGAAATTAGCACAGATAACATTCCATAAGCCAAATATGTAATAGACAAGACCTACTCCTTGCTCAACGAAATGGACCCAACACCACATATTCAACGCCTAGGAATATACCTGACTAGGAAGAATCTTAAAACCCATGGATATATATGTCTCTGTAAGAGAATCAAGCGTGTGTACAGCGGCCGAAACGCAGCAGTGAAAATCCGATAAATCCCATTATCAAAATAAATTTAGAAAACAAAACACAAAGACAGTGAAATAGAGAGCAATTCTTAAATAATTCACTCAGGGCATGTGATGCAACCGGGATTGACCACATCTACACCCAGAGCTGGTTGAGACATAAGCCTGGACACTTCAGGCTGATAGCATTGGTGAGTATCGGTGAGCAAATGCAGACCCTTTGAAGTCATACTGCATGGTACCCATTCCATGGGTCCCAATTCTCCAGGTTCAAGGGATTCTTCCTCCAGCTAAAACATGCATGGGAAACCCAGATTATCGTCCACCGTGTGATTGGGAAATGATGTAAAATGCATCTCAGTTTTCGTATCCTGGTCCTCGGGTTCACCATTCCAGATGCTTTACTATCACTCTCCCCGCTTTGAGAGTCAGTGCCTTTAACCTCCTGTTTCGCACAGCTTGCAATTTCTGTGCAAGATGAACAGGAATAGGGAGAACCAATGAGAGACTAGCTGTAGGTGCCTGCACCGGCAAATGTAACGCTCATTGCCCACCAGGAAGAGGAATTAAACAAAGGCTCAGTGTGCCCTGCTGAAAACAGATTAGGGCCTGTAGCAATCCTGCGGTTTTGTGCCCAGCTCACAAGAAAGCGAGTTGAAGAAAGGAGTTCAGGGGCACTGTACTTCACAAACCTGCAGAGTTATAAATGACAGCTATCCTCCAAAAATATATTGAAGTAAGCCTGCGAAGGGGACTTGAAAGCGGGGCTGAATTTCAGGAAAACGATTGCAGGGGGTAGACTGGAATTGCCCTGAAAGCATAGGAAAAGAGGCACAACGTCGACAATGATGCACTTGGCCAAAAAGGGCGTATGCGTTTTTTCCTGAATATATTCAGGAAAAAACGCATACGCCCTTTTTGGCCAACCAAGCAAGCCTGTAAAGGAAATCTGCACTACAATGAAATCTCACTGCCCCCACGGGCAAAAGGGCCATCTGAAAAAAGTGAAAAATCCAGAAAGGTAGGACAGGATATGGAGAACAGGGAGCCTTGTTATGCTGATTGGCAGGATGTAAATTGCCAGCAGCCACCCTGGAGAAGTGTATGGTGTTTCCTGAAACACGTAAGAAACAAAGCAACACAGCCTATGGCACTTCCACTTATGGTCCTATAGCTTACGGAAATTAAAATCAAAAACAGACAGCCACCCCAATATTTGGGACGGCTGTGTTCACAAGAAGCTCGTCTACAGTATCAGGTAAATATCCCAGAAAGCAAAAAATGGATAAAGAAGTTGTGGCACGTACGTGCAATGCAATATCACTCAGCAATGAAATCTGTGTCATCAGGTCCGTAGCGGCATAGTAAGTGGATGCAGGTACGGTGATTCTGTGTGAACTACGTAACACAGAAAAAGAAACATCATAAGATATCACTAATACACGGAATGTAAACTTGACTACACATGAACTGAATTACAAAACAGAACAGGGTCTCAAATTTAGAAAACCAACTAGTGCTTGCTTATGGGGAAAGGTGCGTTGGGGTGCTGCATAAAACCAGAGACTGAAATTAGCACAGATAACATTCCATAAGCCAAATATGTAATAGAGAAGACCTACTCCTTGCTCAACGAAATGGACTCAACACCACATATTCAACGCCTAGGAATATACCTGACTAGAAAGAATCTTAAAACCCATGGATATATATGTCTCCGTAAGAGAATCAAGCGTGTGTACAGCGGCGGAAATGCAGCAGTGAAAATCCGATAAATCCCATTATCAAAATAAATTTCGAAAACAAAACACAAAGACAGTGAAATAGAGAGCAATTCTTAAATAATTCACTCAGGCATGTGATGCAACCGGGATTGACCACATCTACACCCAGAGCTGGTTGAGACATAAGGCTGGACACTTCAGGCTGATAGCACTGGTGAGTTTCGGTGAGCAAATGCAGACCCTTTGAAGTCATACTGCATGGTACCCATTCCATGGGTCCCAACTCTCCAGGTTCAAGGCATTCTTCCTCCAGCTAAAACATGCATGGGAAACCCAGAGTATCGTCCACCGTGTGATTGGGAAACGATTTAAAATGCATCTCAGTTTTCGTATCCTGGTCCTCGGGTTCACCATTCCAGATGCTTTACTAACACTCTCCCCGCTTGGAGAGTCAGTGCCTTTAACCTCCTGTTTGGCACAGCTTGCCATTTCTGTGCAAGATGAACAGGAATAGGGAGAACCAATGAGAGACTAGCTGTAGGTGTCTGCACGGGCAAATGTAACGCTCATTGCCCACCAGGAAGAGGAATTAAACAAAGGCTCAGTGTGCCCTGCTGGAAACAGATTAGGGCCTGAAGCAATCCTGCGGTTTTGTGCCCAGCTCACAAGAAAGCGAGTTGAAGAAAGGAGTTCAGGGGCACTGTACTTCACAAACCTGCAGAGTTATAAATGACAGCTATCCTCCAAAAATATATTGAAGTAAGCCTGCGAAGGGGACTTGAAAGCGGGGCTGAATTTCAGAAAACGATTGCAGGGGGCAGACTGGAATTGCACTGAAAGCATAGGAAAAGAGCCACAACGTCGACAATGATGCACTTGGCCAAAAAGGGCGTATGCGTTTTTTCTTGAATATATTCAGGAAAAAACGCATACGCCCTTTTTGGCCAACCAAGCAAGCCTGTAAAGGAAATCTGCACTACAATGAAATCTCACTGCCCCCCCGGGCAAAAGGGCCATCTGAAAAAAGTGTAAAATCCAGAAAGGTAGGACAGGATATGGAGAACAGGGAGCCTTGTTATGCTGATTGGCAGGATGTAAATTGCCAGCAGCCACTCTGGAGAAGTGTATGGTGTTTCCTGAAACACGTAAGAAACAAAGCAACACAGCCTATTGCACTTCCACTTATGGTCTTATAGCTTACGGAAATTAAAATCAAAAACAGAGAGCCACCCCAATATTTGGGACGGCTGTGTTCACAAGAAGCTCATCTACAGTATCAGGTAAATATCCCAGAAAGCAAAAAATGGATAAAGAAGTTGTGGCACGTACGTACAATGCAATATCACTCAGCAATGAAATCTGTGTCATCAGGCCCGTAGTGGCATAGTGAGTGGATGCAGGTACGGTGATTCTACGTGAACTACGTCACACAGAAAAAGAAACATCATAAGATATCACTAATACACGGAATGTAAACTTGACTACACATGAAGTGAATTACAAAACAGAACAGGGTCTCAAATTTAGAAAACCAACTAGTGCTTGCTTATGGGGAAAGGTGCCTTGGGGTGCTGCATAAAATCGGAGACTGAAATTAGCACAGATAACATTCCATAAGCCAAATATGTAATAGACAAGACCTACTCCTTGCTCAACGAAATGGACTCAACACCACATATTCAACGCCTAGGAATATACCTGACTAGGAAGAATCTTAAAACCCATGGATATATATGTCTCCGTAAGAGAATCAAGCGTGTGTACAGCGGCCGAAACGCAGCAGTGAAAATCCGATAAATCCCATTATCAAAATATATTTCGAAAACAAAACACAAAGACAGTGAAATAGAGAGCAATTCTTAAATAATTCACTCAGGGCATGTGATGCAACCGGGATTGACCACATCTACACCCAGAGCTGGTTGAGACATAAGGCTGGACACTTCAGGCTGATAGCACTGGTGAGTTTCGGTGAGCAAATGCAGACCCTTTGAAGTCATACTGCATGGTACCCATTCCATGGGTCCCAACTCTCCAGGTTCAAGGCATTCTTCCTCCAGCTAAAACATGCATGGGAAACCCAGAGTATCGTCCACCGTGTGATTGGGAAACGATTTAAAATGCATCTCAGTTTTCGTATCCTTGTCCTCGGGTTCACCATTCCAGATGCTTTACTTACACTCTCCCCGCTTGGAGAGTCAGTGCCTTTAACCTCCTGTTTGGCACAGCTTGCCATTTCTGTGCAAGATGAACAGGAATAGGGAGAACCAATGAGAGACTAGCTGTAGGTGTCTGCACGGGCAAATGTAACACTCATTGCCCACCAGGAAGAGGAATTAAACAAAGGCTCAGTGTGCCCTGCTGGAAACAGATTAGGGCCTGAAGGAATCCTGCGGTTTTGTGCCCAGCTCACAAGAAAGCGAGTTGAAGAAAGGAGTTCAGGGGCACTGTACTTCACAAACCTGGAGAGTTATAAATGACAGCTATCCTCCAAAAATATATTGAAGTAAGCCTGCGAAGGGGACTTGAAAGCGGGGCTGAATTTCAGGAAAACGATTGCAGGGGGTAGACTGGAATTGCCCTGAAAGCATAGGAAAAGAGGCACAACGTCGACAATGATGCACTTGGCCAAAAAGGGCGTATGCGTTTTTTCCTGAATATATTCAGGAAAAAACGCATACGCCCTTTTTGGCCAACCAAGCAAGCCTGTAAAGGAAATCTGCACTACAATGAAATCTCACTGCCCCCCCCGGGCAAAAGGGCCATCTGAAAAAAGTGTAAAATCCAGAAAAGTAGGACAGGATATGGAGAACAGGGAGCCTTGTTATGCTGATTGGCAGGATGTAAATTGCCAGCAGCCACTCTGGAGAAGTGTATGGTGTTTCCTGAAACACGTAAGAAACAAAGCAACACAGCCTATGGCACTTCCACTTATGGTCTTATAGCTTACGGAAATTAAAATCAAAAACAGACAGCCACACCAATATTTGGGACGGCTGTGTTCACAAGAAGCTCATCTACAGTATCAGGTAAATATCCCAGAAAGCAAAAAATGGATAAAGAAGTTGTGGCACGTACGTACAATGCAATATCACTCAGCAATGAAATCTGTGTCATCACGCCCGTAGTGGCATAGTGAGTGGATGCAGGTACGGTGATTCTTCGTGAACTACGTCACACAGAAAAAGAAATATCATAAGATATCACTAATACACGGAATGTAAACTTGACTACACGTGAAGTGAATTACAAAACAGAACAGGGTCTCAAATTTAGAAAACCAACTAGTGCTTGCTTATGGGGAAAGGTGCCTTGGGGTGCTGCATAAAACCAGAGACTGAAATTAGCACAGATAACATTCCATAATTCAAATATGTAATAGACAAGACCTACTCCTTGCTCAACGAAATGGACTCAACACCACATATTCAACGCCTAGTAATATACCTGACTAGGAAGAATCTTAAAACCCATGGATATATATGTCTCCGTAAGAGAATCAAGCGTGTGTACAGCGGCCGAAACGCAGCAGTGAAAATCCGATAAATCCCATTATCAAAATAAATTTCGAAAACAAAACACAAAGACAGTGAAATAGAGAGCAATTCTTAAATAATTCACTCAGGGCATGTGATGCAACCGGGATTGACCACATCTACACCCAGAGCTGGTTGAGACATAAGGCTGGACACTTCAGGCTGATAGCACTGGTGAGTTTCGGTGAGCAAATGCAGACCCTTTGAAGTCATACTGCATGGTACCCATTCCATGGCTCCCAACTCTCCAGGTTCAAGGGATTCTTCCTCCAGCTAAAACATGCATGGGAAACCCAGAGTATCGTCCACCGTGTGATTGGGAAACGATTTAAAATGCATCTCAGTTTTCGTATCCTGGTCCTCGGGTTCACCATTCCAGATGCTTTACTAACACTCTCCCCGCTTGGAGAGTCAGTGCCTTTAACCTCCTGTTTGGCACAGCTTGCCATTTCTGTGCAAGATGAACAGGAATAGGGAGAACCAATGAGAGACTAGCTGTAGGTGTCTGCATGGGCAAATGTAACGCTCATTGCCCACCAGGAAGAGGAATTAAACAAAGGCTCAGTGTGCCCTGCTGGAAACAGATTAGGGCCTGAAGGAATCCTGCGGTTTTGTGCCCAGCTCACAAGAAAGCGAGTTGAAGAAAGGAGTTCAGGGGCACTGTACTTCACAAACCTGCAGAGTTATAAATGACAGCTATCCTCCAAAAATATATTGAAGTAAGCCTGCGAAGGGGACTTGAAAGCGGGGCTGAATTTCAGGAAAACGATTGCAGGGGGCAGACTGGAATTGCACTGAAAGCATAGGAAAAGAGGCAGAACGTCGACAATGATGCACTTGGCCAAAAAGGGCGTATGCGTTTTTTCCTGAATATATTCAGGAAAAAACGCATACGCCCTTTTTGGCCAACCAAGCAAGCCTGTAAAGGAAATCTGCACTACAATGAAATCTCACTGCCCCCCCGGGCAAAAGGGCCATCTGAAAAAAGTGTAAAATCCAGAAAGGTAGGACAGGATATGGAGAACAGGGAGCCTTGTTATGCTGATTGGCAGGATGTAAATTGCCAGCAGCCACTCTGGAGAAGTGTATGGTGTTTCCTGAAACACGTAAGAAACAAAGCAACACAGCCTATGGCACTTCCACTTATGGTCTTATAGCTTACGGAAATTAAAATCAAAAACAGACAGCCACCCCAATATTTGGGACGGCTGTGTTCACAAGAAGCTCATCTACAGTATCAGGTAAATATCCCAGAAAGCAAAAAATGGATAAAGAAGTTGTGGCACGTACGTACAATGCAATATCACTCAGCAATGAAATCTGTGTCATCAGGCCCGTAGTGGCATAGTGAGTGGATGCAGGTACGGTGATTCTACGTGAACTACGTCACACAGAAAAAGAAACATCATAAGATATCACTAATACACGGAATGTAAACTTGACCACACATGAAGTGAATTACAAAACAGAACAGGGTCTCAAATTTAGAAAACCAACTAGTGCTTGCTTATGGGGAAAGGTGCCTTGGGGTGCTGCATAAAACCAGAGACTGAAATTAGCACAGATAACATTCCATAAGCCAAATATGTAATAGACAAGACCTACTCCTTGCTCAACGAAATGGACTCAACACCACATATTCAACGCCTAGGAATATACCTGACTAGGAAGAATCTTAAAACCCATGGATATATATGTCTCCGTAAGAGAATCAAGCGTGTGTACAGCGGCCGAAACGCAGCAGTGAAAATCCGATAAATCCCATTATCAAAATAAATTTCGAAAACAAAACACAAAGACAGTGAAATAGAGAGCAATTCTTAAATAATTCACTCAGGGCATGTTATGCAACCGGGATTGACCACATCTACACCCAGAGCTGGTTGAGACATAAGGCTGGACACTTCAGGCTGATAGCACTGGTGAGTTTCGGTGAGCAAATGCAGACCCTTTGAAGTCATACTGCATGTTACCCATTCCATGGGTCCCAACTCTCCAGGTTCAAGGCATTCTTCCTCCAGCTAAAACATGCATGGGAAACCCAGAGTATCGTCCACCGTGTGATTGGGAAACGATTTAAAATGCATCTCAGTTTTCGTATCCTGGTCCTCGGGTTCACCATTTCAGATGCTTTACTAACACTCTCCCCGCCTGGAGAGTCAGTGCCTTTAACCTCCTGTTTGGCACAGCTTGCCATTTCTGTGCAAGATGAACAGGAATAGGGAGAACCAATGAGAGACTAGCTGTAGGTGTCTGCACGGGCAAATGTAACGCTCATTGCCCACCAGGAAGAGGAATTAAACAAAGGCTAAGTGTGCCCTGCTGGAAACAGATTAGGGCCTGAAGGAATCCTGCGGTTTTGTGCCCAGCTCACAAGAAAGCGAGTTGAAGAAAGGAGTTCAGGGGCACTGTACTTCACAAACCTGCAGAGTTATAAATGACAGCTATCCTCCAAAAATATATTGAAGTAAGCCTGCGAAGGGGACTTGAAAGCGGGGCTGAATTTCAGGAAAACGATTGCAGGGGGCAGACTGGAATTGCACTGAAAGCATAGGAAAAGAGGCACAACGTCGACAATGATGCACTTGGCCAAAAAGGGCGTATGCGTTTTTTCCTGAATATATTCAGGAAAAAACGCATACGCCCTTTTTGGCCAACCAAGCAAGCCTGTAAAGGAAATCTGCACTACAATGAAATCTCACTGCCCCCCCGGGCAAAAGGGCCATCTGAAAAAAGTGTAAAATCCAGAAAGGTAGGACAGGATATGGAGAACAGGGAGCCTTGTTATGCTGATTGGCAGGATGTAAATTGCCAGCAGCCACTCTGGAGAAGTGTATGGTGTTTCCTGAAACACGTAAGAAACAAAGCAACACAGCCTATGGCACTTCCACTTATGGTCTTATAGCTTACGGAAATTAAAATCAAAAACAGACAGCCACCCCAATATTTGGGACGGCTGTGTTCACAAGAAGCTCGTCTACAGTATCAGGTAAATATCCCAGAAAGCAAAAAATGGATAAAGAAGTTGTGGCACGTACGTGCAATGCAATATAACTCAGCAATGAAATCTGTGTCATCAGGCCCGTAGCGGCATAGTAAGTGGATGCAGGTACGGTGATCCTATGTGAACTACGTCACACAGAAAAAGAAACATCATAAGATAACACTAATACACGGAATGTAAACTTGACTACACATGAACTGAATTACAAAACAGAACAGGGTCTCAAATTTGGAAAACCAACTAGTGCTTGCTTATGGGGAAAGGTGCGTTGGGGTGCTGCATAAAACCAGAGACTGAAATTAGCACAGATAACATTCCATAAGCCAAATATGTAATAGACAAGACCTACTCCTTGCTCAACGAAATGGACCCAACACCACATATTCAACGCCTAGGAATATACCTGACTAGGAAGAATCTTAAAACCCATGGATATATATGTCTCTGTAAGAGAATCAAGCGTGTGTACAGCGGCCGAAACGCAGCAGTGAAAATCCGATAAATCCCATTATCAAAATAAATTTAGAAAACAAAACACAAAGACAGTGAAATAGAGAGCAATTCTTAAATAATTCACTCAGGGCATGTGATGCAACCGGGATTGACCACATCTACACCCAGAGCTGGTTGAGACATAAGCCTGGACACTTCAGGCTGATAGCATTGGTGAGTTTCGGTGAGCAAATGCAGACCCTTTGAAGTCATACTGCATGGTACCCATTCCATGGGTCCCAATTCTCCAGGTTCAAGGGATTCTTCCTCCAGCTAAAACATGCATGGGAAACCCAGATTATCGTCCACCGTGTGATTGGGAAATGATGTAAAATGCATCTCAGTTTTCGTATCCTGGTCCTCGGGTTCACCATTCCAGATGCTTTACTATCACTCTCCCCGCTTTGAGAGTCAGTGCCTTTAACCTCCTGTTTCGCACAGCTTGCAATTTCTGTGCAAGATGAACAGGAATAGGGAGAACCAATGAGAGACTAGCTGTAGGTGCCTGCACCGGCAAATGTAACGCTCATTGCCCACCAGGAAGAGGAATTAAACAAAGGCTCAGTGTGCCCTGCTGAAAACAGATTAGGGCCTGTAGCAATCCTGCGGTTTTGTGCCCAGCTCACAAGAAAGCGAGTTGAAGAAAGGAGTTCAGGGGCACTGTACTTCACAAACCTGCAGAGTTATAAATGACAGCTATCCTCCAAAAATATATTGAAGTAAGCCTGCGAAGGGGACTTGAAAGCGGGGCTGAATTTCAGGAAAACGATTGCAGGGGGTAGACTGGAATTGCCCTGAAAGCATAGGAAAAGAGGCACAACGTCGACAATGATGCACTTGGCCAAAAAGGGCGTATGCGTTTTTTCCTGAATATATTCAGGAAAAAACGCATACGCCCTTTTTGGCCAACCAAGCAAGCCTGTAAAGGAAATCTGCACTACAATGAAATCTCACTGCCCCCACGGGCAAAAGGGCCATCTGAAAAAAGTGAAAAATCCAGAAAGGTAGGACAGGATATGGAGAACAGGGAGCCTTGTTATGCTGATTGGCAGGATGTAAATTGCCAGCTGCCACCCTGGAGAAGTGTATGGTGTTTCCTGAAACACGTAAGAAACAAAGCAACACAGCCTATGGCACTTCCACTTATGGTCCTATAGCTTACGGAAATTAAAATCAAAAACAGACAGCCACCCCAATATTTGGGACGGCTGTGTTCACAAGAAGCTCGTCTACTGTATCAGGTAAATATCCCAGAAAGCAAAAAATGGATAAAGAAGTTGTGGCACGTACGTGCAATGCAATATCACTCAGCAATGAAATCTGTGTCATCAGGTCCGTAGCGGCATAGTAAGTGGATGCAGGTACGGTGATTCTGTGTGAACTACGTAACACAGAAAAAGAAACATCATAAGATATCACTAATACACGGAATGTAAACTTGACTACACATGAACTGAATTACAAAACAGAACAGGGTCTCAAATTTAGAAAACCAACTAGTGCTTGCTTATGGGGAAAGGTGCGTTGGGGTGCTGCATAAAACCAGAGACTGAAATTAGCACAGATAACATTCCATAAGCCAAATATGTAATAGAGAAGACCTACTCCTTGCTCAACGAAATGGACTCAACACCACATATTCAACGCCTAGGAATATACCTGACTAGAAAGAATCTTAAAACCCATGGATATATATGTCTCCGTAAGAGAATCAAGCGTGTGTACAGCGGCGGAAATGCAGCAGTGAAAATCCGATAAATCCCATTATCAAAATAAATTTCGAAAACAAAACACAAAGACAGTGAAATAGAGAGCAATTCTTAAATAATTCACTCAGGCATGTGATGCAACCGGGATTGACCACATCTACACCCAGAGCTGGTTGAGACATAAGGCTGGACACTTCAGGCTGATAGCACTGGTGAGTTTCGGTGAGCAAATGCAGACCCTTTGAAGTCATACTGCATGGTACCCATTCCATGGGTCCCAACTCTCCAGGTTCAAGGCATTCTTCCTCCAGCTAAAACATGCATGGGAAACCCAGAGTATCGTCCACCGTGTGATTGGGAAACGATTTAAAATGCATCTCAGTTTTCGTATCCTGGTCCTCGGGTTCACCATTCCAGATGCTTTACTAACACTCTCCCCGCTTGGAGAGTCAGTGCCTTTAACCTCCTGTTTGGCACAGCTTGCCATTTCTGTGCAAGATGAACAGGAATAGGGAGAACCAATGAGAGACTAGCTGTAGGTGTCTGCACGGGCAAATGTAACGCTCATTGCCCACCAGGAAGAGGAATTAAACAAAGGCTCAGTGTGCCCTGCTGGAAACAGATTAGGGCCTGAAGCAATCCTGCGGTTTTGTGCCCAGCTCACAAGAAAGCGAGTTGAAGAAAGGAGTTCAGGGGCACTGTACTTCACAAACCTGCAGAGTTATAAATGACAGCTATCCTCCAAAAATATATTGAAGTAAGCCTGCGAAGGGGACTTGAAAGCGGGGCTGAATTTCAGAAAACGATTGCAGGGGGCAGACTGGAATTGCACTGAAAGCATAGGAAAAGAGGCACAACGTCGACAATGATGCACTTGGCCAAAAAGGGCGTATGCGTTTTTTCTTGAATATATTCAGGAAAAAACGCATACGCCCTTTTTGGCCAACCAAGCAAGCCTGTAAAGGAAATCTGCACTACAATGAAATCTCACTGCCCCCCCGGGCAAAAGGGCCATCTGAAAAAAGTGTAAAATCCAGAAAGGTAGGACAGGATATGGAGAACAGGGAGCCTTGTTATGCTGATTGGCAGGATGTAAATTGCCAGCAGCCACTCTGGAGAAGTGTATGGTGTTTCCTGAAACACGTAAGAAACAAAGCAACACAGCCTATTGCACTTCCACTTATGGTCTTATAGCTTACGGAAATTAAAATCAAAAACAGACAGCCACCCCAATATTTGGGACGGCTGTGTTCACAAGAAGCTCATCTACAGTATCAGGTAAATATCCCAGAAAGCAAAAAATGGATAAAGAAGTTGTGGCACGTACGTACAATGCAATATCACTAAGCAATGAAATCTGTGTCATCAGGCCCGTAGTGGCATAGTGAGTGGATGCAGGTACGGTGATTCTACGTGAACTACGTCACACAGAAAAAGAAACATCATAAGATATCACTAATACACGGAATGTAAACTTGACTACACATGAACTGAATTACAAAACAGAACAGGGTCTCAAATTTAGAAAACCAACTAGTGCTTGCTTATGGGGAAAGGTGCCTTGGGGTGCTGCATAAAATCGGAGACTGAAATTAGCACAGATAACATTCCATAAGCCAAATATGTAATAGACAAGACCTACTCCTTGCTCAACGAAATGGACTCAACACCACATATTCAACGCCTAGGAATATACCTGACTAGGAAGAATCTTAAAACCCATGGATATATATGTCTCCGTAAGAGAATCAAGCGTGTGTACAGCGGCCGAAACGCAGCAGTGAAAATCCGATAAATCCCATTATCAAAATATATTTCGAAAACAAAACACAAAGACAGTGAAATAGAGAGCAATTCTTAAATAATTCACTCAGGGCATGTGATGCAACCGGGATTGACCACATCTACACCCAGAGCTGGTTGAGACATAAGGCTGGACACTTCAGGCTGATAGCACTGGTGAGTTTCGGTGAGCAAATGCAGACCCTTTGAAGTCATACTGCATGGTACCCATTCCATGGGTCCCAACTCTCCAGGTTCAAGGCATTCTTCCTCCAGCTAAAACATGCATGGGAAACCGAGAGTATCGTCCACCGTGTGATTGGGAAACGATTTAAAATGCATCTCAGTTTTTGTATCCTTGTCCTCGGGTTCACCATTCCAGATGCTTTACTTACACTCTCCCCGCTTGGAGAGTCAGTGCCTTTAACCTCCTGTTTGGCACAGCTTGCCATTTCTGTGCAAGATGAACAGGAATAGGGAGAACCAATGAGAGACTAGCTGTAGGTGTCTGCACGGGCAAATGTAACACTCATTGCCCACCAGGAAGAGGAATTAAACAAAGGCTCAGTGTGCCCTGCTGGAAACAGATTAGGGCCTGAAGGAATCCTGCGGTTTTGTGCCCAGCTCACAAGAAAGCGAGTTGAAGAAAGGAGTTCAGGGGCACTGTACTTCACAAACCTGGAGAGTTATAAATGACAGCTATCCTCCAAAAATATATTGAAGTAAGCCTGCGAAGGGGACTTGAAAGCGGGGCTGAATTTCAGGAAAACGATTGCAGGGGGTAGACTGGAATTGCCCTGAAAGCATAGGAAAAGAGGCACAACGTCGACAATGATGCACTTGGCCAAAAAGGGCGTATGCGTTTTTTCCTGAATATATTCAGGAAAAAACGCATACGCCCTTTTTGGCCAACCAAGCAAGCCTGTAAAGGAAATCTGCACTACAATGAAATCTCACTGCCCCCCCCGGGCAAAAGGGCCATCTGAAAAAAGTGTAAAATCCAGAAAAGTAGGACAGGATATGGAGAACAGGGAGCCTTGTTATGCTGATTGGCAGGATGTAAATTGCCAGCAGCCACTCTGGAGAAGTGTATGGTGTTTCCTGAAACACGTAAGAAACAAAGCAACACAGCCTATGGCACTTCCACTTATGGTCTTATAGCTTACGGAAATTAAAATCAAAAACAGACAGCCACACCAATATTTGGGACGGCTGTGTTCACAAGAAGCTCATCTACAGTATCAGGTAAATATCCCAGAAAGCAAAAAATGGATAAAGAAGTTGTGGCACGTACGTACAATGCAATATCACTCAGCAATGAAATCTGTGTCATCACGCCCGTAGTGGCATAGTGAGTGGATGCAGGTACGGTGATTCTTCGTGAACTACGTCACACAGAAAAAGAAACATCATAAGATATCACTAATACACGGAATGTAAACTTGACTACACGTGAAGTGAATTACAAAACAGAACAGGGTCTCAAATTTAGAAAACCAACTAGTGCTTGCTTATGGGGAAAGGTGCCTTGGGGTGCTGCATAAAACCAGAGACTGAAATTAGCACAGATAACATTCCATAATTCAAATATGTAATAGACAAGACCTACTCCTTGCTCAACGAAATGGACTCAACACCACATATTCAACGCCTAGTAATATACCTGACTAGGAAGAATCTTAAAACCCATGGATATATATGTCTCCGTAAGAGAATCAAGCGTGTGTACAGCGGCCGAAACGCAGCAGTGAAAATCCGATAAATCCCATTATCAAAATAAATTTCGAAAACAAAACACAAAGACAGTGAAATAGAGAGCAATTCTTAAATAATTCACTCAGGGCATGTGATGCAACCGGGATTGACCACATCTACACCCAGAGCTGGTTGAGACATAAGGCTGGACACTTCAGGCTGATAGCACTGGTGAGTTTCGGTGAGCAAATGCAGACCCTTTGAAGTCATACTGCATGGTACCCATTCCATGGCTCCCAACTCTCCAGGTTCAAGGGATTCTTCCTCCAGCTAAAACATGCATGGGAAACCCAGAGTATCGTCCACCGTGTGATTGGGAAACGATTTAAAATGCATCTCAGTTTTCGTATCCTGGTCCTCGGGTTCACCATTCCAGATGCTTTACTAACACTCTCCCCGCTTGGAGAGTCAGTGCCTTTAACCTCCTGTTTGGCACAGCTTGCCATTTCTGTGCAAGATGAACAGGAATAGGGAGAACCAATGAGAGACTAGCTGTAGGTGTCTGCATGGGCAAATGTAACGCTCATTGCCCACCAGGAAGAGGAATTAAACAAAGGCTCAGTGTGCCCTGCTGGAAACAGATTAGGGCCTGAAGGAATCCTGCGGTTTTGTGCCCAGCTCACAAGAAAGCGAGTTGAAGAAAGGAGTTCAGGGGCACTGTACTTCACAAACCTGCAGAGTTATAAATGACAGCTATCCTCCAAAAATATATTGAAGTAAGCCTGCGAAGGGGACTTGAAAGCGGGGCTGAATTTCAGGAAAACGATTGCAGGGGGCAGACTGGAATTGCACTGAAAGCATAGGAAAAGAGGCAGAACGTCGACAATGATGCACTTGGCCAAAAAGGGCGTATGCGTTTTTTCCTGAATATATTCAGGAAAAAACGCATACGCCCTTTTTGGCCAACCAAGCAAGCCTGTAAAGGAAATCTGCACTACAATGAAATCTCACTGCCCCCCCGGGCAAAAGGGCCATCTGAAAAAAGTGTAAAATCCAGAAAGGTAGGACAGGATATGGAGAACAGGGAGCCTTGTTATGCTGATTGGCAGGATGTAAATTGCCAGCAGCCACTCTGGAGAAGTGTATGGTGTTTCCTGAAACACGTAAGAAACAAAGCAACACAGCCTATGGCACTTCCACTTATGGTCTTATAGCTTACGGAAATTAAAATCAAAAACAGACAGCCACCCCAATATTTGGGACGGCTGTGTTCACAAGAAGCTCATCTACAGTATCAGGTAAATATCCCAGAAAGCAAAAAATGGATAAAGAAGTTGTGGCACGTACGTACAATGCAATATCACTCAGCAATGAAATCTGTGTCATCAGGCCCGTAGTGGCATAGTGAGTGGATGCAGGTACGGTGATTCTACGTGAACTACGTCACACAGAAAAAGAAACATCATAAGATATCACTAATACACGGAATGTAAACTTGACCACACATGAAGTGAATTACAAAACAGAACAGGGTCTCAAATTTAGAAAACCAACTAGTGCTTGCTTATGGGGAAAGGTGCCTTGGGGTGCTGCATAAAACCAGAGACTGAAATTAGCACAGATAACATTCCATAAGCCAAATATGTAATAGACAAGACCTACTCCTTGCTCAACGAAATGGACTCAACACCACATATTCAACGCCTAGGAATATACCTGACTAGGAAGAATCTTAAAACCCATGGATATATATGTCTCCGTAAGAGAATCAAGCGTGTGTACAGCGGCCGAAACGCAGCAGTGAAAATCCGATAAATCCCATTATCAAAATAAATTTCGAAAACAAAACACAAAGACAGTGAAATAGAGAGCAATTCTTAAATAATTCACTCAGGGCATGTGATGCAACCGGGATTGACCACATCTACACCCAGAGCTGGTTGAGACATAAGGCTGGACACTTCAGGCTGATAGCACTGGTGAGTTTCGGTGAGCAAATGCAGACCCTTTGAAGTCATACTGCATGGTACCCATTCCATGGGTCCCAACTCTCCAGGTTCAAGGCATTCTTCCTCCAGCTAAAACATGCATGGGAAACCCAGAGTATCGTCCACCGTGTGATTGGGAAACGATTTAAAATGCATCGCAGTTTTCGCATCCTGGTCCTCGGGTTCACCATTCCAGATGCTTTACTAACACTCTCCCCGCTTGGAGAGTCAGTGCCTTTAACCTCCTGTTTGGCACAGCTTGCCATTTCTGTGCAAGATGAACAGGAATAGGGAGAACCAATGAGAGACTAGCTGTAGGTGTCTGCACGGGCAAATGTAACACTCATTGCCCACCAGGAAGAGGAATTAAACAAAGGCTCAGTGTGCCCTGCTGGAAACAGATTAGGGCCTGAAGGAATCCTGCGGTTTTGTGCCCAGCTCACAAGAAAGCGAGTTGAAGAAAGGAGTTCAGGGGCACTGTACTTCACAAACCTGGAGAGTTATAAATGACAGCTATCCTCCAAAAATATATTGAAGTAAGCCTGCGAAGGGGACTTGAAAGCGGGGCTGAATTTCAGGAAAACGATTGCAGGGGGTAGACTGGAATTGCCCTGAAAGCATAGGAAAAGAGGCACAACGTCGACAATGATGCACTTGGCCAAAAAGGGCGTATGCGTTTTTTCCTGAATATATTCAGGAAAAAACGCATACGCCCATTTTGGCCAACCAAGCAAGCCTGTAAAGGAAATCTGCACTACAATGAAATCTCACTGCCCCCCCGGGCAAAAGGGCCATCTGAAAAAAGTGTAAAATCCAGAAAAGTAGGACAGGATATGGAGAACAGGGAGCCTTGTTATGCTGATTGGCAGGATGTAAATTGCCAGCAGCCACTCTGGAGAAGTGTATGGTGTTTCCTGAAACACGTAAGAAACAAAGCAACACAGCCTATGGCACTTCCACTTATGGTCTTATAGCTTACGGATATTAAAATCAAAAACAGACAGCCACCCCAATATTTGGGACGGCTGTGTTCACAAGAAGCTCGTCTACAGTATCAGGTAAATATCCCAGAAAGCATAAAATGGATAAAGAAGTTGTGGCACGTACGTACAATGCAATATCACTCAGCAATGAAATCTGAGTCATCAGGCCCGTAGTGGCATAGTTAGTGGATGCAGGTACGGTGATTCTCCGTGAACTACGTCACACAGAAAAAGAAACATCATAAGATATCACTAATACACGGAATGTAAACTTGACTACACATGAAGTGAATTACAAAACAGAACAGGGTCTCAAATTTAGAAAACCAACTAGTGCTTGCTTATGGGGAAAGGTGCCTTGGGGTGCTGCATAAAACCAGAGACTGAAATTAGCACAGATAACATTCCATAAGCCAAATATGTAATAGACAAGACCTACTCCTTGCTCAACGAAATGGACTCAACACCACATATTCAACGCCTAGGAATATACCTGACTAGGAAGAATCTTAAAACCCATGGATATATATGTCTCCGTAAGAGAATCAAGCGTGTGTACAGCGGCCGAAACGCAGCAGTGAAAATCCGATAAATCCCATTATCAAAATAAATTTCGAAAACAAAACACAAAGACAGTGAAATAGAGAGCAATTCTTAAATAATTCACTCAGGGCATGTGATGCAACCGGGATTGACCACATCTACACCCAGAGCTGGTTGAGACATAAGGCTGGACACTTCAGCCTGATAGCATTGGTGAGTTTCGGTGAGCAAATGCAGACCCTTTGAAGTCATACTGCATGGTACCCATTCCATAGGTCCCAACTCTCCAGGTTCAAGGGATTCTTCCTCCAGCTAAAACATGAATGGGAAACCCAGAGTATCGTCCACCGTGTGATTGGGAAACGATTTAAAATGCATCTCAGTTTTCGTATCCTGGTCCTCGGGTTCACCATTCCAGATGCTTTACTAACACTCTCCCCGCTTGGAGAGTCAGTGCCTTTAACCTCCTGTTTGGCACATCTTGCAATTTCTGTGCAAGATGAACAGGAATAGGGAGAACCAATGAGAGACTAGCTGTAGGTGTCTGCACGGGCAAATGTAACGCTCATTGCCCACCAGGAAGAGGAATTAACCAAAGGCTCAACGTGCCCTGCCGGAAACAGATTAGGGCCTGAAGCAATTCTGCGGTTTTGTGCCCATCTCACAAGAAAACGAGTTGAAGAAAGGAGCTCAGGGGCACTGTAATTCACAAACCTGCAGAGTTATAAATGACAGCTATCCTCCAAAAATATATTGAAGTAAGCCTGCGAAGCGGACTTGAAAGCGGGGCAGAATTTCAGGAAAACGATTGCAGGGGGTAGACTGGTATTGCCCTGAAAGCATAGGAAGAGGCAGAATGTCGACAATGATGCACTTGGCCAAAAAGGGCGTATGCGTTTTTTCCTGAATATATTCAGGAAAAAACGCATACGCCCTTTTTGGCCAACCAAGCAAGCCTGTAAAGGAAATCTGCACTACAATGAAATCTCACTGCCCCCACGGGCAAAAGAGCCATCTGAAAAAAGTGTAAAATCCAGAAAGGTAGGACAGGATATGGAGAACAGGGAGCCTTGTTATGCTGATTGGCAGGATGTAAATTGCCAGCAGCCACCCTGGAGAAGTGTATGGTGTTTCCTGAAACACGTAAGAAACAAAGCAACACAGCCTATGGCACTTCCACTTATGGTCCTATAGCTTACAGAAATTAAAATCAAAAACAGACAGCCACCCAAATATTTGGGACGGCTGTGTTCACAAGAAGCTCATCTCCAGTATCAGGTAAATATCCCAGAAAGCAAAAAATGGATAAAGAAGTTGTGGCACGTACGTACAATGCAATATCACTCAGCAATGAAATCTGTGTCATCAGGCCCGTAGCGGTATAGTGAGTGGATGCAGGTACGGTGATTCTACGTGAACTACGTCACACAGAAAAAGAAACATCATAAGATATCACTAATACACGGAATGTAAACTTGACTACACATGAACTGAATTACAAAACAGAACAGGGTCTCAAATTTAGGAAACCAACTAGTGCTTGCTTATGGGGAAAGGTGCCTTGGGGTGCTGCATAAAACCAGAGACTGAAATTAGCACAGATAACATTCCATAAGCCAAATATGTAATAGACAAGACCTACTCCTTGCTCAACGAAATGGACTCAACACCACATATTCAACGCCTAGGAATATACCTGACTAGGAAGAATCTTAAAACCCATGGATATATATGTCTCCGTAAGAGAATCAAGCGTGTGTACAGCGGCCGAAACGCAGCAGTGAAAATCCGATAAATCCCATTATCAAAATAAATTTCGAAAACAAAACACAAAGACAGTGAAATAGAGAGCAATTCTTAAATAATTCACTCAGGGCATGTGATGCAACCGGGATTGACCACATCTACACCCAGAGCTGGTTGAGACATAAGGCTGGACACTTCAGCCTGATAGCATTGGTGAGTTTCAGTGAGCAAATGCAGACCCTTTGAAGTCATACTGCATGGTACCCATTCCATAGGTCCCAAGTCTCCAGGTTCAAGGGATTCTTCCTCCAGCTAAAACATGCATGGGAAACCCAGAGTATCGTCCACCGTGTGATTGGGAAACGATTTAAAATGCATCTCAGTTTTCGTATCCTGGTCCTCGGGTTCACCATTCCAGATGCTTTACTAACACTCTCCCCACTTGGAGAGTCAGTGCCTTTAACCTCCTGTTTGGCACAGCTTGCAATTTCTGTGCAAGATGAACAGGAATAGGGAGAACCAATGAGAGACTAGCTGTAGGTGTCTGCACGGGCAAATGTAACGCTCATTGCCCACCAGGAAGAGGAATTAAACAAAGGCTCAACGTGCCCTGCCGGAAACAGATTAGGGCCTGAAGCAATTCTGCGGTTTTGTGCCCATCTCACAAGAAAGCGAGTTGAAGAAAGGAGCTCAGGGGCACTGTAATTCACAAACCTGCAGAGTTATAAATGACAGCTATCCTCCAAAAATATATTGAAGTAAGCCTGCGAAGCGGACTTGAAAGCGGGGCAGAATTTCAGGAAAACGATTGCAGGGGGTAGACTGGTATTGCCCTGAAAGCATAGGAAGAGGCAGAATGTCGACAATGATGCACTTGGCCAAAAAGGGCGTATGCGTTTTTTCCTGAATATATTCAGGAAAAAACGCATACGCCCTTTTTGGCCAACCAAGCAAGCCTGTAAAGGAAATCTGCACTACAATGAAAATTCACTGCCCCCCCGGGCAAAAGGGCCATCTGAAAAAAGTGTAAAATCCAGAAAGGTAGGACAGGATATGGAGAACAGGGAGCCTTGTTATGCTGATTGGCAGGATGTGATTTGCCAGCAGCCACCCTGGAGAAGTGTATGGTGTTTCCTGAAACACGTAAGAAACAAAGCAACACAGCCTATTGCACTTCCACTTATGGTCCTATAGCTTACAGAAATTAAAATCAAAAACAGACAGCCACCCAAATATTTGGGACGGCTGTGTTCACAAGAAGCTCATCTCCAGTATCAGGTAAATATCCCAGAAAGCAAAAAATGGATAAAGAAGTTGTGGCACGTACGTACAATGCAATATCACTCAGCAAAGAAATCTGTGTCATCAGGCCCATAGCGGCATAGTGAGTGGATGCAGGTACGGTGATTCTACGTGAACTACGTCACACAGAAAAAGAAACATCATAAGATATCACTAATACACGGAATGTAAACTTGACTACACATGAACTGAATTACAAAACAGAACAGGGTCTCAAATTTAGAAAACCAACTAGTGCTTGCTTATGGGGAAAGGTGCCTTGGGGTGCTGCATAAAACCAGAGACTGAAATTAGCACAGATAACATTCCATAAGCCAAATATGTAATAGACAAGACCTACTCCTTGCTCAACGAAATGGACTCAACACCACATATTCAACGCCTAGGAATATACCTGACTAGGAAGAATCTTAAAACCCATGGATATATATGTCTCCGTAAGAGAATCAAGCGTGTGTACAGCGGCCGAAACGCAGCAGTGAAAATCCGATAAATCCCATTATCAAAATAAATTTCGAAAACAAAACACAAAGACAGTGAAATAGAGAGCAATTCTTAAATAATTCACTCAGGGCATGTGATGCAACCGGGATTGACCACATCTACACCCAGAGCTGGTTGAGACATAAGGCTGGACACTTCAGGCTGATAGCACTGGTGAGTTTCGGTGAGCAAATGCAGACCCTTTGAAGTCATACTGCATGGTACCCATTCCATGGGTCCCAACTCTCCAGGTTCAAGGCATTCTTCCTCCAGCTAAAACATGCATGGGAAACCCAGAGTATCGTCCACCGTGTGATTGGGAAACGATTTAAAATGCATCTCAGTTTTCGTATCCTGGTCCTCGGGTTCACCATTCCAGATGCTTTACTAACACTCTCCCCGCCTGGAGAGTCAGTGCCTTTAACCTCCTGTTTGGCACAGCTTGCCATTTCTGTGCAAGATGAACAGGAATAGGGAGAACCAATGAGAGACTAGCTGTAGGTGTCTGCACGGGCAAATGTAACGCTCATTGCCCACCAGGAAGAGGAATTAAACAAAGGCTCAGTGTGCCCTGCTGGAAACAGATTAGGGCCTGAAGGAATCCTGCGGTATTGTGCCCAGCTCACAAGAATGCGTGTTGAAGAAAGGAGTTCAGGGGCACTGTACTTCACAAACCTGCAGAGTTATAAATGACAGCTATCCTCCAAAAATATATTGAAGTAAGCCTGCGAAGGGGACTTGAAAGCGGGGCTGAATTTCAGGAAAACGATTGCAGGGGGCAGACTGGAATTGCACTGAAAGCATAGGAAAAGAGGCACAACGTCGACAATGATGCACTTGGCCAAAAAGTGCATATGCGTTTTTTCCTGAATATATTCAGGAAAAAACGCATACGCCCTTTTTGGCCAACCAAGCAAGCCTGTAAAGGAAATCTGCACTACAATGAAATCTCACTGCCCCCCCGGGCAAAAGGGCCATCTGAAAAAAGTGTAAAATCCAGAAAGGTAGGACAGGATATGGAGAACAGGGAGCCTTGTTATGCTGATTGGCAGGATGTAAATTGCCAGCAGCCACTCTGGAGAAGTGTATGGTGTTTCCTGAAACACGTAAGAAACAAAGCAACACAGCCTATGGCACTTCCACTTATGGTCTTATAGCTTACGGAAATTAAAATCAAAAACAGACAGCCACCCCAATATTTGGGACGGCTGTGTTCACAAGAAGCTCATCTACAGTATCAGGTAAATATCCCAGAAAGCAAAAAATGGATAAAGAAGTTGTGGCACGTACGTACAATGCAATATCACTCAGCAATGAAATCTGTGTCATCAGGCCCGTAGTAGCATAGTGAGTGGATGCAGGTACGGTGATTCTACGTGAACTACGTCACACAGAAAAAGAAACATCATAAGATATCACTAATACACGGAATGTAAACTTGACTACACATGAACTGAATTACAAAACAGAACAGGGTCTCAAATTTAGAAAACCAACTACTGCTTGCTTATGGGGAAAGGTGCGTTGGGGTGCTGCATAAAACCAGAGACTGAAATTAGCACAGATAACATTCCATAAGCCAAATATGTAATAGACAAGACCTACTCCTTGCTCAACGAAATGGACTCAACACCACATATTCAACGCCTAGGAATATACCTGACTAGGAAGAATCTTAAAACCCATGGATATATATGTCTCCGTAAGAGAATCAAGCGTGTGTACAGCGGCCGAAACGCGGCAGTGAAAATCCGATAAATCCCATTATCAAAATAAATTTCGAAAACAAAACACAAAGACAGTGAATTAGAGAGCAATTCTTAAATAATTCACTCAGGGCATGTGATGCAACCGGGATTGACCACATCTACACCCAGAGCTGGTTGAGACATAAGGCTGGACACTTCAGGCTGATAGCACTGGTGAGTTTCGGTGAGCAAATGCAGACCCTTTGAAGTCATACTGCATGGTACCCATTCCATGGGTCCCAACTCTCCAGGTTCAAGGCATTCTTCTTCCAGCTAAAACATGCATGGGAAACCCAGAGTATCGTCCACTGTGTGATTGGGAAACGATTTAAAATGCATCTCAGTTTTCGTATCCTGGTCCTCGGGTTCACCATTCCAGATGCTTTACTAACACTCTCCCCGCTTGGAGAGTCAGTGCCTTTAACCTCCTGTTTGGCACAGCTTGCCATTTCTGTGCAAGATGAACAGGAATAGGGAGAACCAATGAGAGACTAGCTGTAGGTGTCTGCACGGGCAAATGTAACACTCATTGCCCACCAGGAAGAGGAATTAAACAAAGGCTCAGTGTGCCCTGCTGGAAACAGATTAGGGCCTGAAGGAATCCTGCGGTTTTGTGCCCAGCTCACAAGAAAGCGAGTTGAAGAAAGGAGTTCAGGGGCACTGTACTTCACAAACCTGCAGAGTTATAAATGACAGCTATCCTCCAAAAATATATTGAAGTAAGCCTGCGAAGGGGACTTGAAAGCGGGGCTGAATTTCGGGAAAACGATTGCAGGGGGTAGACTGGAATTGCCCTGAAAGCATAGGAAAAGAGGCACAACGTCGACAATGATGCACTTGGCCAAAAAGGGCGTATGCGTTTTTTCCTGAATATATTCAGGAAAAAACGCATACGCCCTTTTTGGCCAACCAAGCAAGCCTGTAAAGGAAATCTGCACTACAATGAAATCTCACTGCCCCCCCGGGCAAAAGGGCCATCTGAAAAAAGTGTAAAATCCAGAAAAGTAGGACAGGATATGGAGAACAGGGAGCCTTGTTTTGCTGATTGGCAGGATGTAAATTGCCAGCAGCCACTCTGGAGAAGTGTATGGTGTTTCCTGAAACACGTAAGAAACAAAGCAACACAGCCTATGGCACTTCCACTTATGGTCTTATAGCTTACGGAAATTAAAATCAAAAACAGACAGCCACCCCAATATTTGGGACGGCTGTGTTCACAAGAAGCTCGTCTACAGTATCAGGTAAATATCCCAGAAAGCAAAAAATGGATAAAGAAGTTGTGGCACGTACGTACAATGCAATATCACTCAGCAATGAAATCTGAGTCATCAGGCCCGTAGTGGCATAGTGAGTGGATGCAGGTACGGTGATTCTCCGTGAACTACGTCACACAGAAAAAGAAACATCATAAGATATCACTAATACACGGAATGTAAACTTGACTACACATGAAGTGAATTACAAAACAGAACAGGGTCTCAAATTTAGAAAACCAACTAGTGCTTGCTTATGGGGAAAGGTGCCTTGGGGTGCTGCATAAAACCAGAGACTGAAATTAGCACAGATAACATTCCATAAGCCAAATATGTAATAGACAAGACCTACTCCTTGCTCAACGAAATGGACTCAACACCACATATTCAACGCCTAGGAATATACCTGACTAGGAAGAATCTTAAAACCCATGGATATATATGTCTCCGTAAGAGAATCAAGCGTGTGTACAGCGGCCGAAACGCAGCAGTGAAAATCCGATAAATCCCATTATCAAAATAAATTTCGAAAACAAAACACAAAGACAGTGAAATAGAGAGCAATTCTTAAATAATTCACACAGGGCATGTGATGCAACCGGGATTGACCACATCTACACCCAGAGCTGGTTGAGACATAAGGCTGGACACTTCAGCCTGATAGCATTGGTGAGTTTCGGTGAGCAAATGCAGACCCTTTGAAGTCATACTGCATGGTACCCATTCCATAGGTCCCAAGTCTCCAGGTTCAAGGGATTCTTCCTCCAGCTAAAACATGCATGGGAAACCCAGAGTATCGTCCACCGTGTGATTGGGAAACGATTTAAAATGCATCTCAGTTTTCGTATCCTGGTCCTCGGGTTCACCATTCCAGATGCTTTACTAACACTCTCCCCGCTTGGAGAGTCAGTGCCTTTAACCTCCTGTTTGGCACAGCTTGCAATTTCTGTGCAAGATGAACAGGAATAGGGAGAACCAATGAGAGACTAGCTGTAGGTGTCTGCACGGGCAAATGTAACGCTCATTGCCCACCAGGAAGAGGAATTAAACAAAGGCTCAACGTGCCCTGCCGGAAACAGATTAGGGCCTGAAGCAATTCTGCGGTTTTGTGCCCATCTCACAAGAAAGCGAGTTGAAGAAAGGAGCTCAGGGGCACTGTAATTCACAAACCTGCAGAGTTATAAATGACAGCTATCCTCCAAAAATATATTGAAGTAAGCCTGCGAAGCAGACTTGAAAGCGGGGCAGAATTTCAGGAAAACGATTGCAGGGGGTAGACTGGTATTGCCCTGAAAGCATAGGAAGAGGCAGAATGTCGACAATGATGCACTAGGCCAAAAAGGGCGTATGCGTTTTTTCCTGAATATATTCAGGAAAAAACGCATACACCCTTTTTGGCCAACCAAGCAAGCCTGTAAAGGAAATCTGCACTACAATGAAATCTCACTGCCCCCCCGGGCAAAAGGGCCATCTGAAAAAAGTGTAAAATCCAGAAAGGTAGGACAAGATATGGAGAACAGGGAGCCTTGTTATGCTGATTGGCAGGATGTAAATTGCCAGCAGCCACCCTGGAGAAGTGTATGGTGTTTCCTGAAAGACGTAAGAAACAAAGCAACACAGCCTATGGCACTTCCACTTATGGTCCTATAGCTTACAGAAATTAAAATCAAAAACAGACAGCCACCCCAATATTTGGGACGGCTGTGTTCACAAGAAGCTCGTCTACAGTATCAGGTAAATATCCCAGAAAGCAAGAAATGGATAAAGAAATTGTGGCACGTACGTACAATGCAATATCACTCAGCAATGAAATCTGTGTCAGCAGGCCCGTAGTGACATAGTGAGTGGATGCAGGTACGGTGATTCTACGTGAACTACGTCACACAGAAAAAGAAACATCATAAGATATCACTAAAACACGGAATGTAAACTTGACTACACATGAACTGAATTACAAAACAGAACAGGGTCTCAAATTTAGAAAACCGACTAGTGCTTGCTTATGGAGAAAGGTGCCTTGGGGTGCTGCATAAAACCAGAGACTGAAATTAGCACAGATAACTTTCCATAAGCCAAATATGTAATAGACAAGACCTACTCCTTGCTCAACGTAATGGACCCAACACCACATATTCAACGCCTAGGAATATACCTGACTAGGAAGAATCTTAAAACCCATGGAAATATATGTCTCCGTAAGAGAATCAAGCGTGTGTACAGCGGCCGAAACGCAGCAGTGAAAATCCGATAAATCCCATTATCAAAATAAATTTCGAGAACAAAACAGAAAGACAGTGAAATAGAGAGCAATTCTTAAATAATTCACTCAGGGCATGTGATGCAACCGGGATTGACCACATCTACACCCAGAGCTGGTTGAGACATAAGGCTGGACACTTCAGGCTGATAGCACTGGTGAGTTTCGGTGAGCAAATGCAGACCCTTTGAAGTCATACTGCATGGTACCCATTCCATGGGTCCCAACTCTCCAGGTTCAAGGCATTCTTCCTCCAGCTAAAACATGCATGGGAAACCCAGAGTATCGTCCACCGTGTGATTGGGAAACGATTTAAAATGCATCTCAGTTTTCGTATCCTGGTCCTCGGGTTCACCATTCCAGATGCTTTACTAACACTCTCCCCGCTTGGAGAGTCAGTGCCGTTAACCTCCTGTTTGGCACAGCTTGCCATTTCTGTGCAAGATGAACAGGAATAGGGAGAACCAATGAGAGACTAGCTGTAGGTGTCTGCACGGGCAAATGTAACGCTCATTGCCCACCAGGAACAGGAATTAAACAAAGGCTCAGTGTGCCCTGCTGGAAACAGATTAGGGCCTGAAAGAATCCTGCGGTTTTGTGCCCAGCTCACAAGAAAGCGAGTTGATGAAAGGAGTTCAGGGGCACTGTACTTCACAAACCTGCAGAGTTATAAATGACAGCTATCCTCCAAAAATATATTGAAGTAAGCCTGCGAAGGGGACTTGAAAGCGGGGCTGAATTTCAGGAAAACGATTGCAGGGGGCAGACTGGAATTGCACTGAAAGCATAGGAAAAGAGGCACAACGTCGACAATGATGCACTTGGCCAAAAAGGGCGTATGCGTTTTTTCCTGAATATATTCAGGAAAAAACGCATACGCCCTTTTTGGCCAACCAAGCAAGCCTGTAAAGAAATCTGCACTACAATGAAATCTCACTGCCCCCCCGGGCAAAAGGGCCATCTGAAAAAAGTGTAAAATCCAGAAAGGTAGGACAGGATATGAAGAACAGGGAGCCTTGTTATGCTGATTGGCAGGATGTAAATTGCCAGCAGCCACTCTGGAGAAGTGTATGGTGTTTCCTGAAACACGTAAGAAACAAAGCAACACAGCCTATGGCACTTCCACTTATGGTCCTATAGCTTACGGAAATTAAAATCAAAAACAGACAGCCACCCCAATATTTGGGACGGCTGTGTTCACAAGAAGCTCATCTACAGTATCAGGTAAATATCCCAGAAAGCAAAAAATGGATAAAGAAGTTGTGGCACGTACGTACAATGCAATATCACTCAGCAATGAAATCTGTGTCATCAGGCCCGTAGTGGCATAGTGAGTGGATGCAGGTACGGTGATTCTACGTGAACTACGTCACACAGAAAAAGAAACATCATAAGATATCACTAAAACACGGAATGTAAACTTGACTACACATGAAGTGAATTACAAAACAGAACAGGGTCTCAAATTTAGAAAACCAACTAGTGCTTGCTTATGGGGAAAGGTGCCTTGGGGTGCTGCATAAAACCAGAGACTGAAATTAGCACAGATAACATTCCATAGGCCAAATATGTAATAGACAAGACCTACTCCTTGCTCAACGAAATGGACTCAACACCACATATTCAACGCCTAGGAATATACCTGACTAGGAAGAATCTTAAAACCCATGGATATATATGTCTCCGTAAGAGAATCAAGCGTGTGTACAGCGGCCGAAACGCAGCAGTGAAAATCCGATAAATCCCATTATCAAAATAAATTTCGAAAACAAAACACAAAGACAGTGAAATAGAGAGCAATTCTTAAATAATTCACTCAGGGCATGTGATGCAACCGGGATTGACCACATCTACACCCAGAGCTGGTTGAGACATAAGGCTGGACACTTCAGCCTGATAGCACTGGTGAGTTTCGGTGAGCAAATGCAGACCCTTTGAAGTCATACTGCATGGTACCCATTCCATAGGTCCCAACTCTCCAGGTTCAAGGGATTCTTCCTCCAGCTAAAACATGCATGGGAAACCCAGAGTATCGTCCACCGTGTGATTGGGAAACGATTTAAAATGCATCTCAGTTTTCGTATCCTGGTCCTCGGGTTCACCATTCCAGATGCTTTACTAACACTCTCCCCGCTTGGAGAGTCAGTGCCTTTAACCTCCTGTTTGGCACAGCTTGCCATTTCTGTGCAAGATGAACAGGAATAGGTAGAACCAATGAGAGACTAGCTGTAGGGGTCTGCACGGGCAAATGTAACGCTCATTGCCCACCAGGAAGAGGAATTAAACAAAGGCTCAGTGTGCCCTGCTGGAAACAGATTAGGGCCTGAAGCAATCCTGCGGTTTTGTGCCCAGCTCACAAGAAAGCGAGTTGAAGAAAGGAGCTCAGGGGCACTGTACTTCACAAACCTGCAGAGTTATAAATGACAGCTATCCTCCAAAAATATATTGAAGTACGCCTGCGAAGGGGACTTGAAAGCGGGGCTGAATTTCAGGAAAACGATTGCAGGGGGTAGACAGGAATTGCCCTGAAAGCATAGGAAAAGAGGCACAACGTCGACAATGATGCACTTGGCCAAAAAGGGCGTATGCGTTTTTTCCTGAATATATTCAGGAAAAAACGCATACGCCCTTTTTGGCCAACCAAGCAAGCCTGTAAAGGAAATCTGCACTACAATGAAATCTCACTGCCCCCCGGGCAAAAGGGCCATCTGAAAAAAGTGTAAAATCCAGAAAGGTAGGACAAGATATGGAGAACAGGGAGCCTTGTTATGCTGATTGGCAGGATGTAAATTGCCAGCAGCCACCCTGGAGAAGTGTATGGTGTTTCCTGAAACACGTAAGAAACAAAGCAACACAGCCTATGGCACTTCCACTTATGGTCCTATAGCTTACAGAAATTAAAATCAAAAACAGACAGCCACCCCAATATTTGGGACGGCTGTGTTCACAAGAAGCTCGTCTACAGTATCAGGTAAATATCCCAGAAAGCAAGAAATGGATAAAGAAATTGTGGCACGTACGTACAATGCAATATCACTCAGCAATGAAATCTGTGTCATCAGGCCCATAGCAACATAGTGAGTGGATGCAGGTATGGTGATTTTACGTGAACTACGTCACACAGAAAAAGAAACATCATAAGATATCACTAATACACGGAATGTAAACTTGACTACACATGAACTGAATTACAAAACAGAACAGGGTCTCAAATTTAGAAAACCGAGTAGTGCTTGCTTATGGAGAAAGGTGCCTTGGGGTGCTGCATAAAACCAGAGACTGAAATTAGCACAGATAACTTTCCATAAGCCAAATATGTAATAGACAAGACCTACTCCTTGCTCAACGAAATGGACCCAACACCACATATTCAACGCCTAGGAATATACCTGACTAGGAAAAATCTTAAAACCCATGGAAATATATGTCTCCGTAAGAGAATCAAGCGTGTGTACAGCGGCCGAAACGCAGCAGTGAAAATCCGATAAATCCCATTATCAAAATAAATTTCGAAAACAAAACAAAAAGACAGTGAAATAGAGAGCAATTCTTAAATAATTCACTCAGGGCATGTGATGCAACCGGGATTTACCACATCTACACCCAGAGCTGGTTGAGACACAAGGCTGGACACTTCAGGCTGATAGCACTGGTGAGTTTCGGTGAGCAAATGCAGACCCTTTGAAGTCATACTGCATGGTACCCATTCCATGGGTCCCAACTCTGCAGGTTCAAGGCATTCCTCCTCCAGCTAAAACATGCATGGGAAACCCAGAGTATCGTCCACCGTGTGATTGGGAAACGATTTAAAATGCATCTCGGTTTTCGTATCCTGGTACTCGGGTTCACCATTCCAGATGCTTTACTAACACTCTCCACGCTAGGAGAGTCAGTGCCTTTAACCTCCTGTTTGGCACAGCTTGCCATTTCTGTGCAAGATGAACCGGAATAGGGAGAACCAATGAGAGACTAGCTGTAGGTGTCTGCACGGGCAAATGTAACGCTCATTGCCCACCAGGAAGAGGAATTAAACAAAGGCTCAGTGTGCCCTGCTGGAAACAGATTAGGGCCTGAAGCAATCCTGCGGTTTTGTGCCCAGCTCACAAGAAAGCGTGTTGAAGAAAGGAGCTCAGGGGCACTGTACTTCAAAAACCTGCAGAGTTATAAATGACAGCTATCCTCCAAAAATATATTGAAGTAAGCCTGCGAAGGGGACTTGAAAGCGGGGCTGAATTTCAGGAAAACGATTGCAGGGGGTAGACTGGAATTGCCCTGAAAGCATAGGAAAAGAGGCACAACGTCGACAATGATGCACTTGGCCAAAAAGGGCGTATGCGTTTTTTCCTGAATATATTCAGGAAAAAACGCATACGCCCTTTTTGGCCAACCAAGCAAGCCTGTAAAGGAAATCTGCACTACAATGAAATCTCACTGCCCCCCCCAGGCAAATGGGCCATCTGAAAAAAGTGTAAAATCCAGAAAGGTAGGACAGGATATGGAGAACAGGGAGCCTTGTTATGCTGATTGGCAGGATGTAAATTGCCAGCAGCCACCCTGGGGAAGTGTATGGTGTTTCCTGAAACACGTAAGAAACAAAGCAACACAGCCTATGGCACTTCCACTTATGGTCCCAAAGATTACGGAAATTAAAATCAAAAACAGACAGCCACCCCAATATTTGGGACGGCTGTGTTCACAAGAAGCTCGTCTACAGTATCAGGTAAATATCCCAGAAAGCAAAAAATGGATAAAGAAGTTGTGGCACGTACGTGCAATGCAATATCACTCAGCAATGAAATCTGTGTCATCAGGCCCGTAGCGGCATAGTGAGTGGATGCAGGTACGGTGATTCTACGTGAACTACGTCACACAGAAAAAGAAACATCATAAGATATCACTAATACACGGAATGTAAACTTGACTACACATGAACTGAATTACAAAAAAGAACAGGGTCTCAAATTTAGAAAACCAACTAGTGCTTGCTTATGGGGAAAGGTGCCTTGGGGTGCTGCATAAAACCAGAGACTGAAATTAGCACAGATAACTTTCCATAAGCCAAATATGTAATAGACAAGACCTACTCCTTGCTCAACGAAATGGACCCAACACCACATATTCAACGCCTAGGAATATACCTGACTAGGAAGAATCTTAAAACCCATGGATATATATGTCTCCGTAAGAGAATCAAGCGTGTGTACAGCGGCCGAAACGCAGCAGTGAAAATCCGATAAATCCCATTATCAAAATAAATTTCGAAAACAAAACACAAAGACAGTGAAATAGAGAGCAATTCTTAAATAATTCACTCAGGGCATGTGATGCAACCGGGATTGACCACATCTACACCCAGAGCTGGTTGAGACATAAGGCTGGACACTTCAGCCTGATAGCACTGGTGAGTTTCGGTGAGCAAATGCAGACCCTTTGAAGTCATACTGCATGGTACCCATTCCATAGGTCCCAACTCTCCAGGTTCAAGGGATTCTTCCTCCAGCTAAAACATGCATGGGAAACCCAGAGTATCGTCCACCGTGTGATTGGGAAACGATTTAAAATGCATCTCAGTTTTCGTATCCTGTTCCTCGGGTTCACCATTCCAGATGCTTTACTAACACTCTCCCCGCTTGGAGAGTCAGTGCCTTTAACCTCCTGTTTGGCACAGCTTGCCATTTCTGTGCAAGATGAACAGGAATAGGTAGAACCAATGAGAGACTAGCTGTAGGGGTCTGCACGGGCAAATGTAACGCTCATTGCCCACCAGGAAGAGGAATTAAACAAAGGCTCAGTGTGCCCTGCTGGAAACAGATTAGGGCCTGAAGCAATCCTGCGGTTTTGTGCCCAGCTCACAAGAAAGCGAGTTGAAGAAAGGAGCTCAGGGGCACTGTACTTCACAAACCTGCAGAGTTATAAATGACAGCTATCCTCCAAAAATATATTGAAGTAAGCCTGCGAAGGGGACTTGAAAGCGGGGCTGAATTTCAGGAAAACGATTGTAGGGGGTAGACTGGAATTGCCCTGAAAGCATAGGAAAAGAGGCACAACGTCGACAATGATGCACTTGGCCAAAAAGGGCGTATGCGTTTTTTCCTGAATATATTCAGGAAAAAACGCATACGCCCTTTTTGGCCAACCAAGCAAGCCTGTAAAGGAAATCTGCACTACAATGAAATCTCACTGCCCCCTGGGCAAAAGGGCCATCTGAAAAAAGTGTAAAATCCAGAAAGGTAGGACAGGATATGGAGAACAGGGAGCTTTGTTATGCTGATTGGCAGGATGTAAATTGCCAGCAGCCACCCTGGAGAAGTGTATGGTGTTTCCTGAAACACGTAAGAAACAAAGCAAAACAGCCTATGGCACTTCCACTTATGGTCCTATAGCTTACGGAAATTAAAATCAAAAACAGACAGCCACCCCAATATTTGGGACGGCTGTGTTCACAAGAAGCTCGTCTACAGTATCAGGTAAATATCCCAGAATGCAAAAAATGGATAAAGAAGTTGTGGCACGTACGTACAATGCAATATCACTCAGCAATGAAATCTGTGTCATCAGGCCCGTAGCGGCATAGTGAGTGGATGCAGGTACGGTGATTCTACGTGAACTACGTCACACAGAAAAAGAAACATCATAAGATATCACTAATACACGGAATGTAAACTTGACTACACATGAACTGAATTACAAAAAAGAACAGGGTCTCAAATTTAGAAAACCAACTAGTGCTTGCTTATGGGGAAAGGTGCCTTGGGGTGCTGCATAAAACCAGAGACTGAAATTAGCACAGATAACTTTCCATAAGCCAAATATGTAATAGACAAGACCTACTCCTTGCTCAACGAAATGGACTCAACACCACATATTCAACGCCTAGGAATATACCTGACTAGGAAGAATCTTAAAACCCATGGATATATATGTCTCCGTAAGAGAATCAAGCGTGTGTACAGCGGCCGAAACGCAGCAGTGAAAATCCGATAAATCCCATTATCAAAATAAATTTCGAAAACAAAACACAAAGACAGTGAAATAGCGAGCAATTCTTAAATAATTCACTCAGGGCATGTGATGCAACCGGGATTGACCACATCTACACCCAGAGCTGGTTGAGACATAAGGCTGGACACTTCAGGCTGATAGCATTGGTGAGTTTCGGTGAGCAAATGCAGACCCTTTGAAGTCATACTGCATGGTACCCATTCCATGGGTCCCAACTCTCCAGGTTCAAGGGATTCTTCCTCCAGCTAAAACATGCATGGGAAACCCAGAGTATCGTCCACCGTGTGATTGGGAAATGATTTAAAATGCATCTCAGTTTTCGTATCCTGGTCCTCGGGTTCACCATTCCAGATGCTTTACTATCACTCTCGCCGTGTGGAGAGTCAGTGCCTTTAACCTCCTGTTTGGCACAGCTTGCAATTTCTGTGCAAGATGAACAGGAATAGGGAGAACCAATGAGAGACTAGCTGTAGGTGTCTGCACGGGCAAATGTAACGCTCATTGCCCACCAGGAAGAGGAATTAAACAAAGGCTCAGTGTGCCCTGCTGGAAACAGATTAGGGCCTGAAGAATCCTGCGGTTTTGTGCCCAGCTCACAAGAAAGCGAGTTGAAGAAAGGAGTTCAGGGGCACTGTACTTCACAAACCTGCAGAGTTATAAATGACAGCTATCCTCCAAAAATATATTGAAGTAAGCCTGCGAAGGGGACTTGAAAGCGGGGCAGAATTTCAGGAAAACGATTGCAGGGGGTAGACTGGAATTGCCCTGAAAGCATAGGAAAAGAGGCACAACGTCGACAATGATGCACTTGGCCAAAAAGGGCGTATGCGTTTTTTCCTGAATATATTCAGGAAAAAACGCATACGCAATTTTTGGCCAACCAAGCAAGCCTGTAAAGGAAATCTGCACTACAATGAAGTCTCACTGCCCCCCGGGCAAAAGGGCCATCTGAAAGAAAGTGTAAAATCCAGAAAGGTAGGACAGGATATGGAGAACAGGGAGCCTTGTTATGCTGATTGGCAGGATGTAAATTGCCAGCAGCCACCCTGGAGAAGTGTATGGTGTTTCCTGAAACACGTAAGAAACAAAGCAACACAGCCTATGGCACTTCCACTTATGGTCCTACAGCTTAGGGAAATTAAAATCAAAAACACCCAGCCACCTCAAAGTTTGGGACCTCTCTGTTCACAAGAACCTCGTTTACAGTACCAGTTAAATATCTCAGAGAGCAAACAATGGATAAAGAAGTTGTGGTACATACGTACAATGGAATATCACTCAGCAATGAAATCTGTGTCATCAGGCCCGTAGTGGCATAGTGAGTGGATACAGGTATGGTGATTCTACGTGAAATAAGTCACACATAAAAAGAAACATCATAAAATATCACTAATACACAGTATGTAAACTTGACTACACATGAACTGAATTACAAAACAGAACAGTCTCAAATTTAGAAAACCAACTTGTGCTTTCTTATGGAGAAAGGTGCGTTGGAGTGCTGCATAAAACCAGAGACTGAAATTAGCACAGATACCGTTCCATAAGCCAAATATGTAATAGACAAGATCTACTCCTTGCTCAACGAAATGGACTCAACACCACATATTCAACGCCTAGGAATATACCTGACTAGGAAGAATCTTAAAACCCGTGGATATTTATGTCTCCGTAAGAGAATCAAGAGTGTGTACAGCGGCATTAACGCAGCAGTGAAAATCCGATAAATCCCAGTGTCAAAAAAAATTTCAAAAACAAAACACAATGACAGTGAAATAGAGAGCAATTCTTAAATAACTCACACAGGGCATGTGATGCAACCTGGTTTACCACATCTACACCCAGAGCTGGGTGAGAGATAAGGCTTGACCCTTTGGGCTGATAGCATTGGTGAGGTTCAGTGAGCAAATGCAGACCCTTTGATGTCATACTGCCTGGTACCCATTCCATGGTTCCCAACTCTCCAGGTTCAAGGGATTCTTCCTTCTGCTAAAATTTGCATGGGAAACCCAGAGTATGCTCCACCGTGTGACTGGGAAACCTTTTTACATGCATGTCTGTTTTCGTCCCCTGGTACTCAGGTTCACCATTCCAGACCCTTTTCTTACACTCTCCCCATTTGGAGAGTCAGTGCCTTTAACCTCCTGTTTGGCACTGTTTGCAATTTCTGCGCAAGATGAACAGGAATAAGGAGAACCAATGGGAGACTATCTGTAGGTGTGTGCACGGGCCAATATTTTTTTTAACATCTTTATTGGGGTATAATTGCTTTACAATGGTGTGTTAGTTTTTGCTTTATAACAAAGTGAATCAGCTATACATATACATATGCTCCCTGTGTCTTCCCTCTTGTGTCTCCCTCCCTCCCTCTCTCCCCCTTCCACCCCTCCAGGCTGTCCCAACGCCCCGAGCTAATATCCCTGTGCCTTGCGGCTGCTTCCCCCTTGCTATCTACCTTACTACATTTGTTAGTGTGTATATGTCCATGACTCTCTCTCGCCCTGTCAAAACTCACCATTCCCCCTCCCCATATCCTCAATTCCGTTCTCCAGTAGGTCTGCGCCTCTATTCCTGTCTTATCCCTAGGTTCTTCATGACATTTTTTTCCTTTAAATTCCATATATATGTGTTAGCATACGCTATTTGTCTTTTTCTTTCTGACTTACTTCACTCTGTATGACAGACTCTAGGTCTATCCATCTCATTACAAATAACTCAGTTTCATTTCTTTTTAAGGCTGAGTAATATTCCATTGTGTATATGTGCCACATCTTCTTTATCCATTCGTCTGATGATGGGCGCTTAGGTTCTTTCCATCTCCGGGCTATTGTAAATAGAGCTGCAATGAACATTTTGGTACATGACTCTTTTTGAATTTTGGTTTTCTCAGGGTATATGCCCAGTATGCACGGGCAATTTTAACACTCATTTCCCAACAGGAAAAGGAATTAACCAAAGGCTCAGCATGCCGTGCTGGAACAAGATTAGGGCCTGAAGCAATCCTGCGGTTTTGTGGCCAGCTCACAAGAAAGCGAGTTGAGGAAAGGAGCTCAGGGGCACTGTCATTCACATACCTGCAGACTTATAAATGACAGAAATCGTACAAAAATATATTGAATTAAGGCTGCGAAGAGGACTTGAAAGTGGGGCAGAATTGCTGGAATCCGATTTCAGGAGGTAGACGTGAATTGCTCTGAAAGCATAAGAGAAGTGGCAGAACCTCGTCAATGAAGCACTTGGCCAAAAAGGGCATATGCATTTTTTCCAGGGCCATCATTCACGGGAGTAGGAGGCTCCCAGCATGCTCCAGTGGCCAACAGAGGGCCCACGTCGCCAAGGCGATGTGAGCTAGCCAGGCAGGAGTGACCTGACATCAGAGGGCCCACCTCACAGAATGGTAGGGAACCCAGCCAGGATCAGACTCTCCCCAGAGGGCCCACATCACCAAGGTGATGGGAACCAGGCAGGAGTGTCCTCACACCCGTGGGGCCACATCATCAAAAGTTGAGGTACCCAGCACATGTGGCCTCAAACCAGAGGACCCACATCACCATGGGTTTCGGAGTGAGGCAGGCAGGATTAACCTCACAACACATGTCCCATTGTATACAAAAGGTGTGGAAACCAGCAGTTGGATCTTCCTAGCAGGCGGCCCAGAGCACTGAGGCTATGAGATCCAGGCCAGCATGAACTCACAACAGAGGGCCCTCATTGTGATTCTGTAAGCAACCCAGCCGTTGTGACCTCAGAGCAGAAGGCCCACATCCCCATGGGGAAGGGAAACAAGCAGGAGTGTCATCGCAAGAGTGGGCACACATGAAAAAATGTGGGGAGCCCAGCAATTAGTGCCTGATGCCAGAGGGCCCTCATCACCGAGGGGCGGTGGCTCCCAGCCAGCTCCGACTGCTACCAGAGGGGCGACGTCGCCAATGCGGAGTGCGACAACCAGGCAGGAGTGACCTCAGAGCAGAGGGTCAACCTCACAGAAGTGTGAAGAACCAAAGAGGATCAGATTCTCACCAGAGGGCCCACATCACCAAGGGAATGGGAACCAGGCAGGAGTGTCCTCACACTAGTGGGGCCACATCACCGAAAAGTGAGGGACCCAGCACACGTGGCCTCAAACCAGAGGACACACATCACAAGGGAACTGGGATTGAGGCAGGCAGGAGGAGCCTCAAAACAGAGGGACCATAGAATTAAAGAGGTGAAGAATCCCGCAGTTGGAACCTCCCAGCAGGCGGCCAGGAGCAGCGAGACTATGGGATCCAGGCCGGAGTGATCTCACACCAGAGGGCCGTCATCATGAAACTGTGAGCAACCTAGGCGTTGGGATCTCAGAGCAGAAGGCCCACATTCCCATGGGGTTGGGAACCTGTCAGAAGTGTACTCGCACCACAGGGCACACATCAGAGAATTTAGGGAACCCAGGAGTTAGGGCCTGACGCCAGAGGGCCCTCATTACCAAGGGGAGGAGACTCCAATCAGGCACCAACACCCAACTGAGGTCCCACGTCGCCAAGGTGACGTGTGACAGCCAGGTAGGAGTGACCTCACCGCAGAGGGCCTACCTCACAGAAGGGTGAGGAACACAGCCAGGATAAGACTCTCACCAGAGGGCCCACATCACCAAGGTGATCAGAACCAGGCAGGAGAGTCTTCACACCAGTGTGGCCACATCATAGAAAGGTGAGGAACCCAGCACATGTGGCCTAAACCAGAAGACCCACATCTCCAAGGGGCTCGGAATGAGGCAGGCAGGAGTAGCCTCACAACACAGGGCCCATAGAATAAAAAAGCTGAGGAATCCAGCAATGGGAACCTCCCAGCAGGCGGCCAAGAGCACCAAGTCTATGCGATTCAGGCCGCAGTAAACTCACAGCAGAGGGTCCACATCATGAAACTGCGAGCAACCCAGCCATTTGGACCTCAGAGCAGAAGGTCCACATCCCCAAGGTGTTGGGAGCATGGCAGGAGTGTCCTCGCACCACTTAGCACATATCAGAAAATGTGGGTACCCAGCAGTTAGGGCCTGACGCCAGAGGGCCCTCATCACTGAGGGGAGGAGGCTCCCAGCATGTTCCAACTACCACAAGAGGGCCCACGTCGCCAAGGCGGGGTGTGCCAGCCAGGCAGGAGTGACCTCACAGCAGACGGCCCACCTCAAAGAAGTGTGAGGAACCCAACCAGGATCAGACTCTCACCAGAGGGCCCATATCACCAAGGGGACGGGAACCAGGCACGAGTGTCCTCACACCAGTGGGGCCACATCACTAAAAGATGAGGAAACTGGCACATGTGGCCACAAACCAGAGGACCTACATCACCAAGGGGCTGGGAGTGACACAGGCAGGAGGAGCCTCCCAACACAGGGCCCAAAGAATAAAAAAGGTGAGGAACCCAGCAGTTGGAACTTCCCAGCAGGCGGCCCAGAGTACAGAGGCTATGGGATCTAGGAATGAGTGAACTAACACCAGAGAGCTAACATCAGGAAACTGTGAGCAACCCAGTCGTTGGAACCTCAGAGCAGAAGGCCCATATCGCCATGGGGATGGGAACATTTCACGAGTGTCCTGGCATCACTGGGCTCACATCAGAAAACCTGGGGAGCCCAGCAGTTAGAGCCTGACGCCAGAGGGACCTCATCACCGAGGACAGGAGTCTCCAAAAGGATCCAACTGCCACCAGAGGGCCGACGTCACCAAGGCAATGGGAGCAAGCCAGGCAGGAGTTACCTCAGAGCACAGGGCCCACCTCACAGAACGGTAAGGAACCCAGCCAGGATCAGACTCTCACCAGAGGGGCCACATCACCAAGGGGCTGGGAAACAGGCACGAGTGTCCTCACACCATTGGGGCCACATCATCGAAAGGTGAGGGACCCAGCACACGTGGCCTCACACCAGAGGACACACATCACAACGGGGCTGGGATTGAGGCAGGCAGGAGGAGCCTCAAAACAGAGGGCCCATAGAATAAAAAAGGTGAGGAATCCCGCAGTTGGAACCTCCCAGCAGGCGCCCAGGAGCAGCAAGCCTATGGGATCTAGGCCGGAATGAACGCACATCAGAGGGCCCTCATCATGAAACTGTGAGCACCCCAGGCGTTGGGACCTCAGAGCAGAAGGCCCAAATTCCCATGGGGTTGGGAACCTGACAGGAGTGTACTCGCACCACAGGTCGCACATCTGCAAATTTTGGGAGCCCAGGAGTTAGGGTCTGACGCAAGTGGGCCCTCATTACCGAGGGACGGAGACTCGCAGCAGACACCAACTCCCAACTGAGGGCCCACGTCACCAAGGTGATGTGTGCCAGCCAGGCAGGAGTGACCTCACCGCAGAGGGCCTACCTCACAGAAGGGTGAGGAAACCAGCCAGGATAAGACTCTCACCAGAGGGCCCACATCACCAAGGGGATCGGAACCAGGCAGGAGGGTCCTCACACCAGTGTGGCCACATTATAGAAAGGTGAGGAACCCAGAACATGTGGCCTAAAACAGGTGACCCACATCTCCAAGGGGCTAGGAGTGAGGCAAGCAGGAGTATCCTCACAAAACAGAGCCCACAGAATAAAAGTTGTGAGGAATCCAGCAGTTGGAACCGGCCAGTAGGCCGCCCAGAGCACAGAGTCTATGGGATCCAGGCCACAGCAAACCCACAGCAGAGGTCCCACATCATGAAACTGTGAGCAACCCAGCGGATGGGACCTCAGAGCAGAAGGCCCACATCCCTATGGGGATGGGAACCTGACAGGAGTGTCCTCGACCCACTTCCACGAATCAGAAAATGTGGGAACCCAGCAGTTAGGACCTGAGGTCAGAGGACCCTCATCACCGAGGGGAGGAGGCTCCCAGCAGGCTCTAACTGCCACCATAAGGCCGATGTCACCAAGGCGGGGTGTGCCAACCAGGCAGGAGTGACCTCAGAGCAGAAAGCCCACCTCACAGAAGTGTGAGGAACCCAACAAGGATCAGACTGTCACCAGAGGGCCAACATCACCAAGGGAATGGGAACCAGGCAGGAGTGTCCTCACACCAGTGGGGCTACATCACCATAATTTGAGGGACCCAGCACACGTGGCCTCAAACCTGAGGACACACATCACCAAGGGGCTGGGAGTGAGGCAGGCCAGAGGATCCTCAAAACAGAGGGACCATAGAATAAAAAAGGTGAGGAATCCCACAGTTGGAACCTCCGGCAGGCAGCCAGGAGCAGCGAGGCTATGGGATCTAGGCAGGAGTGAACTCACACCAGAGGGCCCTCATCATGAAACTGTGAGCAACACAGCCGTTGGGACCTCAGAGCAGAAGGCTCACATCCCCATGGGGATGGGAACCTGGCAGGAGTGTCCTTGCACCACTTAGCACGAATCAGAAAATGTGGGAACCCAGCAGTTAGGGCCTGAGGCCAGAGAGCCCTCATCACCGAGGGGAGGAGGCTCCCAGCGGGCTCCAACTGCCACCATATGGCCGACGTTGCCAAGGCGGGGTGTGCCAGTCAGGCAGGAGTGAGCTCAGAGCAGAGGGCCCACCTCACAGAAGGGTGAGGAACCTAACCAGGATCAGACTCTCACCAGAGGGCCAACATCACCAAGGTGATGGGAACCAGGCAAGACTGTCCTAACAGCAGTGGGGCCAACATCACCAAGGGAATGGGAACCAGGCAAGAGTGTCCTCACACCAGTGTGGCCACATTATAGAAAGGTGAGGAACACAGCACATGTGGCCTCAAACAAGGGGACACACATCACGAAGGGGCTGGGAGTGAGGCATGCAGGAGGAGACGCACAACCGAGGGCCCATAGAATAAAAAAGGTGAGGAATCGAGAAGTTGGAAACTCCAAGCTGGAGGCCCAGAGCACTGACACTATGGGATACAGGCCAGAGTGAACACACAGCAAAGGGCCCACATCATGAAACTGTGAGCAACCCAGCAGTTGGGACCACAGAACAGAAGTCCCACATGCCCATGGGGATGGGAACCTGGCAGGAGTGACTCGCACCACTGGGCACACATCAGAAAATGTGTGGAGCCCAGCACTTAGGGCCTGACACCAGAAGGCCCTCATCACTGAGGGGAGGAGGCCCCAGCACACTCCAACTGCCACCAGAGGGTCCACGTCGCCAAGGCGACGTGCACCAGCCAGGCAGGATTGACCTCACAGCAGAGGGCCCACATCATGAAAGTGTGAGCAACCCAGCCGTTAGGACCTCAGAACAGAAGGCCCACACGCTCATGAGGATGGGAACCTGGCAGGAGTGCCCTCGTACCACTTAGCACGTATCAGAAAATGTGGGAACCCCGCCATTAGGGCCTGACGCCAGAGGGCCTCATCACCGCGGGAAGGAGGCTCCCAGCAGGCTCCAACTGCCACCAGGGTGCCGAAGTCAACAAGGCGGGTTGTGCCAGCCAGGCAGGAGTGACCTCAGAGAAGAGGGCTCACCTCACGGATGTGTGAGGAACCCAACCAGGATCAGAGTCTCACCAGAGGGCCCACATCACCAAGGGGATGGGAACCAGGCAGGAGTGTCCACACACCAGTGGGGCCACATCATCAAAAGATGAGGAACCCATCACATATGGCCTCAAACCTGAGGACATACATCACCATGTGGCTGGGAGTGAGGCAGGTATCTGGAGGGGCACATTTAACTCTAATTTCCCACCAGGAAGAGGAATTAACCAAAGGCTCAGAGTGCCGTGCTGGACCCTGATTATGGCCTGAAGCAAACCTGCAGTTTTGTGGCCAGCTTACAAGGAAGCGAGTTAAGAAAGGAGCTCAGGGGCACTGTAATTCACAAACCTGCAGAGATAAATGACAGCTATTGGCAAAAATATATCGAAGTAAGTCTGCAAAGAGGACTTGAAAACGAGGCAGAATTGCAGGAATCATATTTCAAGAGGTAGATTGGAATTGCATTTAAAGCATATGAAAAGCGGCAGATCTTTGACAGTGATGCACATGGACAAAAAGTGCGTATACATTTTTCCTGAATATATTCAGGAAAAAACGCATATGAACATTTTGGCCAACCAAGCACTCCAGCAATGGAAATCCACACTACAATGAAGTCACATTTCCCATTCGTCAAAAAGGCCATCTGAATAAAGTGTAAAAACCAGAAACACAGGACAGGCCATGGAGAACAGGGAGCCGTGTTATGCTGATGGGCGGGATGTAAATTGCCAACAGACACTCTGGAGATGTTCATGGTGTATCCTGAAACATCTAAAAAACAAAGCTACAGAGCCTAGGGCACTTCCACTTTTGGCCCTATAGCTTAGGAAAATTAAAATCAACAAGACACAGCCAACACAAAATTTAGGGCTGCTGTGTTTACAAGAACCTCGAGTCCAGTACAAATTAAATATCCCAGAAAGAAAAAAATGGATAAAGAAGTTGTGCTACTTACGTACAACGGAATATCACTCAGCAGTGAAATCAATGTCATCAGGCCTGTAGCAGCAAATTGAGTGGATTTAATTATGATGATTCTAAGAGAAATATATCACACAAAGAAAGATAATTATCATAAGATATCACTAATAGAGGGAGTGTAAACTTGGCTACACATAAACTGAATTACAAAACCGAACAGAGTCTCACATTTAGATAAAAACCTTATGCTTGCTTAAGGGGAAAGTTGAGTTGGGCTGCTGTATAAAAACAGATTGAAATTAGCACACATACCATTCCATAAGCCAAATACATAATAAACAAGACCTACTCTTTGCTCAACGAAATAGACTCATCCATGGTGTATCACCTCACACCTATTAGAATGGGCATCATCAGAAAATCTACAAACAACAAATGCTGGAAACGGTGTGGAGATAAGGAATCCTCTTCCACTATTGTTGGGAACGTAAATTGATACAGTCACTGTGGAGAACATTATGGAGTTTCTTATAAAACTAAGAATAGAATTACCATATGATACAGCAATCCCTCTACTGGGCATATACCCAGACAAAACCATAAGTCAAAAAGAGACATTCACCACAATGTTCATTGCATCACTATTTACACTATCCAGGAAATGGAAGCAACCTAAATGCCCACAGACAGACGAATGCATAAAGATGTGGTACATATATAAAATGGAATATTACTAAGCCATAAAAAGGAATGAAATTGGGACATTTGTAGAGACGTTGATGGATCTAGAGACTGTCATACAGAGTGAAGTAAGTCAGAAAGAGAAAAACAAATCTTGTATATTAATGCATATATGTGGAACCTAGAAAAATTGTACAGATGAACCGTTTTGCAAGGCAGAAATAGAGCAATACATGTATACAACAAACGTATGGACAACAAGGGGGGAAAGCTGTTGGGGATGGTGGTGGGAGGAGTTGAGATATTGGGATTGGTATGTATACATTTATATGTATAAAGTAGATAACCAAAAACAACCTGCTGTATAAAAATATAAAATTAAATTCAAAATAAAAAAATAAAATTAAAAAAAGTAAAACAGAAAAATATTCTTCCCTTCACATACATGTATTTATATGAATAAATTATTTCCATGCTTATATCTGTAAATACACAAAAGAGGAATAAAATCTACCTTGAACCAAAAACGAAAAAAAGATAAAAAAGAACAGAACCCACCAGTTACACAGAGGAAAACCATTTCAGGGCACTTGCTCCAATTGCAAACAATTCTGAAGTTGGTCAGTGGTGGGGAATCATCTCCCATTCAGCCAGCATGCTCCTCGCAACAAGCGTCCTCACTGCAAAGCTGGTGGACCGTGCCGAGGTATCTGTGAGTAAACGTGGGCCGAGCCCCAGGCCAGCTGCTGCTGAAATGTTCCCACCCTTCCAAGGCTAAACACCTGAATATGTACAAGGACTTGAAAACCTAGAGGAAGGGCCATGGAGCCACATGAGGGACAGCATGCCAGCCGACTTGGTGCCTGCAGGCCAGCCAGGATGGTCCTGGCCCTGGGTGCTCTTCTGGAAGCTCTCCATTTCCCTGCCTGAGATACCCCTGCTGTCCCGGCCCCCACTGCTTTCTTCCTTCCTCACCTGTGCCCAGGGAGAAATTCCAGCGGCAGGTGTGGGTGACACATCCTCTTCTTTAGCAGGTAGCATCTTGGCAACTGCTGCAGAAAGTCCAGCAGAGCCCCACTCACACTGGGACACCCACAAAGCCGTGGCCTCTCACTCCCTCCCACCAGCCCAGCCCCGAGACTGCTGACAGGGCAGAGAAAATGGCGTCAGGCACAGCTGCAGGGGCTCTTGCTGCCTGGAGCGGTGTTTATATTGATCTCAACCCAGGCACACCTGGGGAGGGCTGGCCGGCACGGTCAGGCTTCCCAAGCCAGCCAATAATCACCCCTCAGGGGCTCACAGTTGCTGAAAATGGAACTTGCTGAATTGGCCAGGTCCAAGGAACAGGTGTGGGCTCCTGAGAGTCAGGATAGACAAGGGGCTGCAGCTCTGGCTTGTTTTCTAATTATATTATCTGGCCCATGAGTGGGAGACAACTTCAAGAAAACCCTCTCCTAATGAGAGGAACCCAGGAGTCAGGGAGAGGAGGGGTGGGTGGTGGTTGGAGACAGAGGCCTGGTGCCCCGGGTGCAGTGGAAGTCTCTGGAAGACCAGGTGGAGGAGGCCGCACAGAGTGATGCCCAGGGTCACAGACCTGTCAGAGCTGCTGTTTGTTAGTTCAAGTCCTGCTCTGAGGTGCTCTGTGTCAGATCTGAGCGACAGGTGAGCTGGGAGTGCTCTGCAATGAGGGCTATGTGCACGGTTCCTGTGTGCCCAGCCCTGCCAAGGTACCTGCAAGGGTAGCTCTGTATCCTGGGAGGGGCCTGACCACGGGAGCCCCATGGACTGCAGAGGACCTGCCCAGGGAATCCCATATCCTGGGAGGGGCCTGAACACGAGAGCCCCGTGGGCTGGGGTGGGGGTAGGGTACCTGCCCAGGTGAGCTCCATATCCTGGGATTGGCCTGACCTCGAGAGCCCCATGGGCTGCTGGAGTCCTGGTAAAGGATGTCAGGACAGTCAGTGAAGCCACTGAGGATATACCTCCAGTAGTTCCTAAATCCTACACCCTGCTGGTCATTCTACCAACCACCAGGACTTGGTATTCTGTATTAGTCTTCACTGATGCCTTCTTTTGTATTCCATTAGTCCCAGAGTCACAAGAAATTTTGGCTTGTGAGTGACAGGACTCAACATACAACTAAAACAATACTTCCAGGCTGTCTTGCCCCAAGGGTTCAAAAATTCCCACACCATCTTTGGGGAAAGCTCAGCTAAAGACCTAAAAGTTCTACCTCTGGAAAAGGAAACACTCCTTCAATATTCAGACGACATTCTGATCGCCAGCCCTACTAAGGAGGCCTCAGAACTACCAAGCCAATAAAGGATAGAAGTTGTCCACGAAAAAGCTCAAGTATCACAGACTACGGTGACCTGCCTGGGCTTCATTCTCACAGAAGGTCGGAGAAGCCCATCCCAGGAAAGGGAAGAAACAATTTACAGCCTTACCCCTTTCTGAAACTAGAAGACAGCTTAGGGGTTCCTGGGGAAGCCAGGGTTTCCTGCCTCTGGATCCCTAACTACAGTCTACTAGCTGGGCCTCTATATGAAACACTGAAAGGAAAAGATGATGATCCTTTTGAATAGAATCCAGAAGTGGCCTTTCAAGAATGGAAAGAGCAGTCAATTCAGACCCTTGCCCTGGAACTCCCTAATTTAGCTAAACCCTTTGACCTTTACATTCCTGGTGAAAGGTGAATCGCCATTGGAGTATTAGTGCCAAAACTGGGACCACTTGAAATGGAACAATGCAAGAATGCCATCCAGGTAGGATAAACTATGGTCACCAAGGGGCTTGGCCCACCGCCACATCTGGCCAAGATACTGGTGGTATCTGAAAACCTGGAAATCAGCAGCCCAAAAGGCCACCTCCCTTCTAAGGGAAACGGACCCCACGTGGTGATCCTAACCCCCAACCATGCCCTGAAGTTGCAGGGTTTGCTCCGTGGGCACACTGACCTCGATTGAGGAGGCCCTCCAACTCCAACCTCCAGAGAGATAACCGGGGGCAACGGGGCACCATGACGACCCGTGTGACCATCACTTGACCTGGAGTTTCTCTCATAAAACAACAAGAGTGTGTCCCAAAAGAGTAGACTACTGCTTGCAGTACTTACTGTACCCAGAGGGGAGCTAATAATCTTGGCGGGGGAACCGTATATCATGCTGTCACCATAGAAAAGCCTACAGACACCCTGATGATGGTGGCCAATAAGACCGGCTGGACTCCTGTTTACTTCCAAAGGCTCTTGACTCAGTGACCATCATGATCCTTCATCACCACTGACCCTGGACTGTCTGGGAGCTGAGCGGGCAGGATCCTGACACCTGGTGCTGTTTTTACGTTAATTCAGGGGCCTAATGGAAGAAAGCGCAGACTGTTGGTCAGAGCATCTAGGCTGGCAGAAACGGTCAGTCAGAGCATCTAGGCTGGCAGAAACGGTCAGCCTAAGGTGGCCGAACAAATGTGGGGCGGAGTGAAACTGGACCTCACAGCGCCACTGCACATCTCCTTTCTGGACCCTTAAAGGTCATTAGAATCTATAACACTTCCAATACTGGTGCTCAGGTGGACGAGCAGGGAGGCAGGAGGCCTGGGGACAATCAACGTCACCTGGAGGCTGCTGGGGAGAAGTTCTGACCCTCGCCCACGGGTATGAAGCCTCCTAACTCAGCACTCAGCAGTTACAGAAGAAGGGTCTGCACCCGCAGCACTCCAAGAATGAGGAAAGGGACAAAAGGCAGAAGAGAAGTTTGTCCCAGGCAAAGCCCCTTAAAAATGCCTGGGAGATAAAAATAGAATCTGGGCAATAAAATAAAGTCTAACCATTTTTATCCTTTGTGCTTTGTCTAATTTCAGGTGCTCCTAGTGTCCCGCATACAGAGGTTCCACACCCGGCACTTCAGACCAGATTTCCTAGAGCAGAATGGCTCGACGACACTTCAGCTCCTGGGGCCCAGTTCAGACTCCGTGACATAGAGCCTGAGCTGCAGCCAACCAGGTCCTCGAGAGCTCAGCCCCCTCCCTCCCAGTGACTCTGACAGGATCTCTACACAGCAGCCCAGCCCACAGCCCACAGGGTAGCACCTCTCCATTCTCTGATCAAAATATAAAGTTTCCTTTGCTTTTGAACCAAACTCAGTCTTGATCTATTGGCTCCAATGACACTGGGCAGGGGGACACTTGTTGGCGTCCACTCTGGAGGATCAGTAACAGAAATTGAGAACATTGTAACTTCAATGAACAGATGTGTGAGCCAAACTGTAATTAACATAGAACAGTGTATAAGGCTCGGGTAAAATAAGATGTTTCTAACACTTCCATTTGATATTTCCATCACTTTCTTATAAGCAAGTTCAGTGAAAAGGTTTGTCTTCTTTGTCAGGTCAATATTAGAGAAACAAAGTGATTTCTTTCCAAGGATGTACATCTAATAATCTTGGTTAAAGCTTCAATCTTGTTTTAAATGCTTTTGCATTGAAAATGATACCTCTCTTTCAGCTCCCCCATTTCTGAGAAGCATAAAATCTTATAATTTATTATTACCAAAGGGAAATGGTAGGAGGAGGGATAAATTAACAGTTTGGGATTAACACATACACACTGCTATGTATGAAATCATCAGCAAGGAACTACTGTATAGCACAGGGAACTACACTCAATATTTTGCAATAACCTATAAGGGGAAATGATCTGAAAAAGAATAGATATTTTTATTGACATCATCCATCAATGACAGTAAAAATGGAATCTAAGGGAAGACAGTGGTGAGTGCTTCTGACCCTGAAGACTTCAATCATCTAAAGTTTGGACTCTGCCTACTTCCCAAGGCCCTTAATGAACATATGTGTAGCCGTAGCTTAAAAAATTCCCCAGTTTGGGTTGCGGAGAGACACTGATATTTAAAATCCCCTGGTGTTCTCCTCACATGAATGGGACCCTTCCTACACCTAAAACATGCCTGTCACACCCAGAGGATGGTATACCGTCTGATCGGGAAAAGTTTGGAAAAGGCATCTCATCTCCTCATCTCTTGGTGCTAGGGTTCACCACTCCAGCGTCTTTACTAACAGTCTCCCCACTTGGAGATGTCAGCACTGTCAACATCCTGTTGCATACAGTTTGGAATTTGTCCAGAGGATGAAGCAGAAGGAGGAGGAACAATGAGAGACAAGTCCTAGGTGTTCAGACAGGCACATGCCACTCTAATTTCCAATCAGGAAGACGAATTGACCAAAGGCTAGGGTTGCCCATGGAAACAGAATAGGGCTTGAGGAATCCTGATGCTTTGTGGCCAGTTCCCATAAACACAAGTTGGAAAATGGAACTCAGGGGCACTAAAATTCACGAAACTGCAGAATTGAAAATATCTATCACTGAAAAATGTCTTGAGGAAAGTCAGAGAAAAGGACTTGTAAGCAACGGAGAATGGAAGGAAAGGGATTGGAAGAGGTAGAAAGGACTCGCCATTAAGCACAAGAAAAGGGGCTGAACATTGCCAACATTGCAGTTGGCCAAAAAGGGTGTATGCGTCTTTTTCTGTATATATTCAAGAAAAGGGCATACACTTTTTTAGCCAACCAAACAGGTGGGCACTGGAAATCAATACTACAAAACATATCACTTTGCATCAGTCAGAAGAGCCGTCCTCATAAAGTGTAAACACCAGAAATGCAGGACAGGGCAAGGAGAAAAGGGAGCCCTGTGAGTCTTATAGTGGAAATGTATATTGCCAACGGTCACTCTGGATAAGTCTATTGTGTTTACTAAAGCATCTAAAAAATGAGCTACCGAGCACAGGGCACTTGCACTCATGGACGTATATCTTGGGAAAAACAAAAATCGAGAGGACACAGGAACCCCAATGTTTACCACCCCTCTGTTTAAAAGATCCTCGACTAGGATATAACTTAAAGTATCTGCAGAGAAAAAACGGACAGAGATGTGGTGCTTATGTAGAGTGGAATATTACTCAGCCTGGAAATCAATGAAATACGGCCAGTTATAACAACTCAAGAGGAGTTATGTGTGATCATTCGAAGTCACATAATTCAAAAAGAAAAAGACATAAGATATCACTAATACATGGAATGTTAACATGGCTACACATGAACTGAATTACAAAAGAGAAGAGGGTTTCAAATTAAGAAAACCAACTTATGCTTCCTTAAGGGGAAAGGTGAGTTGGGGTGCTGCATAAAACCAGAGATTGAAATTAGCACAGATACCATTCCATAAGCCAAATATGTAATAGTCAAGACCTACTCCTTGCTCAACGAAATGGACTCCACACGCCATATTCAATGCCTAAGAATATACCGGATTAGTAAGAATCTTAAAACCCATGGACTTATATGTCTCCGTAACAGAATCAAGCGCGTGTACAGCGGCATAAACGAAGCAGTGAAAATCCGATAAATCCCATTATTAAAATAAATTTGAAAAACAAAACACAATGACAGTGAAATAGGAAGCAATTCTTAAATAATTCACTCAGAGCATGTGATGCAACCTGGATTTACCACATCTACACCCAGAGCTGGTTGAGACATAAGGCTGGACACTTCAGGCTGATAGCATTGGTGAGTTTCGGTGAACAAATGCAGATCCTTTGAAGTCATACTGCATGGTACTCAATCCAAGGGTCCCAACTCTCCAGGTTCAAGGGATTCTTTCTTCAGCTAAAACATGCGTGGGAAACGGCGAGTATGGTCCACCGTTTGATTAGGAAACGATTTAAAATGCATCTCAGTTTTCGTATCCTGGTCCTCGGGTTCACCATTCCAGACGGTATACTAACACTCTCCCCGCTTGGAGAGTCAGTGCCTTTAACCTCCTGTTTGGCACAGCTTGCAATTTCTGCGCAAGATGAACAGGAATAGGGAGAACCAATGAGAGACTAGCTATAGGTGTCTGCACGGACAAATGTAAGGCTCATTTCCCACCAGGAAGAGGAATTAACCAAAGGCTCAACGTGCCCTGCCGGAAACAGATTAGGGCCTGAAGCAATCCTGCGGTTTTGTGCCCAGCTCACAAGAAAGCGAGTTGAAGAAAGGAGCTCAGGGGCACTGTAATTCACAAACCTGCAGAGTTATAAATGACAGCTATCCTCCAAAAATATATTAAAGTAAGCCTGCGAAGGGGACTTGAAAGCGGGACAGAATTTCAGGAAAACGATTGCAGGGGGTAGACTGGAATTGCCCAGAAAGAATAGGAAAAGAGGCAGAACGTCGACAATGGTGCACTTGGCCAAAAAGTGCGTATGCATATTTTCCTGAATATATTCAGGAAAAAACGCATACGCCCTTTTTCGCAAACCAAGCAAGCCTGTAAAGGAAATCTGCACTACAATGAAGTCTAACTGCCCCATGGGCAAAAGGGCCATCTGAAAAAAGTGTAAAATACAGAAAGGTAGGACAGGATATGGAGAACAGGGAGCCTTGTTATGCTGATTGGCAGGATGTAAATTGCCAGCAGCCATCCTGGAGAAGTGTATGGTGTTTCCTGAAACCCATAAGAAACAAAGCAACACAGCCTATGGCACTTCCACTTATGGTCCCAAAGATTACGGAAATTAAAATCAAAAACAGACAGCCACCCCAATGTTTGGGACGGCTGTGTTCACAAGAAGCTCGTCTACAGTACCAGGTAAATATCCCAGAAAGCAAAAAATCGATAAAGAAGATGAGGCACGTACGTGCAATGCAATATCACTCAGCAATGAAATCTGTGTCATCAGGCCCGTAACGGCATAGTGAGTGGATGCAGGTACGGTGATTCTACGTGAACTACGTCACACAGAAAAAGAAACATCATAAGATATCACTAATACACGGAATGTAAACTTGACTACACATGAACTGAATTACAAAACAGAACAGGGTCTCAAATTTAGAAAACCAACTAGTGCTTGCTTATGGGGAAAGGTGCCTTGGGGTGCTGCATAAAACCAGAGACTGAAATTAGCACAGATAACTTTCCATAAGCCAAATATGTAATAGACAAGACCTACTCCTTGCTCAACGAAATGGACCCAACACCACATATTCAACGCCTAGGAATATACCTGACTAGTAAGAATCTTAAAACCCATGGATATATATGTCTCCGTAAGAGAATCAAGCATGTGTAAAGCGGCCGAAACGCAGCAGTGAAAATCCGATAAATCCCATTATCAAAATAAATTTCGAAAACAAAACACAAAGACAGTGAAATAGAGAGCAATTCTTAAATAATTCACTCAGGGCATGTGATGGAACCGGGATTGACCACATCTACACCCACAGCTGGTTGAGACATAAGGCTGGACACTTCAGGCTGATAGCATTGGTGAGTTTCGGTGAGCAAATGCAGACCCTTTGAAGTCATACTGCATGGTACCCATTCCATGGGTCCCAACTCTCCAGGTTCAAGGGATTTTTCCTCCAGCTAAAACATGCATGGGAAACCCAGAGTATCGTCCACCGTGTGATTGGGAAACGATTTAAAATGCATCTCAGTTTTCGTAACCTGGTCCTCGGGTTCACCATTCCAGATGCTTTACTAACACTCTCCGCGCTTGGAGAGTCAGTGCCTTTAACCTCCGGTTTGGCACAGCTTGCAATTTCTGTGCAAGATGAACAGGAATAGGGAGAACCCATGAGAGACTAGCTGTAAGTGTCTGCACGGGCAAATGTAACGCTCATTGCCGACCAGGAAGAGGAATTAAACAAAGGCTCAGCGTGCCCTGCTGAAAACAGATTAGGGCCTGAAGCAATCCTGCGGTTTTGTGCCCAGCTCACAAGAAAGCGAGTTGAAGAAAGGAGCTCAGGGGCACTGTAATTCACAAACCTGCAGAGTTATAAATGACAGCTATCCTCCAAAAATATATTGAAGTAAGCCTGCGAAGGGGACTTGAAAGCGGGGCAGAATTTCAGGAAAACGATTGCAGGGGGTAGACTGGAATTGCCCTGAAAGCATAGGAAAAGAGGCACAACGTCGACAATGATGCAGTTGGCCAAAAAGGGCGTATGCGTTTTTTCCTGAATATATTCAGGAAAAAACGCATACGCCCTTTTTGGCCAACCAAGCAAGCCTGTAAAGGAAATCTGCACTACAATGAAGTCTCACTGCCCCCCGGGCAAAAGGGCCATCTGAAAAAAGTGTAAAATCCAGAAATGTAGGACAGGATATGGAGAACAGGGAGCCTTGTTATGCTGATTGGCAGGATGTAAATTGCCGGCAGCCACCCTGGAGAAGTGTATGGTGTTTCCTGAAACACGTAACAAACAAAGCAACACAGCCTATGGCACTTCCACTTATGGTCCTATAGCTTACGGAAATTAAAATCAAAAACAGAGAGCCACCCCAAAGTTTGGGACGGCTGTGTTCCCAAGAAGCTCGTCTACAGTACCAGGTAAATATCCCAGAAAGCAAAAAATGGATAAAGAAGTTGTGGCACGTACGTGCAATGCAGTATCACTCAGCAATGAAATCTGTTTCATCAGGCCCGTAGCGGCATAGTGAGTGGATGCAGGTACGGTGATTCTACGTGAACTACGTCACACAGAAAAAGAAACATCATAAGATATCACTAATGCACGGAATGTAAACTTGACTACACATGAAATGAATTACAAAACAGAACAGGGTCTCAAATTTAGAAAACCAACTAGTGCTTGCTTATGGGGAAAGGTGCCTTGGCGTGCTGCATAAAACCAGAGACTGAAATTAGCACAGATAACATTCCATAAGCCAAATATGTAATAGACAAGACCTACTCCTTGCTCAACGAAATGGACTCAACACCACATATTCAACGCCTAGGAATATACCTGACTAGGAAGAATCTTAAAACCCATGGATATATATGTCTCCGTAAGAGAATCAAGCGTGTGTACAGCGGCCGAAACGCAGCAGTGAATATCCGATAAATCCCATTATCAAAATAAATTTCGAAACAAAACACAAAGACAGTGAAATAGAGAGCAATTCTTAAATAATTCACTCAGGGAACGTGATGCAACCGGGATTGACCACATCTACACCCAGAGCTGGTTGAGACATAAGGCTGGACACTTCAGGCTGATAGCATTGGTGAGTTTCGGTGAGCAAATGCAGACCCTTTGAAGTCATACTGCATGGTACCTATTCCATGGGTCCCAACTCTTCAGGTTCAAGGGATTCTTCCTCCAGCTAAAACATGCATGGGAAACCCACAGTATGGTCCACCGTGTGATTGGGAAACGATTTACAATGCATCTCAGTTTTCGTATCCTGGTCCTCGGGTTCACCATTGCAGATGCTTTACTAACACTCTCCCTGCTTGGAGAGTCAGTGCCTTTAACCTCCTGTTTGGCACAGCTTGCAATTTCTGTGCAAGATGAACAGGAATAGGGAGAACCAATGAGAGACTAGCTGTAGGTGTCTGCACGGGCAAATATAACGCTCATTTCCCACCAGTAAGAGGAATTAACCAAAGGCTCAGCATGCCCTGCCGGAAACAGATTAGGGCCTGACGCAATCCTGCGGTTTTGTGCCCAGCTCACAAGAAAGCGAGTTGAAGAAAGGAGCTCAGGGGCACTGTAATTCACAAACCTGCAGAGTTATAAATGACAGCTATCCTCCAAAAATACATTGAAGTAAGCCTGCGAAGGGGACTTGAAAGCGGGGCAGAATTTCAGGAAAACGATTGCAGGGGGTAGACTGGAATTGCTCTGAAAGCATAGGAAAAGAGGCAGAACGTCGACAATGATGCACTTGGCCAAAAAGGGCGTATGCGTTTTTTCCTGAATATATTCAGGAAAAAACGCATACGCACTTTTTGGCCAACCAAGCAAGCCTGTAAAGGAAATCTGCACTACAATGAAGTCTCACTGCCCCCCGGGCAAAAGGGCCATCCGAAAGAAAGTGTAAAATCCAGAAAGGTAGGACAGGATATGGAGAACAGGGAGCCTTGTTATGCTGATTGGCAGGATGTAAATTGCCAGCAGCCACCCTGGAGAAGTGTATGGTGTTTCCTAAAACACGTAAGAAACAAAGCAACACAGCCTATGGCACTTCCACTTACGGTCCTATAGCTTACGGAAATTAAAATCAAAAACAGACAACCACCCCAATATTTGGGACGGCTGTGTTCCCAAGAAGCTCGTCTACAGTATCAGGTAAATATCCCAGAAAGCAAAAAATGGATAAAGAAGTTGTGGCACGTACGTGCAATGCAATATCACTCAGCAATGAAATCTGTGTCATCAGGCCCGTAGCGGCATAGTGAGTGGATGCAGGTACGGTGATTCTACGTGAACTACGTCACACAGAAAAAGAAACATCATAAGATATCACTAATACACGGAATGTAAACTTGACTACACATGAACTGAATTACAAAACAGAACAGGGTCTCAAATTTAGAAAAACAACTAGTGCTTGCTTATGGGGAAAGGTGCCTTGGGGTGCTGCATAAAACCAGAGACTGAAATTAGCACAGATAACTTTCCATAAGCCAAATATGTAATAGACAAGACCTACTACTTGCTCAACGAAATGGACCCAACACCGCATATTTAACGCCTAGGAATATACCTGACTAGGAATAATCTTAAAACCCATGGATATATATGTCTCCGTAAGAGAATCAAGCGTGTATACAGCGGGCGAAACGCAGCAGTGAAAATCCGATAAATCCCATTATGAAAATAAATTTCGAAAACAAAACACAAAGACAGTGAAATAGAGAGCAATTCTTAAATAATTCACTCAGGGCATGTGATGCAACCGGGATTGACCACATCTACACCCAGAGCTGGTTGAGACATAAGGCTGGACACTTCAGGCTGATAGCATTGGTGAGTTTCGGTGAGCAAATGCAGACCCTTTGAAGTCATACTGCATGGTCCCCATTCCATGGGTCCCAACTCTCCAGGTTCAAGGGATTCTTCCTCCAGCTAAAACATGCATGGGAAACCCAGAGTATCATCCACCGTGTGATTGGGAAACGATTTAAAATGCATCTCAGTTTTCGAATCCTGGTTCTCGGGTTCACCATTCCAGATGCTTTACTAACACTCTCCCCGCTTGGAGAGTCAGTGCCTTTAACCTCCTGTTTGGCACAGCTTGCAATTTCTGTGCAAGATGAACAGGAATAGGGAGAACCAATGAGAGACTAGCTGGAGGTGTCTGCACGGGCAAATGTAACGCTCATTGCCCACCAGGAAGAGGAATTAAATAAAGGCTCAGTGTGCCCTGCTGGAAACAGATTAGGGCCTGAAGCAATCCTGCGGTTTTGTGCCCAGCTCACAAGAAAGCGAGTTGAAGAAAGGAGCTCAGAGGCACTGTAATTCAAAAACCTGCAGAGTTATAAATGACAGCTATCTTCCAAAAGTATATTGAAGTAAGCCTGCGAAGGGGACTTGAAAGCGTGGCAGAATTTCAGGAAAACGATTGCAGGGGGTAGACTGGAATTGCCCTGAAAGCATAGGAAAAGAGGCAGAACGTCGACAATGATGCACTTGGCCAAAAAGGGCGTATGCGTTTTTTCCTGAATATTTTCAGGAAAAAACGCATACGCCCTTTTTGGCCAACCAAGCAAGCCTGTAAAAGAAATCTGCACTACAATGAAGTCTCACTGCCCCCCGGGCAAAAGGGCCATCTGAAAAAAGTGTAAAATCCAGAAAGGTAGGACAGGATATGGAGAACAGGGAGCCTTGTTATGCTGATTGGCAGGATGTAAATTGCCAACAGCCACCCTGGAGAAGTGTATAGTGTTTCCTGAAACACGTAAGAAATAAAGCAACACAGCCTATGGCAATTGCACTTATGGTCCTATTCCTTAGGGAAATTAAAATCAAAAACAGAGAGCCACCCCAAAGTTTGGGACGGCTGTGTTCCCAAGAAGCTCGTCTACAGTACCAGGTAAATATCCGAGAAAGCAAAAAATGGATAAAGAAATTGTGGCACGTACGTGCAATGCAGTATCACTCAGCAATGAAATCTGTGTCATCAGGCCCGTAGCGGCATAGTGAGTGGATGCAGGTACGGTGATTCTACGTGAACTACGTCACACAGAAAAAGAAACATCATAAGATATCACTAATGCACGGAATGTAAACTTGACTACACATGAACTGAATTACAAAAAAAAACAGGGTCTCAAATTTAGAAAACCAACTAGTGCTTGCTTATGGGGAAAGGTGCCTTCGGGTGCTGCATAAAACCAGAGACTGAAATTAGCACAGATAACATTCCATAAGCCAAATATGTAATAGACAAGACCTACTCCTTGCTCAACGAAATGGACTCAACACCACATATTCAACGCCTAGGAATATACCTGACTAGGAAGAATCTTAAAACCCATGGATATATATGTCTCCGTAAGAGAATCAAGCGTGTGTACAGCGGCCAAAACGCAGCAGTGAAAATCCGATAAATCCCATTATCAATATAAATTTCGAAACAAAACACAAAGACAGTGAAATAGAGAGCAATTCTTAAATGATTCACTCAGGGCATGTGATGCAACCGGGATTTACCACATCTACACCCAGAGCTGGTTGACACATAAGGCTGGACACTTCAGGCTGATAGCATTGGTGAGTTTCGGTGAGCAAATGCAGACCCTTTGAAGTCATACTGCATGGTACCCATTCCATGGGTCCCAACTCTCCAGGTTCAAGGGATTCTTCCTCCAGCTAAAACATGCATGGGAAACCCAGAGTATCGTCCACCGTGTGATTGGGAAATGATTTAAAATGCATCTCAGTTTTCGAATCCTGTTTCTCGGGTTCACCATTCCAGATGCTTTACTAAAACTCTCCCCGCTTGGAGAGTCAGTGCCTTTAACCTCCTGTTTGGCACAGCTTGCAATTTCTGTGCAAGATGAACAGGAATAGGGAGAACCAATGAGAGACTAGCTGTCGGTGTTTGCACGGGCAAATGTAACACTCATTGCCCACCAGGAAGAGGAATTAAACAAAGGCTCAGCGTGCCCTGCTGGAAACAGATTAGGGCCTGAAGCAATCCTGCGGTTTTGTGCCCAGCTCACAAGAAAGCGAGTTGAAGAAAGGAGCTCAGGGGCACTGTAATTCACAAACCTGCAGAGTTATAAATGACAGCTATCCTCCAAAAATATATTGAAGTAAGCCTGCGAAGGGGACTTGAAAGCGGGGCAGAATTTCAGGAAAACGATTGCAGGGGGTAGACTGGAATTGCCCTGAAAGCATAGGAAAAGAGGCAGAACGTCGACAATGATGCACTTGGCCAAAAAGGGCGTATGCGTTTTTTCCTGAATATATTCAGGAAAAAACGCATACGCGCTTTTTGGCCAACCAAGCAAGCCTGTAAAGGAAATCTGCACTACAATGAAGTCTCACTGCCCCCTGGGCAAAAGGGCCATCTGAAAAAAGTGTAAAATCCAGAAATGTAGGACAGGATATGGAGAACAGGGAGACTTGTTATGCTGATTGGCAGGATGTAAATTGCCAGCAGCCACCCTGGAGAAGTGTATGGTGTTTCCTGAAACACGTAAGAAACAAAGCAACACAGCCTATGGCACTTCCACTTATGGACCTATAGCTTACGGAAATTAAAATCAAAAACAGACAGCCACCCCAATATTTGGGACGGCTGTGTTCACAAGAAGCTCGTCTACAGTATCAGGTAAATAACCCAGAAAGCAAAAAATGGATAAAGAAGTTGTGGCACGTACGTACAATGCAATATCACTCAGCAATGAAATCTGTGTCATCAGGCCCGTAGCGGCATAGTGAGTGGATGAAGGTACGGTGATTCTACGTGAACTACGTCACACAGAAAAAGAAACATCATAAGATATCACTAATACACGGAATGTAAACTTGACTACACATGAACTGAATTACAAAACAGAACAGGGTCTCAAATTTAGAAAACCAACTAGTGCTTGCTTATGGGGAAAGGTGCCTTGGGGGCCTGCATAAAACCAGAGACTGAAATTAGCACAGATAACTTTCCATAAGCCAAATATGTAATAGACAAGACCTACTCCTTGCTCAACGAAATGGAACCGACACCACATAGTCAACGCCTAGGAATATACCTGACTAGGAACAATCTAAAAACCCATGGATATATATGTCTCCGTAAGAGAATCAAGCGTGTGTACAGCGGCCGAAACGCAGCAGTGAATATCCGATAAATCCCATTATCAAAATAAATTTCGAAAACAAAACACAAAGACAGTGAAATAGAGAGCAATTCTTAAATAATTCACTCAGGGCATGTGATGCAACCGGGATTGACCACATCTACACCCAGAGCTGGTTGAGACATAAGGCTGGACACTTCAGGCTGATAGCATTGGTGAGTTTCGGTGAGCAAATGCAGACCCTTTGAAGTCATACTGCATGGTACCCATTCCATGGGTCCCAACTCTCCAGGTTCAAGGGATTCTTCATCCAGCTAAAACATGCATGGGAAACCCAGAGTATCGTCCACCGTGTGATTGGGAAACGATTTAAAATGCATCTCAGTTTTCGTATCCTGGTCCTCGGGTTCACCATTCCAGATGCTTTACTAACACTCTCCCCGCTTGGAGAGTCAGTGCCTTTAACTTCCTGTTTGGCACAGCTTGCCATTTCTGTGCAAGATGAACAGGAATAGGGAGAACCAATGAGAGACTAGCTGTAGGTGTCTGCACGGGCAAATGTAACGCTCATTGCCCACCAGGAAGAGGAATTAAACAAAGGCTCAGCGTGCCCTGCTGAAAACAGATTAGGGCTTGAAGCAA